>NC_134366.1:21012084-21315114 GCF_035582795.1 Mycteria americana | reverse complement strand
TTCACAGTGGCTAACCTACGTAAGTAGCTTTGTCTTCAAATTCCTCTTTCTCCCTTTGTCTCTTTTCTTTCCAGATTACAAACAAATACATGAAACAGCAGAGGGTTTTGCATGGCATCTGAAAGCATTCTGCTGTTAATTTTACCATGCTGGGAGTTGATTTTTCATTGCACTCCTTGGTTGTTGTCAACTGGCCAATATTAACTGTTGGATGTGTTATGAAATACAGGAAATCCTGATGTAAAAAAAGTTCACCAAAGTAACCTAATCATGCCACAGTACAGATCCTGAACATTTGAATTTTCATTTCAGCCACCGCTGGACTTAGTGAGCCCTTATTGGTGCCATCCAATCCCACAGACAATAAATCAGAAAAGTAGGTGAGGAGCAGAGCTGGCTTTGTCTGCATCCAGCTCTTTCCTTGCTCCCCGGGGGCCAGGCAAGCGGGACCTGCCGGTTCCCCAGCCCTGCCAGGGCTGCTGCCGGTGCTCCCTGCATTGTCCCTCAGTGCAGCTGCTTGGACCATGGTGGACAGAGCTACAGCATTGCTCCCAGCCCAACCTTCACCCCCACTTGGGTTCTTTCTTGAAAAAGGACAGTGCGATCAGACCAAATTTGCTTCTGCCCTGCCCTCCCTTACCTTTTGGCCAAAATGCAGCTATGCTCCACTCTGTGTGACTTTCCTCAAACCCTGGGATTATGGGCAGGAGTCAAAAGTTTCTTTTAGTAGTTGTCCTTTTGTTCCCGAGTTCATTGTTTCCCAGCATGGCTCACCAGGAGGTGCCTGCAGGGACAGCAGGGAGCTTACTGCTGAGGTTGAAAAGTCTTCAATTCCATTTCCATTCAATCACCACAGCTGACTAACCCCATACCAAAACTTCATATGCATATTTATTATTGCCAAAAGCATCAGAATATTGCCCTGTCTGACAACTGTTTGTTGTATTTGTTTTTTATTCACTTGCAATTGGAAATTTGGCAGCGATCTCACTGTGACTGGTTCCAAGGGGCTATTTAAATACGGGAAAGTACTAAGGAAGCCTAGATTTTCTCCTCTAAAATAGCCACTTAAGTCAGACTCATAAAAATCTTCTATGGTCAGAAAAGTTGAGGTAAATAATTTAGTTTCAAAAAGCATATGAATCATCAAGTTAAAAATAATGCCAACTGAAACATTAAGTGATTATATGTGTTGGTTTCTATTATTCCAATATGTACATCAAGTTAATTGATTCTGCAAGGGATAAAACTTTCAATCATTATTTTAGTGTGACTATCAAGTTGTAATGAGTTTTTAAACAGGCATCAACTGAATTTTAAGATGTGAATATATTACACTGTGACACTTGAATTTTTTGTGTACCCCTGAATACGGACTGCACTGTTCTCCAGGCATGATGCAAGTACAAGGAGGGGGGAAAAAAGTTAGTTTCATTTCAATTAAATTGCTTTGCTATGTAGCCGCACAGAGAGGATTTAGAATAGTTCTTTTCTGCAAACTTAAAGCTGAACATTTCATTTATAGTCTTGTATTACATTTAGAACCGGAACACTTGTAGAATCCTGCTCACGTGTCTGGTTGTTTAATGTTTCACAGGGACTGGGGGACAGAGTTAACACTTCTGCACTTTCAGACTGCTAAGAAAAATGTGTACAGTTTCAGTGAATACTCAAACATTCTAAATGTCTGATTCAAAACAATGAACAGAAGGGAAACAAGATAAAAGATTAAAATAACATTAGAAAACATGAAACAAAAAACCTGGCTACTCCATAAAGAGGTATTACTTACTGAGCAACGTGGTGTTGGACTGGCAGTAGGAAATTTCTTAGGATGACAATAGATTTAGCTTTCTATTACGTCAGCAATTTTAAACAGTAGATAGTATAGTTGTGTGAAGAAAAAAGTTTGAGCTTGGTATGCACATACAGATTTACTTCAGTCTTAAAAATCATTGACTGGAGAAAGGTCCTGTAAGCAAATGAGTAACAACACCAGAAACAAGCCTTTCATGTGTAAATTTAGGAGTTTCTAGATTATAAACCTGATGGTGGTATGACGATTTCCTATCTGAAATAATATAGTCGCACTGTCGCTACGGACAGTTGGCCAAATCCTGCTGACTCCAGCCCCTGCCACCTCCATTGAACTCAGAGGTTTCCAATCAAAGGACAAATTTTAGCCCAGGATCTTTTAATCGCCCACTCTGACAGCATGACAAACGGGAGTTTGTGGTTGCTGTTTTGTCCGTCCTGCTTTACTCTGCTTTATGGGTTCAGAAGCCAGATTGATATTACAAAAGGACTATAAGTCTCCTCTTAAAATCTGATTGAAGTTGTTGGAATGAGGAATTTATTCTGACTGGTGAGACATAATTGGGTATATTCCGGTAGTTTGCATTCAGATGCAAGGAAAAGAGGAGATTAAGTAGATTAACCTCCGTCATCTGGGAGATGACATTTCTTGCTGTGTTTGAAGTATTTTGTGAAGGAAAGATGGCACTGATTTTGAAGTTTATATTAATCAAATCGCTTTGATTTTGTTTGATGCCGCAGCTGCAGGGACACACCCTCGCTCTTTGAAAGACTTGAGCTGCAAGGGCAGGCTTGAGGAGACCAGCTATAGCTCAGAAGTGTCACCTTCAGCCTCCGGGGGGAAGGGAAGCACTTGTCTGATTTCTCCTCTGAGCTTCTTACAGCTGCCTTAGAATTGGAAACAAAAGTGGGTGATTATATCCCGATACAAAGCTCTGACTGAGAGGTGGGTTTCTGCACCAAAGCAAACTTGAAAATTAACAGAAGGTTACATGGCAAAAATGGTTTGGGGTTTTTTTAATGATTATGGCAAGAAGTTGTAGATGCACTTTCCTATTAGCAAGCTCTTCCTGACCTGAATTTGCAACGCCGAAATTTTACTAGTAAAGCAACTAGAGTGACACAAATTATTTCTGTGATTTCAGTTCATCATACTGAAGTGATATCGGGCTGAAACCCTACAAACATTTTACGCGTATTTCATCTGCTTCAGTCCTACAGATGCTTTTGGCTGTGTTTCATTTTGTGTTTGTGAGTAGTCCTGAGGTGAAGTGAGAGCTCCGAGGGTCTGAATTAAAGAGCATCAGCTTCTGTCTGAACATCACCAAAGGCGAACCAAGACAATCGAGCAAAACTGAAACATTTAACACTACATCAAAGGCAATGATTTGTCTTTAGTCAGGTACAGGAATGGTTTTCATTTGTCTGAAAAACCCTTTTCAAGAGCTGGATTCACTGGAAACCAATTCCACGTACCCTGTTACGAGGTACAAGCTGATCTGACTCCCAAAGCCTTACCTAGAGAGGCTTTTCCTGGCAGGAGGCTGAAGACGCCTCTCCTCGCCCCCACAGCCCTGGTCCCGCCTGCTGGGAAGGGCACAGAGCGCCGCCGGTTTCACCCCATCGCGCCCAAAGGAGCTGCTGGTGCGCATCAGCCACCGTCCATCCCCAAACGAGGGACCAGAGACTGTTTCCAGGTGGGGCCCTCCACGAGCGTGGTCCCACATGGCTCATCCCAGCTGGACTCGAGGCGCTTCAGGCTGCTGCGTTTGCCTGGGGGAAAAGAAATCTTCAAAAAGGACAAGGCAGGTAGCACACTTTCCCAGCCACGCTAAAGAAAGGAGTGGTGGCTCTCTGTGTTCGTTACGACTCCTATGTTCATTACTGTTTATTACAAGAGGACCAGAGGCATGAGCTGAGCGAACCTTGGAAAGCAGCCAGCCCTGGAGTGATGACTCCGAGTGGATTTTGTGTTTTCATTTTATTTTCTTAAAGAAAATCAAAGCCCAAAAAAGGATAAGTTTTGACCTGTTGTTATTTGTTTTGGCAGTGACTAAAAGGGATAAGGCAACTACCTGCTGACAGACTTTGACTACACTGAATTGCTAAAAATCAGATTGCAAGTGACTTGAAATAATGGGCAAGTACTTAATGAAACTATTCAGATCAGTAACTTTTCTAGTGAGAGCAGACCAAGGAGGGTAACCAACTGTTTATTGAAGCTGAACCACTATTGAATCAACACTTAGCTATCAAAATATATTTAATCACTGTTTTAACTGCTCTATTCCCAAAGAGTTACTTAGTATCTTAAAGGTGCTGGGTTTTTTCTCTCTCTTCTGATCAGCCATCACCCCTAGGAAATCTTTTATTTCCACTTATTTTGCTCTTCAGCCACAAGTCAATCACAATATGCAGTACAAGACATCAAATATTAACTGAAAGAAGCAATATTACTGTAAACGGCTAGAAGGCATTACTACAAATATCAAGTTTTATTTAATTAGTATATGACAGTTAAATCTTGGGAGAAATACTGCAAGCTTGGGACTCAAATTCAGCGTTCACAAAGCTGCTCTGGCTGAAACAGTTTCTCAGGAGAGAGTCTGGCTACAGACATAGGCACTGGATCTACTTTTTAAGTAAGGAGAAACAAATGTAAATATTACTGATTATTTTGTTTCAAAAACACATTGAGGCATAGGTACTATATTTGAGCAATGATTAATACTCATTATCTCAGAATATACCTCAGTCCTGTTTGTATGGTGTTACCAGAAGTCATTTTGACATGGGTATTATTAAAGACAATTTTCAACAAGAAAGAGATTGCCTAAAGCAGAAATGCCACATCAGCCACAGGTAAACACTGCCCAGATTTCTGTGAAATCTACTTGAGAATTAACAGGCACAGTTTGATCCCAGCTCAATCTTGAGTTTTAACATGACCGGAGCAGTTTTCCAGCTAGCTAGAAAGAGAAATGGTTCTTCCTGAAGCGCCGCAGTCCTTAGCTGAGCACCGGCTCCTTTACCTCCTCTAACTAACTGAAATACTGCCAAAACCTTACTTCTCTCTGCTCCTTCCATTTACACAATTCCTCTCCCTGGCAAATAAGGAAGCAGCAAAGGATTAAAAAAACATCTTCAGCAACACGAAAGAGCAGGCAGCGCTTCCCCTCATAAAAACCCAGTCCAGAGGATGACACAGCATCTTTTTGACAAGTGATAAAGCTTTTATAGTTGTATTTATCCAGGCTGTTACTACTGCATGCTCTGACATTTTAGCATATCTGGGACAAAACAGATGTACTTGCAATGGCCCCAGTATCACATGCGGACCCTGGGCAGCACCTGGGAGCCCAGCTCCCACCCCACAGCTCTGCCAGATGCGGCACGGTACAAGCAGAGTTCAAAGCCCACACCTAAGCTAAAGGACAAGCAGGCAATATTGAAGAAAATGGCAATAGGGACACAAGTCCACTAAAATCTGACAGGTTTACTGTCCTTCTGTCAGTTAAGCTTTTAGCCTAAGCTGGAAAGAGAAGGCAAAAGAAGCAGCAGCAATAAGAAAAACAGTAACAGGAATGACCAGAACAAGACCAGACAGGCCTGAGTAAACATAGACTATAAAAAACTGAGGCTAAGGGTTAGATCTAACCTCTCCAAAAACAAGGTGATACAGAGTGCATCCACTTTCCATACTTACAACAACACAGCTTTATATTAGCAATTAAATAGCAAGAAGCCCAGCTCTGCCCTGCAGCTGGTTCTTCCATCTCTGAGCTGCTGCTCAAGCAATGCCCTCTGCCCGCAGGTGCAATGAGGCCCCCCTGGCTGGACACCCCCACACCTCGACGAGCTTTAGCCCTAACTCACTGGTTACCTCTTACCTGTCAGTGGTTTTTAGCACTTAACTTCTACAAGTTTTCTTAAAAACTCCTAAGAACGTCCGTATTAAGATTATTCTCATTCTGTTATAAGACTATACTAATTATATATATCTTCCACGTGATATTCCTTTAAAATTAATTTGTCTTATTTGCTGTATTCTGTCATTAATTCTCCTAGTAAAGTTCTCTCAAAATCAGTTATTTGGAATACTTTGGGGTTTTTTTCCTGGAACTCGTTCCTCAAACTTTTTTGATTAGCAGATCATAATGGGGAGCAACAGTAGGAAGGAATGGAAAGAATAAAGGAGAATTACAGGATAAGCTGATCGTTCTGCCTGAACTGAAGGTGGTCCTGGCACTTTCTGTTACAAGACTCTGTTTTCACTTGAATTTCCAGGCTAAAATTTTCATGCGGAGGGTCTGCCGCCTCCTGACTTACTTGAAAACACCAGGGAAAACAATTCAGCCATATCCAAAGAAAAAAGTGAAGGAGAAAACTGGTCCAAAAATCTGGAACTGCTTCAGGAGAGTCTTTGTATTTCTGGGTAAGGAACTAGAAACTTGTGAAGGCAGTTATCTAAGTGTCCAGGCTTTGTCTCTTGCTATTCTGGGAAGGGGCAGATGCGAGGAAACCACTCAACTTGTGTTCCTCAAAATAAAAATCTGAAGTGCATAATTTGTTGGAAATAATAACTAAATTCTGTATCTGCACTAAAGATTGTCTGTTCTGTGAATGGAGTGCCCAGGTGGCACAGGACACAGCATTGCTACAGGAGGGAGCCAAGGGACAACCTCCTTTTGTCCTCCCTGCCGTTGTCCCCTGGCAGAGCCCAGCAGTGACAAAGTGCACTGACACACCGGGGCTGGTGGCACCGGGGGCGGGCGAAGGGGCAGTACGCTGGAGCGAGGAGCTGGGCAGGGGCAGCAGCCCCGGGCTGGGACAGGGCCCGCAGCCGGCAGCAGCTCTGACCAGCTGAGCAAGACACCCAGGATGAGGAGCCCTAGAGAGGAGCTTGGGAAGGGGACAGGGAGCCTGGCACTGAAATGGGGGTTCGGAAGGGTGAAGTAGATGTGAGACAGGCTAAAGAAAGCCCAAGTAAAAGGCTCCAGGGCCCAGCGGGGCGCCCTGGGCCACCGTTCCCGCTACTGCAGCTCTGGGACCCCCGACCACAGCACAGCATCCCCGGGGCAAGGAGGGCGAGAGCCTGCTGTGGCAACCAGTTATTCCGTTACGTCCAGCAGCAGTGATCTGGGCGGTAAATCTACAGGTTTCAGCCCCACTGGTGACTTGCAAGAAGAGAGAATTGGCGCTGTGGTTAAGACAGTTGAGCGTTGCCTTTCTATTCTAGCCCTGCTTCTGCTGCAGCCTTCTTCGAGAGCTCGCCTAAAGCAAAGAGTTCACACACAGTCACTAACCGTAAGTTCCTCTTTTCTGGCAAGCCGAACCCACACCCCAGGACTGGGGAACTCGCAGGGGTCCCAAACTCTCCCATCCTCAGCCAAACTCAATCAGAGTCGGCCTCTGAACATAAAAGTTTATCTGTTCTCTGGATGCTCTGAAAGGTCAGGTCCCGGTATCTCAAAAAGGTCCCCTTAGTTTTTATGATAACATTCCTGAGCTGCAGCTTTCCAACGCTGAGGTGCAAATAACAATAACAAAATCACATATTTGTGTGATGCAAAGAGGAATCATTTTCATAGAGCACTGACCCTGTGATAGAGTGTCTCAGCAAAGACCGGGACACTTTTTTGTGTGTTCAGATGACTTTGAATGCACTAAGTTACATATGACAAACAGTGAGCGATGAGGAATTAAAACACAGATTAAATCTTCATTCTCTGAGTAAAAGCTCTTCTTCCTGCTGGAAAAAAAGATGAGGCTTTTTAGATTAAAAAAAAACTGATGTCACAGAACAGGGGCACTGAATCAATGTCCTCTGCAATTCTGCTGCACCTCCTTCTCACTTTCAATCTTTGCTGAAGCAGGAGGCAGAGTTCTGTTTTTCCAGGAAGGGTTACGCAGCATTAAATCCCAGAGCAACTGCATGTAAAACTGACAAAGAGGTGTTACTCGTATACAGTTAATTTCAGAGAGATTACCATTGGTTACTTAAATAAACATATGCATGTCAAATACTATAAACCAGTATCAGACATATCTGGGATACTACAGATAATTTAAAAATAAAATTCACCCTGTACTCATAGATCCTTTCCTTTCCTTTCCTTTCCTTTCCTTTCCTTTCCTTTCCTTTCCTTTCCTTTCCTTTCCTTTCCTTTCCTTTCCTTTCCTTTCCTTTCGATATCTATGCTTAATTGCAAGAGTTAAAGGTATCATTTCCATTTCCACACTCCCCTGCTTAGAGAAGCACCTACGGAATACAGCAGCACTCACTTAAATACACAAGAATCACGGTCTTTATTCTGAAATTGATATGCATTACATGCTGGAGCATACAGCTAAGATGAAGACATCCTCTAAAATAAAAAAAAATCAGAACCCTGTCAGCAAACAACAAATCCAGGCTTCTCCACAGTTTGCAGGACTAGTCCTTGGATTAGCACTGACTCGTCCTCAGTTGCTGGAAAAAACAGATGTGGTTCAAAGAAGTCTTTCAAAGTGGCGGAGGCGCTGGCACCTGGCCAGGCCAGCCTCCAGCCAGCATCAATCAGCCAAGGGGTCTCCAGCCCTATCCTCCCGATTCCCCCTGCTCCAAGCAGCGTGCCAGCTGGGACCTGCTAGGCAGGCTGCCCATGGGGAGGCGGCCGTGTGCGGCTTCTCAGCCTCCCTGCCCGGACCATGCCACCTCTCCGTGCTCCTGGCCATTTCTGGCAGTGTGAAAGCTGTGTGCTGAGCAAGGGGGTGTCATCTGCAAAACGCGGGGGTGGGGGGTGTCAGAAGGTGGTTTCATGGAATTTCAAAACTTTAAATCTTAAGAGTGTTCCTTACACCTGGTGGGTTTTAAATTGGAAAAAAAAAAAAGAGATTTATTGCATTAATATGTTCTAGTATTGCCTGTCCTTGAAAATCAGAGAAAGGGTTGCCTATGGATAGTGCACTGGGTTTAACCCCTGAGATCCAGTTTTTAATGCCAGCTTTGCTACAGAGGGCCATGGTCTACTGGTCGTAGTAATGTTGGCCAGCAGTAAGTACTCCACGAGTCGTCTGCCTGGGTCAAGTAAGATTGTCAGGGAGTGGTATAGAGCTTTATGTAAAGTATACATAAGTATATATGTAAATAAGGCATATCTGGCCCAGTCTTTGCATGCATTTCCCATCATTCTATCTTGTTTTAAGGAATCTAATTCCTTCTAAGTGCAGTGGCTCTACCTGCCCATTCAGAGGAACTGTCAGTCTTAATTAGAACACATACAAAACAGGAGGAGAGAGGCTTTCTCTATACCATGCCCCTGTGAAGTATTCAACATATAACGTTCTTGTTTAAAAAACACTTTGAATAGGGGTCTTGGATGAAATTCTGCTTGATTAAAATCACTGCAAGATTCCCCCTTCGATTTCAGTAAAATCATTGTTTCCCAATTTAAAATTCAAATAACAATAACAACATAAAATGCCCCACTGGGATAGAATTTATGTTCATTCAGTTTCTTCTGTCTGTAAATACTAATAAACTTATTCCAAAGCCTGGTTGTGGCAATTGCTACGACTTTCTCCTGCCAAGACTTACACAGAGTGAAAGTACTCACAGGATTTTGCAAAAGAAACATCTGGTTCAAGTCCAGGTTATCACTGCGCAGAGAAATTCTGAAGGCTTTATTCAGTTCTTATGTGGTGCTTTGGTAAAACTTACATCACTAAACATTCAGTGGAAGCAATCAAAGTAGGAGGCTTATTCTTTTTTTATAAAGTTAATATGCTTCCTTCTTACTGTTAGTACTCTTTTGACAAGCCTCAAAGCAAAGAGACCAGTGGATGAAATGATTCAATAGGAACAAACAGGGTTTCTTGCTCCTCTTGCAACACAGTGGTTGTTAATAGTTTGGATCATTGCAGGCCAAATTTAACAAATTAGCAGTGCCTGAAAAATTAAGTATTATATTTCCAGTATTAGTCATTTTCTCTGATTAATCTCCTATTACTGCAACACAGCAGCCTCTTGTAGGAAGCAGAGCAAGCATTTGTCACTAGCTCAATCACAGTGACGCTAAAGAAAACCTTACAGCAAAAAAATTAATGTTCATTTTTGCAGTTTTTGCAGAATTATCAGTTGTCATTTTCAATTAAGTTTCAAGTCGTGTCTATTTTGAGAAAGTCTTCATATGAATTCGCCCTAGCAGTAAACAACCTTGTCTTTAGCAAAAAACATGTGAACTATATCACCAGTCATACTGTGTTCATAAAAGTGTTAACTGGGCTTTGAAGTTGGTGCTATTATAAAGCACAATAATATGAGAAGCAAGCACTCAGCTGAAGCAAGGCACATTTATTTTCCTTTAAATATGTTTTCTTCTTCCCACAAATATCTTTTTCAGGGTGGACTCTGTACATCCATTCTCCCAAAACAAGATTTCCTGTCACACAGCTGTGTTCACTAGAGCCATCAAAGGGGTTAATAGATTATTAATAGCAGTTAAAGGTTATTACTTGCAATACCCTGTCCAAGAAAGACATCCCAGAAGGAATCTGAATTCCCATTGGATGCATTTCATATAAATACCTTGAAGAACTGCAGCTATGCCTTGTTCTGCAAAACCAACCAGACTGCTCCTTTCCTAGAGACACTTCTGCTAAAACAATAGCAAGCTTGATTTTCTGTGCTTAATGATAAATCGGGAAACTAAGGATGTACTGTGCATATTGAACAGATCCTTAGGGCAATCAAAAGACTTCTATTTAGGGCATACAAAAGACTAACATTGAGGCCAACTCCTAAATATCCAAGAGTCACTCTAGACTTCGAGGACAGCATGAGCAAAGAATACAGACAGCAAGAAAATTCGAGTTTAACCCCTTCCAGAATGGTGTTTTTCCCAAACTTCCTCACTGCTTTACAAATTCCTCACATCTGCACCACCACCACGGACCAGCAGTCCACAGGGCTCTGTGCTTGGGAAGAGCTGCGTTCCTGCACAAGCCCTTGCAAAATCCATGCCAGTGGTCATTCATCACTTGCATTCATCACCTCAATTAAATACCTATTCGGGGGCACATTCTCCGATTCACATAGTGCTACATTTTGGTGCAGAGCTGACTCTTGGTATGGAACAATCCTTCAGCAATGATTTTTCTTGGGTCTGAATTTGTTTCAGGATAGAGCTCAACATGGAATTTCAGAACTACAGATACAGTTATTCTGAAGCCCTAATATTTCATCCACTTTCTCACAGTGCACTCATGTCTCTGGAGTGCTGTGGTAGACACTGATACCAACCCACCATGTTCTCTGCTTCAGGTAAAACAAAAATCTCATTTCCAAAAAAAACAGGACTAAGCAGCCAAAATTACTTAAAAATACACTCCTGGGTAAAACAGTTCATATGTTTCTATGAATCATTAGATGTATTTATTTTTAATGTACAGAAATCCATTCCCCTACAGAGATTCTATTCCTAAGGCTATTTTATTGTAAGAATTCAACTTATAGCAAAGGCAAATGCATTTTCTTTCTCATATACTCATTGAATTTTCCCCAGATGAGGCTTTTAAACATACTATGGTTTACAAAAGCTGTAGTTCTTGGATATTTACTTGTTTCTACATCAGATGGCTACATGATTGAAATGTAAAAATCTTTTATAGTCCAGAAAACCTTCAGTTTTGTCTCTAAAGACTCTTACCCTTCACTTGAAGCTGGTTTGTAGCACAAGGCATTGAATGAAGCTGGAAAACGGTGCTTCTTGGTGTTACTGTTATCCTGAAGGAACAATTACTATCTTAAAATCAAAGGTGATCCTATTTTAAACCTGTGCAATGACCACATAGATTGCTGAAGATCAGTGATCTTCACCTATTGCCTACTGCGAAGTAATAAATAATGAGTTGATGAGCTAATTATTTTAATGCCATTGGGATAAAACACTGAAGCACAGCTGGGTGCTAAGAGTAGACAAATTCTTCCCTTCTACGGGCTTTACTTAGTTCCTGAACCAGTTCTGCGTTCAAACTCTTATCATTAACTTTCAGTTTTCCAGGGGATTTTGCCAATGAGCAATTCAGGTTTGTTAAATCACAATACTCATTTATACACAAGTAAAATAAAGGTCATAGAAGCTTTTAGTTTATTTTTCGCAGTGTCCTGCAGAAACCCAATGTGAACAGTGATAAGCAATGCAACTGATATTAATTCAGAGTTTCCCCTTTAAAAAAGGAAACGGGTCAAAGGATATACCCTCTAGGGTATGCGCTGGGATTACACACCTGTGATTAATCTAACAAACTGCTGGAGATGTGATTGTTTCTTCATAGAACTGCAGCTGAAACAACAGTTCTTTGGCAGTAAAATAAATGTAACCCCTTGTGGTGCCCCTAGACATACAAGATAATTACAACAAAGTACCTTCATAGGAAGTTAGGACACTCCTGCTGCATCATTAAAATAAACGGACCTGCGATAACTGATGCAGCCTTGGAAGTGCCACAGAGGAGCATGGTACTCAAGAGATGAAAGAGATCTGCTCTCCTCCTGGAACGTGCATGTGACTTCCATTAGCTTTAGTGGAAGCTGAGATTTCTAGTCCAAATCTAGCAAGAATAAGAGACAGGTTTTATCCCTGTGAAGTCAACTGCTGTTTTGCCGTGGAGTTCAGTGGGGCAAGACTTCTAAAGTAAAACTTAATTATCCCAAGGCTTTTCAAGGCCACTCTGTGCCTCGCGGTGGAGCCTGGTGCAGAGAGATTTAAGCTCGCTCCAACCAAGCTAGCTGCGGGTGCTGAGGCAGCAGAGCCGCATCTCCTGAGCACTGTACCCGGGACAGCCATTTGCCTGCGAAGAGGCAGCCCTCGTCGTGCTAACGCAGTCACGCTGCTGCCAGGACTCCAGCCGAAACCCGCACAGTGCTGCTCGGGGCCACAGCACTGGACCAGCAGCAGCCTGAGGACCACCACACTGAGCCCCTCCGGGCACTAGAGGCATTCCCCAAGGTTTTTCCCAACATTAAATACAGTCAAAACACCATAAAGGGGAAACAGTACTATCATTATGCAATTACATCAATTAAAGGATGTTAGCGTGTAATAATATCAAATAAAGACAAACTTTCCCAGTTTTCACAGGTTGGGTGATGACTTGCAGGACAAAGTAAAGGGCAGGAAGAAAGGCCTCCCAATGACTTAGCGTCAGTCCCGCTTTGATCTGTATGGAACATACCCATTTGCATTACAAACATCTCAAAAACAGTGTTTCACAACTTTCTGCAGGTAGTAATTTCCAAGTTATTACACAATCAAACACATCTATGAATCAGAATGCAATTCTTCTAGATATCCAATTCGTCTTTTATTTCAGCAATTTTTCTTAGTTATACCTCATAATAATGCTCGAATCACTCCACTTCCTCGGTGCACATACCCAGTTACTCGTAGACATATCATTCCGAGGAAGAGCTTTCTAAAGTCCTGCCCTAAAGACTTGCTTCTCACTTACTGGGATATTTTAAGTCAACATGTATGCTGCTCTCCATCTGTATCCAAAACGCCGTGAAGTTGCAAAGATTGCTAACAGTCTGCGTTGCAATCATGTTGGAGTACCAGGTACCCACATATGACAGTTAGTACAGATAGGGTCATTAGGAGAGCTAATTTATGTTCTGTTTATCATCCTTTAGTGGGAAATAAAATATGTTGAGGCTGCTTTCCTTCGGTTTTTTTTTTTCTGGGCTGGTAAGCCCAGCAGTGTCCATTTGTTTGACTCCTGCCTCTTCAGCTGAGATCCTTTTCAGCTGAGTAGCTGCGCAGATAATGCTGTAAATCTAAAGGAAAGGGTTAGCCTTCACAGTAGACAATATTTTTTCTCTGGAAACAGGAAAAGGCAATGTAGTAGTATGTATCTGAAAGTTGTCTTCACCACTTCAAGAATGAAAAATGTGATTTTTATTTTTTAAAAAAGCAAAAATGTACAGGCATAAATTCTGCATAGGTAAATGTTTATGTAGGAAAGTTTACCATGTTACAGAATCCTGTTCTAAAACAACTAGGGCAGTATGATGCTTTAATGTAACTCCTGGCACAGTAAATTTGTCTGTATAAATGGGGCCCTGAGCTGGGCGAACACACCAAGTTGTCTGTCTCGTGCCAATGGAAAAAGAGTCTAATAGCCAGGTTACAAGAAAACAAGTTCCAGGTTCAAACTTATTTAGAAACACAATGAGAGCACGCGGGATTAGGTTTTAGGGCAGAAGTAAAGGGACATTTCAGGAATATCACTCCATTTCATCCCTGCTAACTGATTGTGTACCTCTTGGCTAGGAGCAGATTTGATTCACCGTGATGTAAATCAAATGTTGTGGATAAGAAGCAAAATGCTGGAGCAAAAGAGGAGCTTTGTTTTTAGATGTTCTTCTACTCCACCACTAAAAAAATACACGGAATGTAAATACTTCCCTACTGCAAAATTGGCAAAAAACAGAATTTGAGACTGGTTTAGGGGGCTAATAGCTGAAGAAAATCTTATAATGAGATTTAATTTCTTTCCAATGCATATCACATATATAAACAAAATAAACACTAAAAATTTAGAAGCCTCCTAAAAGAATAAAGTAACTGAAAGTAATAAAAAAAAATCCTAATGTCATTAAGAACTGCTGCTTTATATAAGATTTTAAATAACATAAATGAAAACAACATTTTTCCTTGATGAAGTCCAGTGCTGGACTGAAAATTCTGAATTTTACAGATGAGCTTGAAGAAAGATAATTCTACATTTTTACACAGTAATTCATTTCTTATACATTTATTTTTTCTTTAAATTTTATAGTCATTCTTGTCACAATTCTTGTATCAATATTTGATACAATCATTCTTAGCATAGCCAGTACAATTGACTACATGATTATAATATTACCTCAGTGAATTCTTCGTTTGAAATAAATGCCAATTAACCTAAGGTAACATGGTGCATAAATGAAGTAACTGCATCTTAATAATCTTCGTAAAAGAATAATTCTCATACAACATCATTTTTTAAATGGCTATTTCAGCAAATTCCCTATTTACAGTAATTATCTTTAAATATGAATCTTTTTTGACTTACTGATGTGCGAGAATGCACCCATATGAAAGTAGATGCTTTTTATTTTAATCACATTAACCAAAGCCGCCTTCACCATTTCTGTCTAAATAAAGACTTGCTGCCCAATTGCTAGACTGTGTGAAATACCCTTCCTTACTAGGCAGTACAGATTAAAGGCTGAACCGATTAGTAGGACTCTACAAGCTCTATTTTATAGCTACACTTTTGGTAAATACCTTGCAGATGTTTTCAGCTAGATACTATCTTCTGTCTTTCTGAGTCTGCATCATTCCTTGGGATTTCTATGTGTCTGCATAATTCAAAGTTCACATCAGACAAATGGTTATTAGCTTCTCCGCAGCTCTCCGGTCTTCAGCCCAGACCGAGTCACGGTCTGAGCTGCTCTCCAGGAGTCCCTCCTTTCATAGATGCCTATTTCTGTTTTTATTAAAAAAGGAAGAGCTTTTTGGCCAGATCTTCACTCCTGGTGCCTCATATCAATTCTCAGAACTGGACTCTCTGCTTTTAGCAAACATCACGCCACTGGGGCTGGGGCACAGGCATCCAGGCCAGGCTCTCACCATCCCTGGCTGGAGAACCTCAGGTAACTTGTATTTATTTCCCTACCCAAATGTTAAGAAAAGTTTCTCCTTTGCATTTCTGTTCCTCATCAGGGAGAAGGATTTTGACCATTGTCACGTCCATTCTCAGAGATATTTTAGGCTGTTGTTTGGGGGGTCTCTCTAGTTACTGTCCCCTAGTAAGGAGTGTTTGGGTTAACTTCACTGAACCCTGACTGAAACTATTAATTTCGGTCAATATGTTACTCCAATAATTTCATTGCACGTTAAAAAGCTCAACATAATATTTATTTTTGTCATGCACGAAGCTTTAGATATGGGATAGAAAATCTCCAGTAAACACTGTAGATTGCTTCATAAAGATATTTCCCTCAAAAGCTGGAGTCACCATCTAGTTCAAGCCTCCACCCAGAACAGATACACCGAAAAACAAAGCTAAGCACAGCATACCAGGCTCAGCCCACTGTGCCTGCCCAGCCCAAGCAAACTCTTTCGCAGTGAGATTTTGTTACCAAAAAGTTGGTTTCACTTGTAATATTTCACCCACCAAGATAACTGATTGAACACACACAGAAAGAAAAGGGGAAAACAAACCAAATACTTGCTATGCCAAATTTTATACAATCTCCTTCCTCTTCTCTATTCATAACTTTTTTCTTCACTGGCAATCTCTCAAAGAGTATCAAATGTCCCTTGTTGGTAAAAATATTTAAATTATAGCTCTCAGCTTTCATGTGTAAATGGTTAAAGACCCAACCATTTTTAGGGTCAAACATCCTTTTATTTTTAGGGTCAAACAAGATAAATAACAAGAAGAAGGGAGAAAAAATGGCAAAAGATAGGAAACTGCAGTTCAGCCTTCAATACTCACAGTTCAGTTTATTGAAAACTGCAGACCTTCATTAGCAACATGGCAAATCTTTACTACATCTGGACTGCTCAGGCATCTCTTTTAGCTCACCACTCTGGGCACAGCAAGAATTACAGAGGCAGATATGTCTCAGACAGCAGCAATTGATTCTTGGTAAATAGAAACACACACAGGCACACACACAAATGCAGCTAGTGGAGAAAGATGGGAGGAAGCTGAAATTTTAAGTTTGTCCCCTAAGAGAGGCTCAAAACAGAGCAATGACATCCCATTTGTGCTCCCTGGCTGCTCTGGGAAGAGATCAGGAGTAAGACCACTGAAGAGCGTGATGGGAAGCTCTTGTGAGTCTTGGCATGTTAAGGCACGGTGGCAGATCTTCAGGGTCACAATGCTGCTCCTGAAGGTGATAAGGTGATCTTCTGAAATGCTCAGTATTGCCTGCCAACTGTCCTTCACAAAATAATTGCCCAGGCAGGACTGTGCTTGTCCCATCAAACTCCGTCCTGCTTGGGAATGGCACCATCATGCAAGGCTGCCCTAGGCACATACCCTCCAAAGCTGGGGCCACCATCATCCTCCTCTGCTGTCAGAAACACGGTTTCTAATCACACACGCAAGCTATCAGGGGCTTGAGATGCTCTCCACACATGGGATTTCTGGTTAGAAGTATAGAGACTGCAGCCTACAGTATCTCTACAGGGCATCTGCACACAATGGCTTTGTTTTACAAACCATGTTTGACCCAGTTTTCAGTCTCAAAATAAGACAAAAATCCTGCTCCAACACCCTTCTTCCCCATCCTTTTACCAAAAAGCCTGTTCCAAAGCAAGAAGCTCATATACCATTAAAAAAGGAGTTTTAACATGGCTAAATCTGTTTCCCCCTACCGGATGAACCATTCTGGCTGAAGTTTTTCAAGCTGATACAGCACAACCCAGGTTCATGCTAGGGGAAATTTCAGTCTAAGCAGATAACAGATGGCAGAGTTATAAACAACTGAGAACTGAGTCTTTTAGTAGAAACTAACAGGAGACCTCAATAAGAGGTCGTGCTAACATGTCTGCTCATAAAACTTAACTTTTACGTGGCATATTCTTATTTCAAAGCGGACGTATGAATAGGTATCATACAATTGTGTACTTTCCTAACTTTATGGTTTTCATCACATATTTCAATAGCTCTGAGATAGTCCATGCTACACTTTCATATGGTATGAGCTTATGAAAATAATGATAGAATCTCATACTATAAATCATTTGCAAAGGAGAGGAAGGTTGGGTTGGGGTTTTTTTAGAAAATAGTCTATAGACCGTGCACATTTAGGTTATTTAAGTATATAAAAATGTTTACATTGGCCTTTAGTATTAAAATGTTTGAGCATTATTTAAAACGTAAAAATACAATGATGGGCGAAATTCAAGAGAGCACCTTTCAAGGAAGCACTGCCAAGGGCACTCTCCAGCTGCGGGTGCAGGATAAGTGCTAAGTGAGGGCTACAGTCCCAAGCAGATAAATTACAGATGCACAAGGCAACCCCACAACTACCTGTGAGCATGAGGTACAGCTGCGATTCCAGCCACAGCCACTGACTTGCCTTGAAAACACCAGAAAAGTCACCTCCCATGTGCTTTTGATATGAGGCATCATTTTTGATCATACAATGCCTAGGACAAGTTGATAGGTCTCAGGATCCTCATGGCATGGGCAAGCATGGGCCTGTGCCGGATAATAACCTGGGGTGCTGCAGCCACTCCGAAGTCAGGGTGCAAGGACCATTCTTCTTCTAATAACAAGGAGAGTATTTCTGACAAGTATTTGAGATCCTACCATGCAAACAGCAAAGGACTGAGAAGGGGAAAGCATCCAAAGCTCTGAAACACATTTTTATAAAAAAGACAGGATTTTGTTTAACATTTCTGAATTGTGGCTTATTGCCCACCAAACAAAATGTTAACAAGATAAACTTGTAATTTAAATTACTAGTACTTCCAGGATACTTAGAAATGTATATTCTTTTCATCTAGCCTGATGATTAAAAATGCCTTTGGGATCATGCCTAGAATAATGTTTTACAGTATGGAGGCCAATAAAGAGTCTTTTGCTAAAAACTTGGATCAGATACACTGTTACTGTTCCCACCTCTTAATCAATTAAAAATATATATCGTAACAGCATATGCCTTGTAAGAAGGAAAACACAGAAGTTATTCTCCTCTCCGTGAACACGCGTAACTGTTACTCAGTTTAATGGGACATATATATGTACACCAAATGAAAAATATCTTCCAGAATATGAAGGATTCATATGTATCTGTAAATTATTACATGGTTAGGTGCAGGTTGGCCTTTTGCCATGCTAGACTCAATGCACCCAGTTTTGCCTAGTCTTGGAAGCTGAACAGTCCCAGGCCTGGCTAGAATTTCAATGCGGAGACCATCTGGGAATTCAGTGTGCCATGGGCACAAGCCAAGGAGTCACAAGGTGGTGAATATTAGGCCATAGAAACTGAATGAGCGGAAAGATTTCATTCAGCTCCATCAGCGCTGCCGAACCGATGAATGGGAATTTCCCCATTGCTCTCCTGCCTCTCCCTGCCTTTGCCCAGTAAGGAAATATTCAGATTCATTTTAATGGGAAGGACGCTGGGAGGATTTGAAGTGAAGGATACAACACAAAATGTAACACAAAATTAGAAATATAGTGAAGAAAATATCGATAATACAAGTGGTGTTTCAACACTCCAAGTCAAGTGGGTGAAACCTGCAGAAATCTGCATAATTTTTTTTTTTTTAATCACTCACCTGAGTCTAATGGGAGGTATTTTCTTTAACAAAGTAAACGAAAAGCCCTGTGGCTGCACACATCAGACCTGCAGTAATTATATGCACTGTGGCTGGTACCAAACCAAATGGAAAGATACTTTTGCAAGTATATGTACATGTATGTTGGACCTCACAACCATATTATAAATGACAGGGATGTTTTTGACAGTCAAAACATTTAACATTATGCTATGCTTCTAATTGAGAGATCTAACTAATGCCTGAGGCTATTGCAGAAAGCACTGAAGAAATCTAAAGAACATTTTGAGCTTTAGCAGGAAGACGGGAGGAGGGAACTCCAGCAAGTCCATTTCTTTGTCTGAGGTTTGACCATGAGAAACAAGACATCTTCAAGGCATCAGGAGCCTTGGCAATACCCAAGTCGTGGTCTTGGGAAATCAGATCTTTTGATCACTTGAATTTCTTTTTGCTTTTCTATCTCTTCATCCCACCAAGAACTGCAGAATATTTAAACCACAAACTGTTATTGAAATACAATTAGAGAATGGTTATTGGTACTTACACAGAAAACATTTGATAGCTTAATGATTCCTAGAGTTTATTTTACTTCTACTTGAGCAACTTTCATGTCATTTTTTTAAGAGAAAAAAATTAAGAAATTTTTTAATGTCATGGGCATAAGCATGATGAAAAAGGGAAAGAAGAGGAGGACTTATGAAGAACAGATGTTTTGTAAATAAAACAAGCCATTGATGGCAAATTACTAGTCATCATCATGCTAATTATTCTTTCCTGGGCTGCCAGTATCTATAAAAATACGCCAGAATACATCTACCCAGAACTCGAAGGGGAAAAGCTCTCTGAACTACTGATACAGCAACACCACTGGAATCAAGGGTCCCAATTCTCCTCCTGACATTATACTGTAACTATTCAGTTACAGCTACGCAAAATGAACACGTGGATTACTAAACCAGAATAGCAGCATTTGACAACAATTTACAGGGGTGTAAAATTTCTGTGCCGTGTTCTAGGCAACAAAGAACCACAGGAACTATAATCCGTTATCTGAAACTTCGCTATCTGCAAACGCAGACAGATACAAGCAAATCCTTCATTGCAAACAGCAACGGGCTTGCTGTCATTAATCACTACAAGGAGGCTATTGAAGACAGACTCTGGGATGGATTTCAGCAGCAGCCTGCAACTTTATTAGCTTAACATATCCAAGCATTTAAGTGGTTCCAGTGTAGGAGTTACAGGACTCCCACCATACAACTTATAATTCATGGTCGACTGTCCTCAGCCTACCTACAGAAACGAGTTTCAGACATCTGACATCTTCTCACGTTAAAGAGAAAGAGAGGAGCACGGAGGGGGGCTCTCAACCTGCAGAGGCTCTGGGTCTCCTTTTTCAGCAGTCTACCAGCAAAACCCCAGCTCTTCATTTCTGGGAGATCGTGCTTCAACCTCCTCATGCTGGATACCAGCTTCAAGTTTCAAAGTAATTATTACACTAAATATTACAAAGGTATAAAATGTACTTAATATTTATACCCATGTCCTATGCCAGATTTATTGCAGTAATGACGTATGAGTGGAAAAACAGACAAATAAGACATAAAAATACCTGTCCTTCCTCAGTTTTATCCTAATAAGAAAAAAATGTTATTCTGACATCAAAACAGGCAGCCTATTAAATCTGCAAACTCCTGAAAACAGAGTTCCTAGATTATAACTACAAGTCAAGAATGAAGATACAGTTTAAATCAGTCAGAGTTCCCAATTACAGCGCACACCATGTCACATAACCTCAGGAAGCACCATCAAGCCTCCAAAACCGTGCTCTTCTAATGGTGGGAAACCTTCTTCTAATTTCTACCCAAAATTTATTCATTGGCAGTTTATACCCCACTTGACCCAATGCTGCCTGTTAGCTTAAATAGCTCTTCCTCCTTCTTGGCATTTGCTTCCAACCCCTTCACAGATGTTAACCATGTCGACGAAAGGGAGAGAACAAGGTCCTACCATCTCCTGGCCAGCCAGTGGGAGAAAAAGCCAACAGAAGAAGGAGGGGAAACCCTTTTTCTGTCCTATCCTGCGCTAACTGCCTTCCGGGTCCCTCTGCAAGCTCTTCACCACTCGGCAGCTAACCAAGGCTCTGACCCCATTTGTCATTTCTTCACTGGGCAAAAACACAGCATAACATGTTTATTAGGCATGAAACAAAGAAACAATCCCCCTCTAGGAATTAACAGGATTTGACAGTAAATAAATCATGTTGAGTAGACTTGAAGTGATAGTTAAGGCAAAGAGTTTTGGAAAGCTGAAGAAAAATGGATAAAGGGAAGAATACTATTTTGGGAGCCCTGAGCTATGAGGAAAATACTGGAAAGCTTTTGTGACCTGGAGGAGGACCAAACTCCCTTTTCCCTGCTATTGATCAGCAGATTGGGTATGTGCATTTCAACACAGTGACATGACCTGGAGTAATGCAGGCTCTCAAAACAGCCACGCTCCCAATATATCCAGGAAGGTCAGCAGTGGATGGAGCAGCACAAAGTTGTCCACTGGTGCACAGGGTGCACTTCATCTCATCCAGAAAAGACAATAAGCATAGTCTCTTAATCACAAGGAGGAAGAGGAGTCACCCAAACTGAAAAAGAAATAGAATTTTAAAGATATGTTATATGGTTTTGGACCGTTGGCCGAAGACTGTGTCTGAGGGCACAAATGCCTGTGCTGCCAGCATCCCCTCTTCAAGCCGGCAGAGCTGGAGCTGAAGGGCTGGAAATACAAAACAGGGCTATAAACTCACTGAAGGTTTGTCTTGGCATTTGTTTTTACCAATTTACAGATGCAACAAATGTTCTGTTTAAAATATCCACCCAGTTGCTTTTTATCAGCTTCAGACAATTCAGCACCCACCAGCGTCCCTCCAAGATAGCCTGCGACAAACAGGAGGTTGGCCCCTGCCAGGTGACAAAGAGCAGCAGATAGGCAGCAACAAGCAGCATCCCTGGGCTGTACCGGGGGGCGGAGAGGGGCCGGGAGGAGGGGGCTTGGCCCCACGCCACCCCAGCATGGCAGGAGGCCTCCGTGGAGGAGAGCCCAGCATGCCGAGGGGTCTGCATCACCCCTGCCAGAGGAGGGCAGGGGGCTGGGGCAGCGCGTGGAGCAGGTGCTTGGCAGGAGCGAGGTGACAACTCAGTCTCCCCTCCAGGAATGAGGGGCCCAGCTCAGCGGAGCAAGGGTCCTGCTGCAGCAGGAGGCTACTGGAAAGGGGCAGAGCTGACCGGACCAGCCAGGAGAAGAGCCCAGATGTGGGCTTGCTGCTGCCCCGCAGAGAGGAGCGGGGAGCAGCACGGCTGCTGCCAGGGGCTGCCGCCCTCCGCCGAGCTGAGCGCATACGCTTTTCCTCAGAAAGAGAAACCAGCCTGCTCTTCCTGCGTCTTGGCATAAGCAAAGCAGGCGGCAAACCCATGACCATTTTGCAAGTCTCCAGCAGTTTAGTGCCCCTGGCAACTTCCTGCTTTCTACAGCCACAGGTCCTGGTCCAGGTTACTGCTGGAGAATCAGAAGTATAAAAATGCAATTTCTTTAGGAATATTAGCTGTTAATTCTCTGCCAGAGGAGGGCTCCTTTGTCAAACCTTTATGCACTTGAAGAAATAGTGGCTAGTGGAGCAATTACCCACTAAGAGAGGGCAATGGGCCAGAAGCTCTGACCTACAGTGGATAAAAGAAACTTTTCCCCCACTGGGTCCCAGGCCAGGTGATGCCCACAGGCCATGCTAGGCAGGCAACAGCACTAAGCACAGGCTGTCCAGAAGGAAACCATATGCAAGGGAATAAAGCTGCCAGCAGACAAGAGCAACTGCTAGTATGATCCATGCAAAGAGTTGCATTGAGCACCTTTGGCTTGAGGACATCAGTAGCCAGCACACCACAGTGATGGCTCAGAGATCTGAAATGATTCCAGTTCTTGGACAAACTGACATGCTGGAAGGAAAGCAAGTATGGACTACAGAAATTAAAATAATGGCTATTGCTGAGCACCTACTGCAGGCAACACTGGAAACCCAGCTCTTTCTGAAGCTGGTGAGATCCATGTTCTTGTGCAAGAGCCAGATTGCTGTTCAGCAGAAGTATGTTACAGGCTGAACTGAGCAATGAGCTGTGCACGGGAGCCATCACTAAGGCTGAGCAGGAGGTGCAGCTAGTGAAAAAACATACGGTGGAGACAACATCTCAAAGCCTCTGACAGCAGCAGAGGTGAAAAGTGGTGAGGCAGCCTGGCCGGTACAAGTTAGGGATTGACTTAACAGAAGTCTTGATGGAAGGCAGTGAAAGGAAGCAATTAGCACAGCTGTGGTAACGCTGCACCAGTGCATCCTCCAGGAATAAAGGGGAGCTTGTCAAGATGTGATCAAGTGCAACATCAGATTGCGCTTAAACTAAGGAGTGTTCCTGGCAGGCAGTTCCCAGCTTGAATTCCCTGAATATCAGGTAACAGTGAAACTAAGTGGTATTCTGGAGGTTAGCCTGACTGGACAACGTGCCTAACCCTGGACAACCCCACCTGCACGCCCTCAAAAGCCCAAAAGAGATGGAAAAACATGCATTGGCTGCATGAGACATAATGCACAGGCAGGTCAAACACATGGATAAAATATTAGGCGCAAGACATTTCAGCAGTTTTAATTTGGATAATCTCAGGTAATGATGGGAGCAAAGGACCAAGAAAATAAACTGTATATTTGGATTGCTTCAGTCCTTCAGAGTGCCTCTGAACCTGGAACAAATCAGGCACAGTTTAGAGGTACTGAAGGATCTACAGAGTTTTTTAAATTAAAGAACTAAAGAGATTTTAATTCAGTTCAAAATGCTGTTTCTGAGAACTGAAGAAGCCTTCACATATTTCATAAAACACATTAAGAGTGGCAACAATATTTAAGCTTTTAAAGGCTTAAACCTCAAGAAACGAATAGCAGCCTGTAATGAGCTGCATCCTGAGCATATAGGCAGTGAGGACAGGCTAAGAGTTTCAGACCACCACCAGAAAGCATACAAAACAAAAAGATACTGGCAAAACCACGGGCTATCTGCACAGAAGACACTACATCTACAAAAGCTTTGAGCACATTATCAGAACCGACAGCATCATCTTGTCATTTAAGAAACAAATTATCTAGACAAAGGAAGAAGAAAAGCTGATGAGTAAAACAAAGGAATGGTTTCTGAGCCGTGTTTTGTTCATATTTTCAGATCCACTCCTCAATCTGTGGGAGTTTGCAATGCCCCAAAATCTCCTGGTGAGATCGGAAACTGGTGAGGCTGGTAGGTGCTCTTTGATGAGTTTCCCACAGATTAAATGAGGGTTGCTACAAAACTGGAGAGTTTAATTGTTGTGGAAGTCCTCAAATCCTCTCATTTACATTTACTTAATAAGGAATTCAGTGTACACAGGCTCACAACAGCCTGTAGCAACTCCTTATCAAGCACAGCCTAGCAAGACATCCATGGAGATGGATTCACAAACCAGCCGAATAAACATTTGCAGCTCAACAGAAAACAAAAGGAAAATGCGACTGCTGTTTGCAGGGCACAAGAGTGCACAGACTTCCTCTGGTCTCCCTACATTGCACAAGACCGACCTGAGGATCCTGGTTACTTCTTATGCACAAAAATGTCTAACAAAGGAGACTCCAGTTCAAATATAGTATCAACAGAGTAATCGCCTGGAGTTCATACAGATTCATTTCAAGGACTGAAAAATACCATCTGGAAATCACCGCTTTCTGGTTGTATATGGCACTTCTGCAAATATGTAACAGCAGAGCTGCTGAAGCATGAAAAGGAGCCTGAGACTGTTACAGACACGTTGATGAAATCCATAATGCTGTGGTTCAGCCCACGGGGCCGCATCTATGGTGATACAGAGAGGGAACCTGATGTACGTGTGCCAAACGCTTAAGGTAATCATACGATCACATTATATGTAGCATAATATAAAGTAAGTATGTTATAAGGTGGTTTGTGAAAGGAATGAAGAGTAATCGCCCTACTGGCTTCATGCTCACAGTTCTCATCCAAGAACAACAGGACTATGCTAGGAAGATACCTTCAGCTAATTACAATTAATGAGTCAGGGCTCAGTTATCTGTCTGTCTCCCAGTGGAACTATTTTTAACCCCAGAAACCCCAGCCTGATTTTCAGAAACGGCGTCTCGCCTCTCTACAGGTGTGTGAGAGGAACCTGTTTCAGTGACTCCAGGGCAACACGGTGCCAGGAGGTGGAAGAGAGCTTGAGGCAGGGGTGAAGGCACCAGGACAGAGATGAGCAGTGAGAGCAGGGATAGGTGCCCATCCTGCAGGGAGGGCAGTGGCTCTGAGCAACAGGAGAAATCTAGCGGAAAAATCCCTGGCACACGTTTCTTCAAAGGGAATTTTACTAACTGAGGAACTAAACAATCTGTGCCTGCTGATACAAAAAGCCCGTGCATAATTCTTTGTAATATATTAGCAAAAGGTATGCAGAAAGACTGGAAAAATCAAATAATAATAAAAAACCAACCACAGCAACTCCTCCAGACAGGTGTTAAAGGGAATTTGATAAAATTCCAGAAGCATCTTATTTCTCCTGACAGGAGAGGACTCATGGCACCCAAGGAGCAGCTCTGGCATGCTCAGATCCCCCAGAGATGGCAGTGTGTGGCGGAGGGCCCGTGTGGGCGGCCGGGGGGCTAGGAGCCCGGGGAGGGATCCATGAGCCCTGCCTGTGCCCACCCCCCCCAGCAGGGCAGCATCCCCTCCCTGCAGGGCCGGGCAGGCAGGCTGGCATCAGCGACAGGGGGGAAGGCTGCCCGCACCCCTGCAAGTCACAACTGCACTGTAATTTCTGCAGTTGCTTTTAAATTTTATTAAACTTCAGGGCGAGACATAATACACTTAATTTTTCTACCAAGAGCAGAAATCTAGAACACTGTCTTCTATGGCGTTCAGCTGATCTCTAGTTTTGTATTAACTGATGAGGCTTTTATCTATTATGTTCCCAAAAGCTCACTGCTTTCTATGGACAGTGTGGTAAAAATTTGCTTTTAAATCTAGAAAGCAAGTGTCAGATTTGAGGCAGTGTGAAAGCAGGAACTTCACCACTGCTGTTGTATCTTCCTTACTCAGACTTCTTTCCTTTTGGAAGTACAACTTGTACCTGACACAATTAGATTCTATTCTGCTTTGATATGTTTAATTTATATATTTGCAGGCAATAATGGAGCAGGAATACGCACAACACCTATTTTTAATTTTAGACAAAACCTGCCAAGGATGTACAATAAGAAGATCTGGGAAGTAATTTGTCTCTGTAACCTAATTTGTGCAAGCTTCAGCCAAGGACGTTTATCATTCTGCTTTCCACCTTCTCCAGGAAACAGGCAGGGGAAAGCAGAGCAATAAGTAACGCCTTGCAGAACACGCCGTCGGTTAGGCAGGAAGAGGCATCCTTCCTTCCTCTTTAGGGCAACATGAACTGCTCTGTTTTAGCCAGCATTTTTTTGTTTTGCTGAATACTGGTCTCCTTGCTACAATGTTAAGATAAGGACCGAGAATGATCAAAAATGACAAGACAGCAACAAACAAAAGACGAGGAAGAGAGACAACAGCTCTGACATCCAATTCATTTACAGACATCTATCTCCGTTAGGGTCACAGGACACTCGGTTTCAACAGCATCAAAATTTGACAAAAAAAAACACTTTGCTCAAGAAAAAAATCCATTTTTACTCTGTAATACGCACGGCCATCGGGCTATTGCTGCTAAACAATTAAAAAAAAAAATTATTCGTTATCACAAGAAAACAAATGCCTTTAAGGAGAAAGCTATAAAAACAGTTTGAGCGCTCAAAGGTTGCATCATAACGGCTACACGAAGCGGGACAAAGAGGGAACACGGCACAGGAAACATCACTGTGGCATTTCCTAATTCCTGAGCACTTGACTTCACAACCTCCACTTATTTTTGTACATAATTTCCTAATGGAAATCTTCTTTGTGGAAAGGATAGGCAGTGCCCCACAGCTCCTCTCCCCACAGTCTGCCTGGCCCAAAGGCGTGGGATGCTCCGGGGTGCTGCCCCAGCCCCTCCAGAGAGCTCAGCCCCATGGCAGCCTCTGAGGCTGGGAGAAACAAAGGCTCCAGTCGGGTCAAATCCTTGGAAGACTTGAACAGAAAAGCCCAAACATGCTCAAACTGTAACTTCCCTGAGGATCATGGCTCGACCAAACTCCCACACATTTTCCCAGGAGCAGCTAGAAGTGTCTCCAAATTGTTCCCCCAAATACTAGATCATGACACCATTATAGAAAACACTACAGCTTTTCTGCAAGATTTGGGATTTTTTTTTTATTTTGTTAACATGAGCCAAACAAAGCAATTTTCTCACTCTTGTTTTTAGAGAAATCTGAACTCTTTTAGTTGAAACTTTCCATTGCAAGTTCTGCCTCAGGCTCAATATTTCTTCGGAACGTTTCAGTCCCAGTAGTTAAAGTTTGGCTGAGTTATAAGCATGGCCACATAATGGAAAGAGTCAGAAAGCTTTAGTTATAGGCAATATTACTAGCTCAACCACTAATACATGTATATAAACACTCATATATCTGGCAAACTTGCTCAAATTATGGGAAGATACACAGCTAATGACTGAATTTCCAAATAAATACATGATGTCCAAGATTTACTTATGGAAGTAGCTTCTTTAGGGTTACTCATGTCCATGCAGACCCAGTATATCTAAGTCAAAAGAAACTTTTTTTTTAAAACAAGGCTAACTCTCAGGAAAAAAAAGTGGTTTGCCTACTTTTCTGATTAATATAGTTAGGTTTTTTGATATATGAGACTGCACAAAAGTGGCAGAACTTCATAGCATACTGTCATTTCATTTTGAAAGGGGAGAGGATTTTTCTCATTTTTCCACTTTTCTGCATATATAAATTATATAATTGATAGAATAACGAGGTGTAAATAAATATATGATCTGCTGCTGACTCTGTTTTGCTTAGGAATGCCAAAACTACACCAACAATAAGCCACGGCCTCCCAGGGCTTCCCCGCAATAGGCAGAAGCTAGACCTCCAGCTCGTGCTGGCTGTGGCTGGGCCCTGCACCCGTAAGCTTTCCAGTGACAGCTTGAGCCCCACTGGAGACCAGCATTTTTTCTCCCACAACACCGAGGCATATGCATGGATATTTTTTTTTGCTCTTCCCCTGTTCAACAGGAAACCTCTATTGACACTTCCGCTACATTCCTTCACATACCTTAATCCTCCTTCTTCGGCTGGGGTAATCCCCAGGCAATATGGCATACGAAGTCAGGGCAAGTGGAAAGACAAATTATCCCAATGAATTGCATCTAATAACCTCTGGGATAAAATCATGTGGCTTTGCATGCAGTTCCACGTTTACTTAAATCAGTCTTTTCTGCTGTACTGGCGGTGGAACAGTCCTACTGTGAAACAACACTATTTCAGCTTTATGTGCTTATCATTCTTGTTGTTCTCAAATTGACCTAGACAGGTAAGTATTACAGCTCAACTTGTAGATGGATTTTCATGCAGATCCCACTGTGATCAAGTATAGTCAGTTTGATTTTCAACAACCCTGTCAGATGAAAACTTACAGCCCGCCTTGAAACAAAGATGAATGGGATGATCTTTGATGTTACAAGCCCAGTAGGAGGGAAAGTAGATAAAAGGTGTTTATGTGCCATCTTCTGCTGTTAAAATAATGCACAATGCAAAGTCAAAGTAAGCGTTTCAGTTTTAGTAAAATCAGCAGTGGCCTGCAGAAATCTGACAGGGATAAGTAGACCTCTTGCAAAGAGAGCATAGAAACAGTCTTCCCTATGTGCTTCTTTAAAAAAATCTGTCTAGTGATAAATTTTCACATGTAGACACAGACAACAACAATAAAATCAGTCCTTTGTTGTGACAGAAGTATTCATAATTTTTAAATGAGGATGGAGACCACAAGCAGCGAACACCTTGTCAATCATGCCTCGACATTTACACAATTGAATTAAATATTGGTAAAGTAAGTGGTTACCCTAGTATTTGTGCTGCAAAACACCTTCCTTTATAAAACACTTTTGAACATATTAGGGAATTTATAATACCTTCAACTTGCTTTCAAATTTTTTAATTTTAGCAAGAGGAAAGACCCAGCTCCAGAAAAGAGCCTTTTCCCTCTCCCGTGGCTCTGTGCTATGATTTGGCCAAGGTACAAAGCTACGAACATTCTTTTCGGTCACATTCTCAACAAAAATGGTGGTGACACACCAAAAATAACCGAGCGTGCACATTTCCACTGAAGGCCAGGCCAAGATACTACTGTGAGAGCATCTGTAGCACCCCCTGCACGGGAGGCTGAAGGCAAGCAGTGACGGTGAAAGGGGGGAGCAGAGGGGTGCGCTGCCCACTCCGCCGCTCCCAGCGTGACCCCGGGAACCCATTCTCCACACCCAAAATAACGCTATTATCCTGGACGGGACCAGTGCAGTTAGTCCTGTAATTCAAGCTGTGGTGCCCTGCTCAGGTTTCAGACCCTGCTAACGAGGAATGCTGCTGCCGTCGCTGGGAATTCCACATTAGGGGGAGAAAAGAGAGAGAGATTTTTTCCACCTTTAGAAAACCCAGCCTGCAAAGAAAGGTACCGAAGAGTTAGGATGCTGCCATATGGCTGCTTGTGCGGTTTTAATTTAGGCCCTTTTGTGAACACATTATAAGACAGCCTTTAATTGCACAGTCATGTATTATTAGGATTTGGGTGGGGTTTTTTTCCACAAGGTAGTCAATAAACAGCCACAGACATAAAGCATTAATCAGGTTTGTGTAATGAATGAGGCTATTTTTACAAAAACGTTTATCTCATTGAGACTCGGCATTAAATACATTTCACTGTCGTTAACTCTGGAGGAGAATTTGGTTGTGGATAGGTAACTCCCAGTTTTCTATCATCCTTAATTTCCGAAAATGAGTTTTCTGAACTGCTGGGCAATACCTGAACCCAGGTATTACTGATTCATTTGCTGCATTCACGGCACTGGATGCATGGAAGGACAGGAGAGTGGGTTTGGGAAGGGGGCACATGTTACAGAAAAGAGCAGGGGGGAGAAGGCACCCACCCGCGGGGAGGGGACGGCTGGGGGGCACGGGTTTGCCCTGCACCCGCTCCTGCGGGAGAGCCGCACAACTGCGCCCAAGCAGCCATTTAGGAAACCCTGGCTGCTCAGGGCAGACGGGGGTGGGACGGAAAGTCCCCGCTTGTGTATTTTTAAGCCCGTGGGTCAAACCGGCGGCGCGGCCCCGCAGAAGCAGAAGCCGCTCCCGAGCCGCCGCAGCCTCCCCGCCCTTTGAACCCGGCGGCTGCGTTCCGAGCCCGGTTTTCCGCAGGAAACGAGGCAAGCGCACCCGCGCTGCCCGCCCAGCTCCCACGCGTGGGCGGCTGCGTCCTGGCAAAACGGTACCCGCGACCGTAGAGACACGAAGTTCCTCCTGTAAGAGCCGGGCGAAAGCCGGGGCTGGGCTGCCCCGGGGCAGGGGCGGGCGGTGACCCCCCCCACGCCGCCCCGCAGGGGCCGAGCAGGGGCCGAGCAGGGGCCGGGGATGGAGTTCCGCCGGACGGGCTCGTAAGGAGCCTGGGCTGGAGAGGGAAGACGTGTGAGGAGGGTCCCGATGGGACAACTTGTGCTGCAGACGGACGGCTACAGGACCGTGTCCCTGCCTGCCTTGTGCCCGCGTATCCCCGGGAGCCGAGGCGTGGGGATCTCGGCATCCCTCCGGAGCGCCGGGCTCCCTCGCAGCCCGGGGAGAGCCCTGCCCGCCCGGGAAACTCCCAAATCTCTTGTAGGCCCTTCCCTTAAGGCATGGTTCATTAATACACAAAGTAGCACCAACCAAAGCTTTTTCCCCGACCAAACAGCCGAGACAGCCAGTGGGCTTTCCCTTCGCACCCCTCGCTCCTTAGACAAGGGCCACGCTCCTTCCCTTCCCCTGACCCCCGCGGAAGGGGCTGGGAGGCAGACCAGGCTGCGCGGCTTAACCCTTCCCTGCCTCCTCCGCCCCCGGGAAAGTTTATTAAAATGCCAGGGCCTCTAATTGTCCAGCTGAGTTATATTGCTGAATGAGGAAAGCAAATTATCCACTCATTGGGGAAGGCTTTTATACTGAGACGCAGATGGTAAATTTTTGCTCTGAGTTTGTCGTGTTGGTCTGTATTTATTTGTAACTTGACTGCTTAAATAAGACTATAGAAATGCACGTTGTTAATACCTAAGAGGACACATAATATAAGGGGGCTCATACCTTGCATGCTTCTGAACACTATTATTTACAGAACCCTACAAAAAGACATTTGGAAAACCAACCACATTTTTCCAGTACAACTTATTTTTGTCCTGGGAACCAAGGGAAAAATTCAGTGACAGCTACATTAGTTAAAACCAAAGAATAACCGGGTAAGTTTATAGCTCTACCCCTTTGTAGCTAATAGAGTTAGACATTCATGTAAACAGTTGTGAATCTTATTGTGGGGATGTTTTCATGGGGGAAAAAAAAAAGGGCTACAAGAAAGCAGCAAAAAGGCTGTCTAATGTAAACCAGAAGAGATGCACTTTTTTCCCATAGCACTCATTCAAAGATCAGCATGTTTTATTTTGTTAAAAATGGAGAATGTCAGTTGCTGTGAGCCCAGGATGTGAGCTGTGAGCTCTAGGGTAGCATTTTAAAACAGAAGATGTCATCAAAAATCTGTATATTTGCCTAGAACTGGTACTCATATTTCACAGGGTGATTTTCTTTTCAGTACAAAGTCTATCAATGTATTTCCCTCTCTGTAAAATATCTGCTTTTTAACTGTTGATAGAGCACGTGGTTTTTTGAAAGTCTAATTGATATTTAGATTGACCAAGCGCTGTCTGAAGATGTTTGCATTAACATTTTTGTTTGACTAGGCGGAAAAAGGGTTAAAAGTAACTATAGTCTCACAGTCAACAGAAAGCTATTGAAATGTTTGATTATCCCTGCAGCAAAGGAAAGAGGATAGTAATACAACAGCAACCTCTCTTGGGGTAAAGTCAAGATTTAATAACCTAGGACCAAAGCAATTGTTCAAATCAAGCAAAAGGAAGTTCAAAATATTTTCAAGTACAATCTATTTCCTTGTGTTTATTTTGATCAAGATGCCCTCAGATAAATAGCCCTCTTCCACAGGAAGGCAATAGGAATGTCACCATTGACTCCAGGGAGATCAGGATGGATGCCTGGACATCATGTGGGAACATTAATTTAATATTCTGCAAAATAGTGCAAAATAGTGCAGTTGAAGAGTCAATATTCGCTGTCCCTTCTCTCCTTGTTTTGTCAGACTTTCTTATTATTACTATTTAATCAAATCACTGTCCTAGAATTCAGTGATGGAAAAGATCTAGCAGATCGAGTGATCCATCTTCCTTTGAATGCAATGTTTCTTCATGGTTTTTTTTACTGATGCCTCATGGACCACAGTTTTTTAAATGTCCCAGGTGATAAGGGCTCCTTCAAGAGCCTTACTGCATGTTGTAATGGATCTCTGACTATGATCAAATCCTGCTGTTTCTTGCTATGCAGGAAGTCTTTCCAAATTAGTCTAACACCAGGGCCGAGCACTGTGACTAATAGGCATAACTGCACTGTTCATGCTATCTGTAAGGCAGGTTCAGCAGGGAAAATATCAGCACCGAGAATGTGTTTGTTATTCCATGGAGTTAGGGGCAAAATCTTAGAGAAAAAAGACCAGGGAATGGATTTGAGAGTTTAAACCTGAAGCATAAATAATTATGCAAAGATGCTTTACAAGGTACTTTGTCAATAACAACTCTAGATAAACTGAAGGAAAATTAAAAACTACTTGACAGCAGCCTCAAGGGAAGGTACCTGCGCTTCAGGATCTTCACAGGCTTCTTGACCAGTGTCACTGAGTTTGGACTAAGCAGAAGAAGCAGCTGTGACCCTCAGTGTTAAATTCTGTGAATCTACAAAAACATCACGTCGAGACGGAGCAGATACATTTTGGTTATTGCTGGCCATTAGATCTTATCCACTTCACCCAGTGTTGTGTCCAATAACTTGTGTCTGACACAACCTTAATTTTCAGGAAGGCTTAAAAGCAGCAAATAACAGTGAATTAGCCACTTCCCTGGGCAGTATCTTACCAAAGAGTGCTTTCCTTCACTGGTGAATTTGTCTGGCTCCAGTTTCCAGCTATTTGTTCAGGCTGTGCCTTTCCCCACTAGGCTGAAGAGACCTTCCACATCTCACATTTCCATCTCTGGAAGGTGTTTCATCTTGTAATCCAGTCCCTTAAGAAAGGATATGCTCCAAGATAATCTTGTACAGCACTTCAGGGTTTCAAAACATAAGGGTGGGAGGGGAGGGTCTCTTCTCCATGCTCTGCAAAATTTCAATATCCCTTTGAAAAAAGTGGAGGGTGCGACAGGGCATTGTTACGCTGCCTGGATATAAAGTTGAGGGAATGGCTTGTAAGGGAAAGGATGGGAGTAAAAGTGTAAACTGAACAGTTGTGAGAGAGAGATCCCAGAAGCCATGTTTTGGTGTTGGCTGAAGACGAAATTTTATTTTGTTAGGTCCTCACACAGAATTCGCTGTTACCTGTTTGAATAAATATTGCTGTAAAGCTTTCCCTTTTTCTTCTTAATACTGGCTGTTGGCCTCCAAGATATAAAGAAAAAATTATTCTTAGAGGACAGAGAGAAAACATCTGAAGCCCGTCTGTAAAAAAAAGTCAGGATCACCCTGTACTTCAGTGAAACCCAAAGGAAACCTATTGCAGTCCCTTATCTGTGACACCTTGTGGAGCATGGATGGGAGAGCTGTACCTTGTAGACCTGCGTACAAAGCTCTGCCCAGAGAAGTTCCAAGGGCCAGAGAGGTCCCCAGGGCTGGAGGGGTCCCAAGGGCCTCCAGGAGGTCCTCGAGGTCCTGGTGACAGGACATGTGGATTACCCTGGCCAGCAGCTCTCAGGTCATCGTGGCCACGTAGGTGGATCCTTGGAAGGGAAATCGCTCCTGAAAAATGAACGCAAATATCCTTCCCAGTTTAAACCGGACACTGGTTGCCAACGTGGGGTTCTTATTCAGATTTCACTGCTGGGAAACTATCAATCTCTACAGTCATGTTCATTTACTGTGACACTTGTTTTAGCCCCGGACAAAGAATGTGTTTGATAAAATGAGGGCAATATCTTTTTCGTTTATAGAGGCAATTAGCTACACACTCTCTGTTGTCAGAGCGACACAGCATCAATCACGGACAGAGATGGGTTTCTTTAAAAGTTAAATTCCCTGCTGCTGGCCCTGCCAGTGTTTTAGTCACATGCATTATGTTTACTTTGGGGAAGAAAGTGTGTTTCATTCTGGCAAGGGGAACAAAATGCTTTGGATGAGGGCTTCTTTGTCAAGGGAAGACAGAATATTCTGATGCTTTAGATAAAAAGGGGAGATAAGGTACCTGATTTGCTGCTGCTGCTTTAATCGCGGTTATTATGGCTTATTGTGACACGGTCCGCTGAAGCCTATGGGATTGTTGCTTTCTCATGGCACAGCTTGCCCCTTCAGGATTTTACAGCTTTCCCCTCAAACATTAGATTAATCAATAAATCGCCGTGTACTATTTTTAGTTCTCTTGTGCATGAACCCCGGGGTGAAACACCGCTTGCCCCCTCCAGCATTTGTGTGTCTTGGGTAATCTGCCAGCGTGCAGATTTTTGTCTACTTTTCTAAGCTTCCAGCTTTACCGCCCATGAAAGCCTACCAGCAAGGTAAATATATGAATGCCACATTTCGGGGATCTTCTCTGGTCGGGAGAGACCCAGCGCTAATTTCTTGGCTATTCGGCAGAAACTTCAAGCGCACAACAAAAAATAAAGTGGCGATGCGTGGAGGACGTGGCCCTTCCCTCCTCGCCTTGCTTCAGAGCTTCGCTGGGCTATTTCACTTAAAACAGCCGGCGGAGCAGGTCGGGGACCGCTCCGCGCAGCGCCGCGCAGAGTCGCGCAGAGCCGCGCAGCCCCACGCCAGCCGTCATCATTCAGCTCTGCTGCGCGGGGAGGGGGGGGCGCAGAAAACAGGTGTGATTTTGAAACATTTCGCTGTTATTTCGGCCAGCTCGGTGCAGGCTCGGAGCTCGCAAGCCACCGTGAGGGCGCGGGCGCTGCGCGGCTCTGCGCGCTACCGCCGTACGCGGCACTCACAAATCACCGCCTAATAACACGAGAGGGAAACCTCGTCGTGCTTAATGGCCTGTGTAGCTCTAATGCAGATTTGTCTTCATTAGTTTCCAACACAACCCCCCCAAAAAACCCACCCCCGCCTAGAAACATGAGAAATTCGGCCCTGAATTTTCAGAGCAACGATCGCGCCCTTGCGCAAGCGAGAGGCATCCCCGGCTCCCGCATCTGCCTCCTCGGCTTCGTTTTTGAGGGTGAAAGAGGTGCAGATGCGGGTGTCGTTGGCGAGCTTCGCCGGCGTCCATTCGCCCCGCCGTCACGGCTGGGGAGCGGGCGCTGGGAGCTGCGCGGCTCGGCCGCCCTCACCGCCGGAACCGGCACCGGCTCCCTGCGCGCTGCCGCCCCTCGGGGGCTCAGCGCCGGCGCTTCTCTGGGACGACCCTCCGAGCTGTCACCGCTCCTTCTCACTAACCCCAAGAGCCAGAATAAAATCATTGCTCGGTGAGGCTGATGGGTGGGGAGGGGACCGCGGAGGAGCGCGCACGGCCGCGCCTCCGTCCCCCGCTGCCCCGGGGAGGGCGGGACGGGGCCGCGCGGCCCTTCGCGGGCAGCTGCAAAGTACTGCGGAGCGGGGAGGTTGTCCCCCCGCCCTTTTATTTTTTTCTTAATTAACTTTATTTGGTTTGCTCTAGGGACGAGTGGCGCAAGGCAGGGGGAGGATGCTCCGCGGCAAGAGCCTGCCTGGGAACGCCCCGCCGCGCCTCCCCCGAAACGGAGCTGCCGCCGTGCCCGTGTGCGCGGGGGGAACGGGGGATGGGAGAGCACCTGCCCTGGCAGCCGGCCCCAGCCCTCGCTGAAGCTGCCCGCGGCTGGCAGGAGCTCTGCGCGCTCCCGGCTCCGCGCGCTGCGGAGCGGTGCGGAGCGGCGCGGAGCGGCGGGCACGGCTCTCGCCTCGGCCCTGGAGCAGGACGGCTTGAAGAGGCGCCGCTCCTTTTTTCCCTCTTTCCCCTTGTTTTTTCTTCCACCCGCACCCGGAGCCAGTGCTCCCAGGAGGGCGGGGAACCCGGTGCGGCCGCTGGTCCCGGTGCGTGGCCGCGGGGGCTGTCCGTACCCCGGGAGCGAGCGGTGTGGTCCCCGCCATGAAGCGAAGCACGAAGCGCCGGGGGTCCTGGGGGCCGGGCCCCGTTAGCGGCGGCGCGGCCGTCGGAGGGGCCGGTTCGGCCGGGGCAGCCCCACCGGCACCTCCCTCGGGGATTCCCCCGCTGCAGCCGGTGGCGGGGGTGGCCCCCGCACCGCTGCCCCCAAATAATCTACCCGGCCCGCGGCTCCCGCGTGGACAATCACGCCCGTGGGAGCACTCCGCGCTTCAGTGACGTGCACCGCAAAACCGGCGGTGCCTTCACGGGAGGGCGGGGGTCGAGGACGGAGACGGCGGCGGCACCGACCGTATTCAGGACAGGGCCTAGCGGCAGTGCCGCCGCCGCCGTCGGGCGGGACGCGGACTCCGCCGCGCCCAGCCGCGGCGCGGAGGGGCCGCCGCCGCCGCCGCTCCCGCCCGTTCCACCTTAAGAGCTCATGCCCCTTTAAGGGGCGGTGCCGCCGCCGAGGCGCTGCCGCGCCGCCGCCGCCCTGCAGGGGGCGCTGCCGGCCCGCGTTTGGCGCCGCCAGCGGCGGGCGGGGGCCGCGGCCTCGGCGGCGGCGGGGCGGCCCCTCCGCCGGCGGCCTCGCCTCGCCTCGCCCGGCACCCGCCGCCGCGGCCGAGCGGGCGCCCCCCGCGCCGCCGCCTTTGTTCCCCCGGCGGCCGGGGGCGCTGCCCTCCCCGGGCGCTCCCCGCGGGGCCCCCGTGCAGGTGCGGGGCCGGGGCCGCCGCCGCCCCCCGGGGGAGCGGGGTGAGCCCCGCCGCGCCCCCGCTGCCCCCCGCAGCCCCCCGCTCCGGGCACGCTCCCGGAGGCGACGGGCGCGCTCTCCCCGCCGTGCCCGGGGACGCGCTGGCGGGCGGGAGCGCCGCGGGTTTCACTTCTCCCGCCCGAGTCGCCGTGCCGGCCGGGTGGGCGGCAACAAGCGGGGCTCGGCCGGGGCTCGGGCGTGCGGACGCGGCGGGTGACAGGCGCGGTGCCGCCCGGCCACTTTGTCCCGCTCGCCCCTCCAGATGGTACCTAAAGAGAACGTGGGGAAAAGCCGGGTCGCGCCTTCCCTACCCCGAGCTCAGCATTGTACGCTGCCGGGCGGCGTGCCTTTGTTCAAACTCTCCACCGAGTTAAATTGCCTCTCCCTCGTAATTCGAAAGATAATTAGACTGATTTTTGCTTAAGAGCCTAAATAAATTAAAATAATCTTAATTTTAATGTGAGTGACCCCTATTTTGCTGGAGAATAATGAGAATAAAGCAATCATTAATTAAAACCAAGATGTCTCCATATAAAGATGGTATCTAGACGTGCGGAGGCTTTGAGTCATTGGCCGTATTAGTGAATGTATAATTGAACATTTAGATAATCATCGGGTTTGTTTGTGTGTCTGTGTTTTAACCTGAAAGCACTAAATTTATTTGGCAAGATTGCCAGGGTCCTAATTATTTGTATTTCTGGTCGCCGAATAAATAAAACCGTCCTTGTTTCTATTGTGCGAAGCAATGACTCCTGAGCAACCCTCAGCTTTGATAACTGATCGAAAATTTGATAACACGGCCACCTTTTCTTGCAGCCACATTCCTAATGTCACTGGTTAAACCCTTCATCCTGCATCAGGAATCCCGTGCGCATTTATTTCCCTAAAGATAGGAGGGGAACAAATACAACTACGTTTAAAATGCACCGGCCCTGCGCTGGACCCAGGGACTGGGTTTTCGGTTTCAGGAGCCGGAGACAGTTTGAAGATGGGCAAACAGCGACGGCCACTGCCTCGGGCTGGGGCTGCTCTCCAGGAGAAGGACGGCCAGGGGCTCCCGGGGGTTTTGCCCTCCTCTGCCACACACCCCGCAGTATTTTTGGCTCCCAGTTTTGTGAGAAATTGACTTTGTTCAGAGCCAGCCGATCTTCCACACAGAATCCGGTGCCACCCCTCGCGATCGCCCCTCCAGACTCTCCAGGCTGGTTTGACACATTCTTCCTCACGCTTTTATTTCCCCCTTTTTTTTTTTCTTTTTTTCTCACGCTTACTTGTCCTTTTCCTGAGGGTTTGGGATATAAAACGCGTAGCAAAGGAAAATGGAATAATATCTAATTAGTTATTCATATCAATCTGTCAAATATCCTTATTAAGTTATTCCTGCACCGTGCGCCTATTCCCATCTCAGCTCGGCGCAAGATCTGCAGGTCCCAGAAATATATATTTCCTCGCATTTAGTGCTCTGTCTGCGGCAAGATTTTTAGTTTGTAAAGTTAATTTTCTCCTCTTAAATGCCGCCTAAAATCTCACCGCTATTTCTTCCTCTATTTTGGGGGCTTTGAGCAATTAAAGGAGCATAAAGGAGTAATTTCTTCCCTCTCTCCTCCTTTTTTTCTTCGAATTGGTATTTTCCCACTATAATTTAGAATGAAATAGGATTTTTAAAAGATCCAGAGTTCTAATCTCGGTTGATGTTTTGGTGTATTCACGGTAATGAGTCCTATTCCCTCGGGTCATGAAGCCCCCAAATGTCAATCAACCAAACTGATTCAGAAATGCCATTGTTCGAGTCCCACGTCACTCGCCTTCCTCTCATTTTACTTAACAATACCGGGGTTCTCTGATCACTCATTCGGAATATGGGCATTATCTGCGGAAAATGCACAAAGTGTCTTGATCTTTCGCTGGCAGATACTGTTCGAGGGTTTCCGCCGAGCAGGCGGTGCGTGTTTATACTTCTGCACCCTGGACTTCATCGCAGCTCGGAGGAGCCAATGAATATCTTGAAAGCAAACCGTGCCATAAATCCGTCAAAAATTAATTTGTCTGGAGGGATGTTACATTTCTATTTCCGCGCCCACAGCCGGCCCCGGCACGGGCTGCGGCCCCGCTCCGCGCTCTGCGCAGCGCGGCTCCGCGCAGACCCCGCCGGAGGGGGCTCCGGCCCACCAGGGACGGCCCGCGGACACGCGTGGGAGCTCGCCCCTCCTCCCTCCCTCGCCTGGGCAGCACAGAGCTCATGGGCAGCGGGAAGCGGCTTCTGAGGCCGCGTGTCCCCGAGGGAAACGACACCCGCGACTCCAGGAGGGGTGAAACGACCTTCCCCGGAGCAGGCGGTGGAAATGCCCCGTCTCGGACGTTTCTCCTGGGCAGTGCGTGGGGACATCCCCCACCCCGCCTCCCGCCGGTCCCGGGCGCCGGGGGCTCCCCCCGGCCGGCGGAGCTGAGGTCCCTTCTCGTTAACGGCCCGGTCGGGTCAGGTGGAGGCAGCTCCGCCTGGGAGCCGAGCCTCTGCGGAGCTCCCAGCTCTCGGACACGAACGGCGCGTCCCCGGGAGGCGAGGGAGGCTGCGGCGGCGGCGAGCCCTGCCCGGAGCCCGCAGCCAGCCCGCGGAGGAGAATTAGTGCTATCCCTCACCCAGCCTAAGCACGGGCTCTCCGCCGGTTGCAAGGCATGAACGTCGTCTTCATTTAAAATTAGTAGCATAAGCTCCCCAGCCCCCAACCTCAGCATTTAAAGTGCCTTTTGTCTCTTCATTTCACTTAAGCAAGGTTTTTGTTGCCGGTTGCCAAGTTCTATTAATGCAGAATTTAATCGGGAAGCGCTTTTCCCTGGTCCCAGCAAGACGGGAACAGCAGATTCTGAGGCCTGAGACGGTATAAAACAGATCCCTCGGTGATTATTGCTAATACCCTACAATTTAATGTCGTCTTTAGTAAAAACCACTTATGTGGCTGCAACTTTTTGCGCTCAAAGGAAAAACTGGTCCTTTATTTTTTCTCTCGAGCACGCAGCAATCACGCCCGACGCTGGAATACGAAACCGAAAAGGTTTTCTCTGAAGAGAAGGGCCTTAATTACTGGATTCCGTGTACAATTAATCCAAAGGCACACTTAAAAGGAAATTTAATAGCGCCAGTTTCTATTTCACTCTGACTCGCATGTGTCCTCTGGCTGGATGCTCCCAGCCCGCCTCTCCCAGCGCAGAGCCCGAGGACTTCCCTCCCCATTTTGTTCGGGATCTGTTGGCTTTTCTCAACATCCCCTTCTCCCTGCAGTGGGAATAAATGGAAAGCCTTCCTCGGGATTAAACCCTTAGATTTTCCCCTTTGCTAACCAGTAAAGAGGGAGAGAGGGAAGAGAGGAAATTAAATTGTTATGGAGATTACAGTGTATGTCACCGGCTCTTTGGCCAGTCCAGGGGTTTTGTCGCTGAACGGTTAAGTGCAAACTTGTATTTCCCTTCACAAGAATGGACAATTTTTCTCGCTTGTTTGCAGTTTTCCGAAGTTCTACACACAAATCAGTGAACCTTAAGAGACCCTTTCACTCTTTTATTGTGAATATTTGTCAGTGCTCGGGGGCAGTGATTGCAGTGACAGGTGAATCCAGGGGCCCAGCGATGGCATCCCAACTTCATAGGTTTGGGAATGTAAAAGACTACCGGCCCTTTCACTCGGGATGTGGCAGTCAACAGGTTCACGTTTTCTGGGCTGTAATTCCTCTCCCCTGCAGCCAAGCGGGAGTGGAGCAAACCCGAGCCCCCGCCCGCTGCCCGGCCGAGCCTCAGACCCGGCTACCGCCAACAGCCTTGGGCAGAGCGGCCACCCCGGCACCCCGAGGAGGAGGAGGAGGAGGAGGAGGAGGGAGGTGGCCCGGAGGGTGGGGGGGCCCGGGTGGGGGGACCCCAGCCCGGCAGCGCGGCGCGACGCGCGGCCACCTTCGCCCCCGTCCCCAGCGGCCAGGCGGGCTCCCGCGGGGCGCGGAAACGCCTCGCCCCTCCTCTGCCCCCTCTTTAATTTTCATGCCGCCTTTTAATTATTAATTAAAGCCGAGAAGGGCCGTGGCTGGGGGGGAGGGGGATGTGCGGGGAAGGACGGGAGGGAGGGCTGGGGGCAGCGGGGGGAGCGGGGGGCGGCTGGGGCGCAGCTTTGCGCGCCGTTGCAATTGGCCTGGCCACGAAGCGGCTGCGGGGCCGGCCCGGTGCCGCTCCCCCCCAGCGCCGGCACCGGGGCGCGCTCCCGCCGCCGCCGCCCCGGCAGCCGAGGCGAGAGCCGGCCCCGCCGCCCTGCCCGGCCCGGCCGGGCTCCCGGCGGCGGGGAAGCCGCAAGCCCCAGCCGGGCGCCCCGGCGCGCAGCCCTGCCGCGGCTGGCGGCCGCTCCGCGGGGCCGCTGCCGGGGGCTGCCCCTGTCCCGCGCACCGGCGCCGGGCTGGAGACTTAATCCGGCTCTCTCCGGACAAAGACCCATCTTTTTACCACGGAGAAACGCCATTGAGATGCGGCTAACCTTTAGGGTTATGTCCCAAACCGGGAGCTTGAAAGATCGGCCCTCTTCCAACCTGAACAAAAAGGACCTGCAAAAAAAAATCACTTTTTTTCCCTCCCAACAAAGAATTCCTAGTCATTTCATCTTGGTGGTGAATTTTTATTCCGGCGTCCACTCAGGGTATTGAAATCGATCGCTGTGATATTTAATATATTACTGTCTTAGAGTCCGCTCTCTATAAGGCTGGGTTTATTTCTTGTCTGACTACGTCCCCTCCTATAATAGGTCATTCTGTACGTTTGTCTGCGCTGTAAAATAATGATAGCCTTCATTAAACATACAGTCATTAAAGGCTGCGGTCAGTTTTCTAATTATGTGAAAAATCAAACGCCGGGTAAATAAAGGTATATTAGCAGAATAAACTCCCAATAAATTCACAGGCACTTGATCAACAAACTCAACAAATATCTGAGGGTATAACTACAACGTTGGAACTAACTATTTTTTAATTATGTGAGGTTTATATAATGTACCCTTCATTTTTTGTTTAACTTTCCTATAGTGACCTGTCCCATAACCTTGTAATCCACTGTGGGATATTTCTTTCTGGCCTCTTTCCTTTTGTTATGCCCCCACAGGTTTCCAGCTTAGATGCCTTTTTTTTTTCTCTTGGTAAATGCGTGTTTAAAAAATATTTGACCTCTTTGACTTAGAGACGTGCATAGACATCTGTAGATTGGGTTAGCCTTCGAGTTTCTACGTGATTTCATGATCTTCCTCAAGCAACACCTGAAAATTAAAAATAATAGCCCTTCAATGTTGGGGGAAATTACTGCATTAGTAGCGTTTGCAAATGTCGATGACTCCCGCGAATGGGGGGGGGGGGGGGGTAACGTATATAAATATATAGTTTTACGACCTCTTTGGGAGCACATCCTCGATTCCAGAGGATGTCCCGGCACAACCGAGGTTTTGCCACCCCGACTTGCTACGACTGGAGGTGCCTGGACATCCTGTGGGAAAAGCAGGGAGTACCCCAAAGTATCTGCGGCACCTTGACAGAAAGCGCGAACTGGGGAGCGGGCTCGGCAGCTTTGCTTTTCCCGCTTCCCTCGGAGCGAGAGAGGCTCCTGGAAAACGCTGTCATCCCAGCCGGAGTCAGGGGGAACCAGGCTCCAGCCTTTTATCATAGACCAGCTCTCCTCGCCGGGAAGAAGCCGGTTGTTTTTTCAGGCGTGATCTTTGCAGGTACTGGTGAGCAAAAGCATTGCAAAATACAGATAAAAGCGGAGCAAAGGCGCTGTGACTTCTTTATAGCCGTCAGCAGCGAGGGAGCGGGTCCTGCTGAACTCGGCGGTGCCTACGGGCAACCTCTAAGCACCTTTGCGGGCACAGGCAGTTAATCTTCAGTTGAAAACCCTTCTTCTTTCAGCACCCAAGCATTTATCTTCAGGAACCTTGGGCTGGTAGAGATGCAGAAATGTTAATCGCTATCATGTCTATGCAAAGCTATTAACGCTATTGATTCTTAACTTTCTCAGTGAAGACAAATTTACCATATGTCGATGTGTAAACACTTTGGAATAAAATTAAAACCAGCTCTGCGCAATTGTCACTGTGCTTGATTCTAATACAAACTATCAGATGTTTATGTAGTTCGTCTTTCTAAATGATCAGACGCCATCGACGTTGCTAAACCAAATACAAGCAGTAAATTTTCTCTGGAAGGCGGCTTGGGTTTGCAGGTTTCGTGAAGCCAGAGCAGCTCGCACGAAGCTACAGCAAAGCGATCTTGCAGTTTGTGCCGGCGTTGGGTCTGGGAGCCGCTGAACTCTCGGTTACCCTCCGGAGCCTTTTCCTAAACCCGGTGTCATCCCTCTCCCGCGGAAAACGGGAGGAACAAATGCAGCACCGCAGGCGCTGGCCGAGGAGTCGGGCTCCGCGCTGGAGTTTTCACGGGAACCCCCGCCGCATCTGTGCGCTGGTGTTTACAGAGAGGGAGGGAGGGAGGGAGGGAGGGAGGGAGGGAAAGGCCTCGGGAAAGGCAGGAGCCTCTTTTAAGTCCGCTGATGAGGAATTGCTGCCGGGCATCCTCCTCTTCGCCCCACGAGCAAGGCAAACACGTATAAAGATTCCCAACTTTCAGGTGTGTTTTAAAAAGTTCACCCACTTTCAAGCCTCTTTAGGACTTTTCCGGGACGGAACAAATACCACCAAGTGCTCTGCGCGGAGGACAAGAGATATCAGCGATTATCTGGAGAGCCTTGCTATTTATCGGCCTCTGCGCAGTTAGATAGGGAAATACAAATGTTCACGGACTTGATGAATGGCAGGGCTTGTGCAGAATTAATACATTTTACAGGCTCCTTTACGGGAGACGGATACAGAAATCATAATGGAATTAATGAGATTTTACTAGCAAAATTTGCAAACCCCAGGTAACCGTTTATAAACTTCCCCTAAAATGTAAGAGAGACTGCGAGATCACAGCCGGGGAGATCTGACATTATTTTACAGCGCGTATTAAACGCCGTTCTCTCTTTTCTTCTCCCACATCATTTAGCATGAACATCTTTTTCCCTCCGGCGAACTCAGCCAGATTTTGACGGGGACGATTATGTCATAGCGGGAAACAACCTGAAAATCCTTCTTCTGGTTATAACGTGCTACTTCAAACATCCGCAGCAGACACAGTAAAGTTTTTCAAATGGTCTGGAAAACTGTACACGAAATAGCACGTCATCGCTATTTGCCCTTACGCAAACTGTCATGTCCACGTACATGGAAATGATCATTTCCAAAAGCGAGCGACCCCCTTTTCTTCTTTTTTTCCTGCCGTTTACCAGACAATATTTCTGGGTTTGCTATTGTCTCGGGCAGTTTACCCCCGAATCCCAGGAACACAAAAGCATCGCGGGTCAATATAAAACATATGTTCGCACGGGCTATGTGGCAGTTTTAACACTCGCAGCCCCGTTCACACGCATCTCCACAAACGCACAAAGACCCTGGAAATCCCAGCAAACGCCCCGCTGCCGGGGCGGCAGCCGCTGCTCGGGCGGGAGCTGGTCCGGGGGAGCAGGGGCTTGCTCCAGGAGCAACAAGCCAAACCCGGAGGCCGGGGAGCGTGTCCCCCGGGCCGAGCCGTGCCCCGGCCGGCGAGGGGGCGGCTCGCCGGCCCCGCCGGGCTCTGCCGGTGCGGCGGCCCCGCGCTTCGCCATCAGCAGGGCTTTTCCAAGGCTCTGTTTGTTTGTTGGTTTATTTATTTTGCCCGGGAAGGTAGAGAAAGGGGACTGACAGGATGAAATATCATACGAAGATGTGAAGTGACCCGAGCGGCAGCTGAAGGCGAGGGTTTAGCCGGGACGTGTTTCCCAGCTAAACTCGCCGCTGCTCTTCGGGGAAAACCAAATGCAGGTTGATGGAAACATCCTGTTTTGAGGGAAATGGACTGTACAGCCCTGTCTAGCTGCTCCGACACTACTAATCAGCCTGGAAAAGCAGTGCGAGCGCAAGTCCCGGGGAAGAGGGAGCCGTGCATCTGACACGTTTGCAATTCAATCCCGGTCCTGAAAGGCAGTTTGGAAAATCGCTGCGCTCCGAGGGGCAGGGCTGGGGCTGCCGCGGGCCCTCCGCGGCTCGGCCCCGCCGGGAGACCCGCGACGTCCTCTGCCTGCAGAAGGGGCGAGCCGCAGAGGGGAAGCCAACAGATGTGGGCTGTACAGAAATCCGTGAAACAAGTGCTTTAAACCCAGGGGGATTTCTCCTAATAGCGAAATCAGAGGGGGAGAGATTTCAGGAAAGAGAATAGCCCAATATAAGTTTCTAGAGTGGAATTTACATTTCATCGCGATTTGTATTTTATAATATGCAGGCACGTGCACTCGGGGGGCGTTTCGGTGAAACGGCGTTTATGTTCCAGCGGCGGGGCAGGCCCCGCGTCCCGGTTCCTCTGACTGCCGGGATCAGCGGCGTGCCTCCCCCCGCGGCCGGGGGCCGCCGTGCCGAGCTTGGGGAAGTTCATTGCGGCTCCCCCATCGCCCCCCCCCGCCCCTCCGGGACAGGGCGAGCCTGGGCTGGAGGTGCTGGCTCCTGTTTATTTGTCTAAGGGGGACGGCGGCGAGGGAGACCGAGGGCCGCGTTGGAGCCCGGCGCTGCGGTGGCGCCCCCGGCCCCCCTCGCCGGGGAGACGTGCCCCTCGGCGGGGCAGGGGGACCCCGGGCTGCCGGCCGGGGCGTTGCGGGGCAGGCGGGCAGCGCGGCCGCTAACAAAGGCGGGGAGCGGCCCCTGCACGTGTGCGCTGCCACGGCGGGGCCGCCGGGCTCGGCCCTGCGCCGGGAGAGGCGGCCGGGCCCGCCGCGGGGCCGCTCCGCGCCGCTGCTTCCCGGGCTGCCGTAGCCGGGAGAGGGGGGTCACCCCCGTGCCGAGGTCCCGGCGCTTCCCCGCTCCGAGGGGACGGCGCTGCAGCCGCGCCCGGCGCAGGGGCTGCCTGTGGGGCGTCCATTTTAGCGCGGCCGCCGCACGCCCCGGCCTCCGCGCGGCCCCGCTGCCCGGCCCGGCCTCGCACCCCCGGCCCGGCCCGGCCCTGTTCCCTCCGCGCACCCCGGCACCGCCGCCCAAAGGTCTCCGCGGCTGGTGCCGGCTTTTCGCTACGGGCCACATTAGCGGAGCGGCCATTTACTGCCCCTGGATTGCACCGGAGACCGGGTTAGCCCATAAAGCCATTCACACTCAACAATGGGGATTTTCTCAACAATTAACAAGAAACAACATAATAAAGCCATTTACAAAGCCCTCGCTATTTACTATAAATTAGCCACTCTTTAAGAGACCAGTGCGTAATTTCACACGCTTTACAGCCCCGACTGCATTTTAGACGCAAGAGCAAACAGCCTTGTTGCACTTTCCGCGCTGACCCCGCTCCCTGTCCCCTCCCCGGGCCGGCTCCGCGGGGGCGGAGTGCGCACGGCCTCCGCCGAGCCCCCGGGCCTCCCCCGCGGCCCCCAAGCCTCCCCCGGAGCCCCGAGGCCTCCCCCGGCGCCGGGCCCCGCCGGCGGCTCCCTGGCCGCCTCCCCGCCGCGGCCCGGGGCCGCCCCCGCCGGCCCCTCGCCCGGCAGCTGCCCTGAGGGCCCCGAGGAACCACCGCGGGCTTCCCCCCGTGGCTTCTCCCCCGGCCGCGGCCCCCCGCGCACGGAGAGGGCAGGGCGGGAGGCGGCAGGGCCGGAGCCGCGCCACAGGAGAGCCCGGGAAGATGGACGCCCCAGCGGAGGAGCCGGAGGGGGGAGTGGGGTGGCAGCCGCGGCCCCGCCGAGAGGCCGCTTTGAAGTGCGGGAGCCCCCGGGGGCCCCGCAGGCTGCCGCGCAGCCCCCGCCCGGCCGCGGGGAGCCGCTCCGGGAGCGGGGGAGCCGGGCCAGGGTGCCAGGGGGAGCCTGCGTGGCGCCGGGCAAGATGGCGGCCCGAGGCGCGCTGTCCCCCGGGCCCGCCGCGCAGGGGCCGCCCCGCCGCCGAGCAGGCCCGTGGCTCGAGGGCCGCCGCTCCTCCCGCGCCCCGGCCCCGCTCCCTTCATTTTTTTAATCTCCCTCGCCTCCTTTTTTTTTTTTTTTTTTTTTTAATTTCCAGGCGGTGGCTGGTGAGGCGGCGAAGCGGCGGCCAGCGGAGGCAGCGCGCCGCGCGGAGCAGGGCCGGCGGCGGCGGCGGGGCTCCCGCCCGCCTCCCCCCTGTTTACAAACACAGCTGTTGCCGTATATTTGCAATGCTAAGGATAAAGCCACCAGCAGCGAGGAGCAAACGAGAGATGGTGCGGGAGAGGGGTCCTCGGCATCTGGAAAGGACAGGGCGCCTTGTTTTTGAAACTGTCAATTCCCTCAACCCCTATTGTGAGCGCTTCATGCAAAACATCTCGGGCCTTTTAAAGCGGGGGCTTGTGAGGCCGCCTCGGAGTGAAAGGGAGAGGGGGAGAGAGAGGGGCCTAGGGCACGGCAAATAATTATATCAGCGCAGTGAAAAAATGCAATGTGGAAGGCCTAAAACCGGTTATCTGTCCCTTCCCGAAAGGTTTTCGGGCAGGCTCACCGGCGAGCCCCGGCCGCCCTGCAGCCAGGAGCCCCGCGCTCAGCCCCAGGAGCTGCTAGACCGCGCTTTCTTTAGGCGCGGTTGCAGGGCTAAATACCCGGGGATCGGGTAGTGTCTGTAAGCTTGACTTGAGCAAGGTAGATCCCAATGCCTCCCTCCTTATTTTGCTAGCCAGGGCTTTTCATTTTCAGGCGCTCGCCCTCCTTTTGTACTTCCAAGCTGACCAAATAGATCCCAGGATGAGCCATTGCATATTCTTTCCAGCAATCATCTTAACCATAAAAACCACAATTAACAACGTTATCTATGTTTCATGTTCTCTAACATACTGCGTATGCAGACTATTTTCCTGCAGATTACTGCCGTGTGCCGAAAATGCCACTTTTTTACCCCTCTCCGTCTCAACCACTCGCACGTGTGAACGGTGACAAACACAAACACGATAGCATTGCTCTCATTTCTGCAGAAACTTTAATTTATTGGCAACTAAATCCGTCAGAGGAAAAAGGATCAGAGACCATGTAAAAAACCACCAAGCGAATTGATTGAACAGCAAACTTCATACAACAGTTACCACTATTTTGCATTATTGCTAGTAGTGGCGTTTTAAATAAACAACCAGTAAAGAGATTATCCCACTGTTGTCAGGTAAGTGTAGGTTATAGAACAATCACGACTTAAAGTAAATTGTTGTAAAATGGCAAGTTACATCTTTTAAGGCAATATACCTCGTTGCTGAAGGCATTACACGTGTTCCCTTTTTAATACTCTAGAGAATTAAACATAGTTCAAAACTTTCTTTTGTCCTCCATCTGGCAGCAGAAATCTTCCCAATAAATTTACCGGCGAACTCTACTTGTGGCAAATACCTATGGAGTATAGTCTATAATGTACATGCACGGCCCTCGATTGCTTTTTCCTCTAGAAAATTCTGTTGATTTTTGTGTACACCAGGAATTGGAAAATGGTGGTGATTCATTACTAATACATTTTAAGTTTTATCCCCTGTAAACATTGCAACAAAATGGTAACCTGGCTTACTTGAAAAACCTTTGTTTTTCCTCATTATTAGAACTTACCTTTATGGGAGAAAAGTGGTTATTTTTACGTAACGCAATGATATGACTTTATATTATTAAGGCTGAAATGATAATGAACTCTGCTCGCAATAATAATTACAAGGCCATCAGAAACCGTTACCAAACCACCAGAATTGGAAATAATACCTTTTTTTTCCCCCCAGCGAGTTATTGTACCTGGCTAATTTCTCCAACGGTAGTAAAACCACGAATGTCCTTGTTAGTGGCTTGCCCTAAACTGAGGTGTACACGTGTGAAAATTATTTGGCTGTTTAACTTCTTGCCTTTTGATGTTGCCTGTGTGGAGGGGAGCCCGGCGGAGCAGCCTGCCGGGGATGCCCGGGGGGTGCCGGGCCCGGGGCGCTCCCTGCCCCGCTCCGCTCCCGCTCCCGGGCCTGAGCTGCCGGGCCGCTGGCAGGGCTGGGCGCCATATTTCACGTCCTCAACTCTGCAGAGCCTATTTGGTATAAATTTATGCTTAGTCCTCCCCCTCCCCCCCCCCCCCCGGATTATTTCGGGAACCTGAAAAGGCACCTCTGTAATTTACAATTCCTGGCCAAATCAGCATATCTCTAATTGGAAGTAAACAGGGTCAGGGGACGGAGTTACTTTGAAAGTGATACGTTGTTTAATTGACAAGGCGAAATTTCAGGTTTCAAGTTTGCATATTGCACCTCTGTAGCTTTTGGGTTTGGCTCTTTTTTCCCCCCCTTTTTTTTTTTTCTTGTTTCTTTTTTTTTTTTTGGTCAAGGGAAGACCTTTGTCAAGCAGACACGGCTTTCGAACAGAGCGGGGGGCTTTCCTGAGCAGTACATTTTGTACGTATTTACAGTTCTCTGGAAATAAGGCTGTAATCTGTGCAGCTCTAAACATACGAATGTAAACATCCATCTCAGAACAACTTCAGTAAGCAGATTTTTCATGACCATCGTAATTTCAGCAGAGCGGTTAAGTATGCAATGCACCTTTTGCAATTGGCAGTTTAAAGTGATGTGTGTGCGTGTGCATGCAGGGGGGAAGGGTAACTCCACCGAAAGGCAATTGTTTACTCTTTCTAAATATATTTGGCTGCAGGTATTCTTAGACTAGGCCTTTTACAACGAGAGGAAAACTACGGTGTGGATATAGTAAACAGAGCTGAAATCAGTTAGTGACTGCTTGGAATATTCAGAGACACGAGGGGTTGGGAGAGGGCATCACAAAGGCAGGAATTAAAAAATTGAAACCCAGGCAGTGGATTGCCATCAGGAATGTTGACTTTGAGTCACACAGTAAACATTACATTGTTGCTTTGTTTTCCTTTTTTGATTTACGATAAATTATTCTCCCGGGATTGATCGATGAGTGGAATCCTTAAAATTTAATTTGGGCATGATCTAGTATAAATAAAATGCTAATCCAAAGAAAGAAACCAGCAATTATTCATCCTAAACTCTGCTGATTCAGCAACTCAATTATAACTGCCTTTCTCAAGCTGCAAACTTTTCAGGCTGTGTTCAGAGTTGCTGTACCCGTCCTCCCCCCGCCAGCGAGACCTTCCCCCGTCCTCAGCTCTGCCTCCACCTCGGCCTCCAGCCTTTCTCTTTTTTTCCCCCCCTTCCCTTTCTTTTCGAGGGCTTGGGGGGGAGGGAGGGAAACAGTTAACCTCTTGAAGCGTATTTCCTCCAAATAAAAACAGCGAACTTACAAACGGAGAGGAAACCACGGATAACTCTGCAATAATTCAAAGTGTATGGAATCAGGAATGTTTTTTAAACAGTGTTTTTAATTGAAAATAAAGCTAAAGCATGCTTTTCAACAGTGCAAATTTCCATAATTTTGATTTACTGCTTCCATCATCACAATATATTATACCAGCATGTCTTACCGAGGGCTAGACTCTAGAAGTCTGCCTGTTCGACTATTTCGATATTAAGTGCAAATATAGAGAATTGCCTCTGATTGTCACGTGCAGTAGAAATGTTTCTGCTACATAAGAGAGGATGGCATGGCAAAAAACCCCCACGACAGCAAATTTCAAGAGATGAAGATAGAACCGGGAAGTGTAACACGGTTGAAACGCCTGAGTTTTGGTGCCAAAAAGCTATGAATAACACGGTCTTCTCATTTTGTGTATTCTTTCCACTTACGGCCTCTCGTTTCACTTTCTGTGTTGTATTTACTGCTTTGCTATTTCCTCCAGCCGGCGTGAGGGGCTGGACCATAAATTGTACTGCTAGCCGGGCAAATATTTTAGTTGCTTTGCAAGTTTGTAAGGGGCATGTTCAGACCACAACTTAAGTATGACATTAGTGGGTAACAGTAACCTTATTTAAGACCTCTGGGTGAAACAAAAAGGCTTCCCAGTTGCAAAGAGTGGCTGTACAAGTAAAAAGACACCCTTTTACCAAAAATAGAATTCCACATTTATTTACTGGTTTCAGATGAGGCAGCTTTTCCCAGCGCTGGGATCGCAGGCGGACCCCAGCCTTTCCAAACCAGAGAAAAAGGAGTAAGTGCAACTGCTCTTCGAAAAAGACGCCCCTGCACCCGAAAACAAAGCTCCCGAAAAGCAGGCTGCTGCCACGTTGAATTATAGTGAACCCTTACTGTGCAACCATGTAACTTAACAAACTTTAACTGAATTAACAGTTAGACTTCCATTTTTGAAATCTAGTGCATAAATTTAATGGCTCATTCTAATATTTATTATTCAACCTTTTGACATTTATTTGCAGCAGTTGAATTGAGGTACTGGTGCATTATTAGCATTTAAACAGTAAAGTGTTCCAGCTCTACCATAATAACTGAGTTTAACTTGAGTCTTTAGCCTGAAGTACTCTGTGGAATGTAACAAAAAAAACCCAAATGCAACAGAACAAAAAAAAAACCCAAAACAAAACAAAAAACCACTGTTGTAATGGTAAAGAAAATAGTAATCCGGTTTCTGTCTTCACAATGTGATAAAACAGGATTCCGAAAGTGTGTATAGCATTAATGGGCTTGTACAAACCATCCTGCAGAGTTTAAAAAACGTAAGAAAGTTAAAGGTGGTTCAAGAAAATATTTTCCAAACTATTTTATTAATTAAATTTCCTGAATTTGTGGCTAGGTGGAAGAGGTATTGCAGAACCGCCCAGCTGCCATTTCCATACAGGATGGGCCTTGTGAGGTGGTTGGGAATCCTTAGTGGTGTTTAAGGAATAAGCTGGCAACAAATCCCCGTCATTGCCAATAATTAGTGATGGTGGACAGGGAAAATTTGCCATGAAATTAAATGGCCTTTTCACTGCTGATGCTACATTGCTGGCTACCCTTTTGCGTCTATTGTTAACTGTAAAATCGTCCAGTGTTCCTTCATGTGTCTCGATTTTACCTGTAGGACGTGGGCTTCGAGCTGATTTCAAATTTGGTTTGACTGGAGGAGTCTGCAGTACAGGTCGCTTTCCCAAAACCAGTGTCCTGTAATTTTTTCTCACCCTTGCTCCAAATTTATACTCCCCATCCTCAGGTTTTGGAGTACCTAAAGTGCATGAGAGGACCTGACTCTGAGTCAGCGGGTTTAAGGAAGTGGTTTCTTTCTCAGTGCATGCAGAATCTTCCTTGGCTGTTAATAAAGCGTCCTGGTTATTACTCTCAGTCACACCGTAAAACTCATCCTTAGTATCATTGCACTCACACTTTAGCTTATGTGTTGTAAGGTCAGGCTCATACTCGTCGTTCGCACTGCTGTCCTCTATTTTGATTTTAATGCTGTGCAGGAATGGCAATGCCTTATTGCCTGTATCAGTGCACTGGAGCTCAGCTGCTGCTGCTGCCCCTGGAGAAGCAGCATCCTCCTCGGGATCAGTTTGTAAAGAGGGCAAATCCGTGGCAAATTCAATACAATGAGGGATTTTGGAATCTTTCTCTGAATTTGCTGCCGCTGATGAAAAATCATTATTTAAGAACCTAGCAGCTATTGTATTGTTATCTGCACGGTGTGTAGTAGTTGCTTGAAGGCATTTCCTTGCCTCTCTGAGTATTCTTTGTTGTGGAAATGCATTGTTTGTCTTTGGGCTAGGTGAAGAGGCCCCCTTTGCAACACAGTTAATTGTTAGGTCAGTACTCTTGGCATTACTGGAAAATTCAGAGTGTGGGAATGTGATCTCGGATACCCTATCATCTCTTATCTCCGCGAAGCAGCTCCCCAGGCCGCCGGAGCAGCGCAGCGCCGGGGCGGCGGGAGCCCAGCCGGGGCGGCCCCACTCCTCCGGCAGCTCCAGCTTGACTCCGCCGGGAGCGCCGCGGAGGGCGGGCAGCCCGCCGGGCTCCGCCGGGGCCGGGGCCGGGGCCGGGGCCGGGGCCGGGGGCCGGGGGGCGGCGGCGGCCGCCAGATGGTACAAGAAGTTGGCGTGGACCACGCCGGGCGGGCTGCAGAAGCTGGTGCGCCTGAAGCGGATGCTCTGCACCGAGACCTGGCTGGAGACCGAGCTGGAGTCGGAGTCCGAGGTGCTGTCCTCCTCCTCCTCCTCCTCCTCCTCCTCCTCTTCCTCCTCCTCTTCCTCCTCCTCCGAGCTGCCCTCGCTGGAGTCCGAGGCGCCGCTGCCCTCCTCGTCCTCCTCCTCCTCCTCGTCCTCCTCCTCCGAGCTGCCCTCGCTGGAGCTGGAGAGGCTGGAGCCGCAGTCCGAGTCGTGGGCGGCGCGGCCGGAGCAGCAGCTGGACTCCGAGTCGCTGCTGCCGCTCTCGGGGAAGGCGGGCGGCGGCGGCGGCCCGAAGCCGCGGGGCAGCGGCAGCGGCAGCCGCGGGGCGCCGCGGGGCCGGCAGGGCCGCGGCGCGGCCAGGGGCCGGCGGGCGCCGCCGGGGGGGCCCAGCGCGCCGGCGGCGGCGGCCGCCCCGTGGCGGCGGCGGCGGCAGCGGGCGGGCAGGGGCGGGGGGCCGGCGGCCGGGAGCCGCGGCCGCGCCGCGGCGGCGGGCGGGGGGCGGGCGGCGGGCGGGCGGCGGGCGCGGAGGGGCGCGCAGCTGCCCGCCGCCGGCGCCGTTTCATAGTTTACGGGGGGTTTGCAGGGCGCCCGGGCGGTTTCTGGGTAGCTGTGGCCAGTGTATTTACTAAAAATGTGAGGTAGATGAGAGGCCGGTAGCAAGGCCGTCTCCCCCGGACGCAGGGCTTTCCTCCGGATGGGCAGCAGGGGCCGGGGAGAGTCATTCAAACCCAGCCAAAGTTTGTTCTCCTTCCAGAAGCCGGAGAAGGGGTCGGCGGGTGCGAGCTCCGGCCGCAGGTCGGTGGCCGACAGCGCCCGGCTTATTTTCCTCCGTTTCGTCTTCAGGACCCGTTCGGTTTTGCAGGATGTGTAAAGGGCTTCCACGTCCTCTCTGGAGATCAGGGTGCATTTGGCGGCGTGGAAAGCGATGGAGTTGATGGCTTTGAGTTTCCTCAACTCCTCCAGGTCGCAGTGATGCTTTTTTACTTTTAAATGATCCATTCGCTTGTGCACGGTAGTTCGCGGGATGTTTTTGAGCAGGTCTGTAAAAACCTGGGAGAGTGCAAACATTTGCTTTCCTTTAATGATGAGGTAGCCGAGCCTCACGCCATCCACCTCTTCAAAACCCGACTTCAGGTCTCCCATTTCGTGAATTAAATTATTCCCAGCATTTGCAGAGAGAGAGAGAGAGATGAAAAAAAAAAAAGAAAAAAAAAAAGAAAAAGCCACACACACACAATCCTCAGCCAGATGCTGTATTTGTCTCAAGGCATCCTGCTAATAAAATATAACAAAGGCTGTTATTCCTGGTGAATGAAGTGCCAAACTTTAGACAAAATTAAAAAAATAAATTAAAAAAATACCGTGAGGCTACAATCAATATATAATCTTAAAAATCAGGTTTGCCAAAGTGTTTCTCTAAGTTGCTGCTGAAGATCAGTACCTGTTCCCTTTCATTCCCTGCTTTTCCATTGGAAACTATGATAATGGAATGTGAAGGGAGGAAGAGAAAAGAAATGCAGCTGCTATTCCCGCCGCTGCTTTAGCTACAAATAAAATGACAGAGTGAAGTGAGCTCGTCCGGAGACACCTTCATCAATTAATTCCCCTAAAGCCAACGCTGATTGGACACTCCTGACAGGTGATGCAATAAAAATTGATATTCCACCCCTTCCCCCAAAAAATCTCCCACTAATTAGCATACCCTTATACTGCCACCTCCCCTCCCAAAGTAAATAATACAGTTAGTATATAAATCTTTCTATTAAACAATCCGAGCTCAAACACACTCAGACCTCTCAGACTTCCTCGTCGCTAGCTTCCGAGGAAGGATTTGTATGCTTTTTTCCCTATCGTTTCGCATATTTTTAGCCTATTTCGGACAAACGTTGCTCTTTTGTGCATGCCGTGCATTTAAAGGATGTAAGTCTGATCGTAGCGATGGCAAATCCTTCAGTAACGTAGCCGCTTTAAACTAGCATTTTATTCTGCATTGTGTGGAAAATGAAGCTTAGCGAGAACGTGCAGAACAGCCTGGTATTTCCCTTTCTGAGGCTCCAAAGTTAAAGGCTCGGTTGTTAACGAGAGGGAGTACTTACATTTTCGAGTTTCTCTCGATTTTCCTCTTCTGCTTAATTAGCTTTTTACAGCCGGGGACTAAGGTTATTCTGCTGTCTGAATATCACGGGTTCCTGCACCGAGATACTGTAACACTTTTAACTGAAATTCTGCCTGTAATATTGCGGGAGGGGGGAGGAGGACGTGGGCTCACGTCAGACCCATAACAAAGCATAGATAAGCCAGAAATGTATACACTTTTCACAATTAACCGTGCCGGATCACGAGCTGGAATGTCCTATAGTCCCAGAGCCCACGTCAGGATTCCTGCGTGCTGATTGCTTCCAGCAGAGAAAGGAGAATGTAAAATATCCAAGGTGCTTCCAAGAGCCTTTACGTAATAACAAAAAAGTGCTGGCACGCACAATGTAGGGTATTGCAGCGGGCTAGGATGCTTCTGGCTCGCAGTTCGCATGTTCCGCCCGGAGTAGCCCTGCCGCAGCTTTTTGATGTTCCATTTATAGCGGCCCCTTAAAATCAATTCGAAGAAGCAGCATGAAGGTTTAACCTCTTCCCAGGAACGTTAAATTATTCGAGTGTCAGGAGCGAGGATTCCGCAAATGTTGCGATGGCTGCACGCCTCTCCCTTGTCACGTTAAAATGATGCTGCTTGCGGTCTGCACGTTAGGCGCTGCAAAAAAAAAAAAATCACCAATCTCTGCCGTGCATCCAGTGTTCCGCTGGATACAAACGCGAGCACTTTTATGTATCGCCGCACATCCAGAATTAGGCATATCCGTGAGATTAATGAGACATCTCATATTTCTGGGACTTGGCAAAAAAACGACCGAGGGGAAAAAAAAAAAAAAAAAATCTTCGGTCCCAGACGTCAATATCCACTCCGCGTATTGGCAATATGGTGCGTGGAGTTCGTGTTACCCCGTCAGGTACAGCTAAAATGCAGCGCATAATCGCTCTGTAAAAAAGCAGCCTCGCCCGCCAAGGGGAAACGCAGGCGAGCCCCCAGTTTCGCAGGAATTCTAGAGAGAAGTGGGAATTTGGAGGAGTGCATCCGGGAATGGAGGAAGTCTATTGAAGGGAGCCTCTAACTCGGAGGGCTGAGGTTTGAAAAGTCAGCCCTGGACTACTGTTGCTCTCAGCGCAGATGTAATCGCCGCTGTTCAACTTAATCCATGTGTGTGCGAACCGCGCTGCCTAGCTCTTCCCTTTGAAACCCAGGGATAGTATTCCCATCCGAGAAAGCAGAGCTACAGCAAATTACATTTTGTCCCTCGAATTAGAAAAGGATCATTGAGTGGATCTCGTGATATTTCAGCCTTTGAACGTAACCGAGAGGCAGCAGTGAACAATGCCTCGGCACAGCTAAGACCATCCGCGGAGTTCGCCTTCCCTCGCCTTGCATCTGGATCCCCCAGCCTTCCTTGCCTTTCTCTTTCTCGCTCGTGTGAGAGGCACCCCGGTATATGCTGAGGCTGAAAGCAAAGTTTCGAGAGAAAACAGCTGCTGGCGCTAACAAGAAATCATCGTGCTCTTTCTAGCGCGAGAGACAATAAGGTCGTTTAAAAATTCCTCCTGATGTACTTATATGCTGCCAACACCCCCACCCCCTCCTCACTGCTCTCCTCCCCCTGCTTTAAGGTTAAGGCTATGGAGTCAACATTAGAGGAACAGTAAACTCCGAGAAAGCTGCTCAGAAGAGGTTACCAAAAAACCCGGTGGGCTGAAAAGTCCCTTATTTGCCAGGTAGTTCCACTGGGCTGGATTCCCCCGCAAACCCACGCGTGCGTTCGCACGCAGGGAGCCGCGGGCACACGCACCCACGTACCGCCAGTGACAGCCTGGCAGTGGGACTCGGCAACTGTTTAAGAAACGCGTTATTTTTGTTTGTTCAATGCCGGCGCTACCGAACGCTTAGGACCAGTAGCGGCTCCGCGGCAAACCTCGCTGATCCGAAGGTGCGGCCATGAGCGCGGGGTCGAGGCAGAGCCCAACGTCGCCAGGCAGAAACCCACCCGAAGTCCTGGGCAAGGTCTCGCCCAGCCGACACATCCCCACCGTGTACTCACACACCCTTTCGGCTGCGTATCTCCCTCCGCATCTCGCACGGAGAGCCCTGTTTCTCTACTTCTCCATCGTTTGTTTTCTTTTTTGGTGCTTTCTCTTGGCCATCAGCACACGTTGTGCATCCGGGGTCGTCTTCAGGCAGGCTGGGGGGAGAGCCTGATAAAGAGCCGGCGGAGGCCCCTTGCACACGCACACGCACATTAAAGGCAGGGGACTCGAAAATGGATTTGCACGCACACAGGGGATTGCGATCAATAGCCACCAACATTTACGGCTTAGATTGTTAATGTGAAAGCTGGCCAAAAGAATGAAAATGAGAAATTAAAGGTGTCTGGCATCAATTACATGAAAAGTTATGCAATAATTTACTTACGGGGAGCCTGGGTGTGTGCCTGCGTGTTCGCGTGTCCGTGTGTATGTCGTGCATGTGTGTCCAGACCCAGATGTGTATGTAGCTATCTCTCAGAAGCAAGGGAGTTTCTTTGTTAATTTTGTGGACTGTGTCACCCTCGCTGGTGATCAAAGATGAACGTGATTAAAGGGATGGATGTTTGTCTCACATTTCTGAAGATAAGGACGCCCGGAGATGCCCGGTTTTGCCAAATACATATACATGCAACTACAGAGAGTTGTGTGTATAGGCGCACACACACACAGAGAGACTATCAATCAAACGTGCTCCTTTTCACGTTGAGTAGCGTGCAATCTGCAATCTACCCTCTATAGTCAGTAGTATTTCAGTCTTGAAGCTGTCTGGCCGAAGGATAAACCTCATTAGAAAAGAAAGAGCAAAATAATATTCATAATACCTCGCTGTAGACCTATTCCCATTTATTGGAAATCGTATACTTTCATTTTTGTAAACTTGTATTAAAATATATATGCTCGCGGGGAAGTGCTTCACCACGTCGTTCCAGAAATAAAACCTGTGTAACATTTAAAATACTCCTTTTACGTGATGTTTTGATTTATTTTCATAGTATGATTATGTTTAAATACCAGTGCAATTCAGCCTGACCTCTTCCTTCTGCAATGAAGTAATGCACACACCATTTACAGTCTTCTAAACGTTTCGTTGGGAAATGCAACAGCGATGTCCACCATCGGTTGTACTAATGGGGAGAATTCTTTTGAAAATCTTCGGGAAAACCTGAGAGGTCATGTGCATTTTCACACTAGGATTGCCACATTATTAGAGCATTATTATTATTATTTACTATTATTTGTTAAGTGCTGGACCATGTCTCCAGGTATTGACAAGCATTAAATAAAACTTTTGCTTTCATGAAGCTGGGCAGAAATATATATTTCAAATGAGAACTTGTTTTCTAACCCTATACCCTGCTTTCAGATATTGCTGGGCATATTTTGCTCAGGGAGGACACAGATAGAAAGCAGCTAGAGGCTATGACAAAGAGTCCAGTAACATAAATATAATAGGGTCAAATAACAGTATAATAGGATCCTTCTGCTATTTTAAAGTCAGCCAAATGTGACTGTAGTACCTAAAATTTGCCGTAAATTCCAGTATGACAACAAATCAGAATGTATAACTAAATCTCCTAAATGTGTAGGACAAAGAAATGCCAACCATCGGTCTGAAAAAAAAAATCATAATCTGGCTAACACTCTTACACTCTTACGCCTGGGAGTTTCAGGGTTGGTTTTTTTCTTCTTTTTTCTTTCTTTTTTTTTTTTTTTTGGGTAAACAAAGCAGCAACGCAGAGTTCTGCTAAGCGCTTTTTAAGTTGTATTTTTTCCGTGGGGGCTGTGGTGTCACTTGCACCCTAGCATTTTGTGCAATTTATAATCACCACGGGCTAAGACTGTTTCTTGAGTTTGATACTCCTGGTAGTTTTAAAATACTTTTTAGCAGGAGTTTCTGGACACATACTACATGCCATGTTGTTTACTGACCCATAATCAAAATGCAGTGACCTTCTACCCTTTTTTTGCCCCTTGACCCATGCTGAATTCAATGCAGCCTTTATAAATTTGCAAATCCTTGGACGTAAAGGGGATTTGGTGAGGCTTTGTTCTGAAAGGATCCTAAAAGTTTGCATTTTTAATTAGACAAAGGTAAAGCAACAAACATTGGGAAATAAGATCCTCTCCTGCACATAGGTGATTGCTCTTAATTTCTACACTAGGGAGCTACATCCTAAAAAGCATACTCCGCAAACTGAAAAGCGGTTGAAAACGTAGGAGATCGGGAGGTTATGAATTGCACCAAATTAGCAATGTGGTACAAATCACTTCCATGACGTAAGGGATGGCCAGGCCACAATCTTCCGGCGCTCCTCATCTCCAAGGACCGTGTGGATCCTGGTGACCCGGGGAGAGGGGAGAGCCAGGGATTTGGTCTGGAGCTACAGGCGCATTCCCTTATCTCCTTTGCTATCAGTCAGTTTAAAGGACACCGTAATTATGATGGTGATAAAACAATGCCCGCTTATGTGTGCTGAATAAATAAAGAATGTTTACAGCCCCAGAATGTTTCAATTCCAATTAAACGCTATCAAAGAAAAGCTCCTCTTTCTCCCTCCCTCCCTCCCTCCCTCCTTCCCTCCCTCCCTCCCTCTCCCCCCACGATTCCCTATTTACCTTGGTGCTTGTAATATGGCCCTATGAAATAAACCGGCCTTCCAGTTTGCTATTAAGGCCACATCGGGAGGAGGGGGGGGGGAGGTGAGGCAACACGCACTCCCGGTCCCACAATTACTTGGGTCGCCTCCATCCTCTTTTTTGTTGTTGTTGTTGTTTATTTTTCAATTGGTAAAGGCGTGATGATGCGGGGGGAAAAGGCACTTAAGGATCCCGCTCCAACCACCGGCCGAGGCAGTTGGGCTGAGTTAATCCGGCACCCTTGGGCGCTGGAGGAAGGGGGCTTCCCCCCCCCCGCCTGGCGGGGCCCCGGGAAGCGGGGTGTCCCCGCTGCTCCTCGTCCCTCTGCGGCGGGGAGCCCTGGAAAGGGGAGCCTGACTGCGTCCCGCTCACTAGGACAGAAGGATCACTTCAAATATTCATTGTATCAGCAAATCTCATCATAATCAGATTAAAGCAAGGTTTCAGGGGGAATTGTGTGTGTGGCTGGGTGCGAAACACCGACTGGGCTACAAAGAAAGCAGAAAACGGGTTCCTTGCCCCTGCCTTGGTCGCGCGGGGGAAAAAATGAAAAGCAGTCATTTTTGCAAGAGAGGGACACTTAAAAAACTGTGATTCTCCATTCCGCCCTGGGTAGCACGTTCCCCTCGGAGGTGGCTGCCCTTTAAACTTTACACTTAATATTTCTATGTGATGCTCTTATTTATTTGTTTGCTTTGAACTCCAGACAGAAATGATTCCCGCTGCTGAATACACAGAGGTAGATTTTCTTCACGCCAGTTTGCTTATAGCTTATCTCAGCTGAGGGGCCAGCTTTTCTACATTCGAGTTTTAAAATGTGTATTTCGTTGAGTTGTCTGGGGTGAAATGTTTATATCCATTCTGTGGAAGTGGGTGAGGAACTGGGTGCGTTTCCACCCTGCTAGATAGACGCAGGCCCTTTTCCTTTTGAAAGTTTAGACCTCCAATACCCTCAATTCTACTGGCAGAATTAGGATGGACTTGGAGGGTCCTAAACGTGACCATTCACTAGGGCGGGGGGCTACAGCTTGCAACAACGTGCTCGGCAACTTAATCTTACGCTAAAAAGAGCGGAGAGCGAAAAAGAATGGAATACAAACTCTCCCGACGTTTGTAGTCGCTTCCACGGCGGACCGCGCATTTTACAGCTGATGGGAACGCGTGTGTTTTGGAGCAAAAACGAGAGAAGGTAAGTGTTTGTCCTTGTCTCCGCCAGTTCGGGTAGAAACAATGAAAGAACAAAGGGAACCGCTTCTCCGTGTGAACATTCCACGTTTTCCTCCTCCGTTTGAGTCTCCTGGCGAAGGGCTGGCGGGGGCACTCGCTCACGCTTCGCCTTTGGAGGCTGTGCGGCGGCGGCGGGGGTGCAAGGGACGGTGAAAAGTTGCGGAGCGATTCAAGTAACCCCCCGCTTACCGCCGCAGACCGCCGCGGCGGCGGTGCCCGCTGCGAGCCGGAGCTGCTGATTTCATGGCTCTGAACTCACCGGAGAGTCCCCGCGAGGGCGAGCCGCGGCCGGGGACAGCGGGAGCGGGGCCGTCCCGGGCGCCCCCGCCCTCCCCGGGCCGGGACCTTTGTGTGCGGGGTCTGCCCCGAGCCACGGCGGGCGCCTCGACCCGCGCTGCCGGGAAGGACGGATCTCCCTGGTAACTGGCGAGGCGGCGAGAGGAAGCGGAGGTTAGGAGGCGGGGGGGAGGAAAAAAATCTGCAATTATTTGCAAATCAAATAAATTGCATCAAAGAGCAAAGAGCGGGTGGGGGTGGGGTTGTGTGCAAACAAACACGGCGCACAGCTCGGGGCGGCGGGCGCGCGGCCTCGCCGCGAACCGTTACAAAGGGCGGCGGGCAGGAGCGGGCCCCGTCCCGTCCCGTCCCGTCCCCCGGGCGTCCCCCGGGAGCGCCGGCAGCCCGGCCCCGCCGCCCGCCCGCGCGGGACAGACACGCTCGGTGTTTACCGCCGGGGCGGGCGGCAGCCCCAGCGCGCTGTGAGGGAAACGCAGGGCGCTGCGGGGCCGGGCCGGGCCGTGTGGCGGTGGCGGCGGCAGCGGCGGGGCCCACCCGCCCGCCGAGGCGCCGCCCGCCATTGGCGCGGGCGCGGGGGCTCTCGGCCGCTGACCTTTCACCCCTCCCCCCCGCCCGCCGCTTCCTTTGCCGCCCGACCACTTTCCTACCCACAATTCCCCGCGCCGGCCGCGCTCGTGCCGAGCTCGAGCCTCCTGCCCCCCCCCCCTCCCCCCTCCCGCCGCCATCCCGGGAAAACCCGAGAGCAGCGGCGCCTCGGGGAGCGCCCAGCGCGGGGCGGGGCGGGGCGGGGGTGGGGTGTCCCGTCCCTCTGGCGGCGGCGGCGGCGGCGGCAGAGGCCGGCGGGGGCGGGGGAGGGGCTGAGGCGGGCCCGGCCGCGTTTGAACGGGGCGCGAGGTGGCCGGGAGAGCCCGGGAGGCGCGTTGAGACGCCGGCTGGAGCCCGCAGCGGGTGGCGGGGCGGCAGGGGCAGGGCGGCCGCGGGGAATCCCCTCGGTGACCGTCACGTGCGGCGGGGGGGGACGGAGACCCGCAGGACGCGGGTGGGAGCGGGAAGGAGGGAAGGGGTCCCGAGGGCCGCCGTGGCCGAGGGCTGGCTGGGGGGCCGCGGGGCAGAAGGGGCGCTCGCTGGGGCTGCGGGGAGGGGGAGTCCTCACCCGGGACTGGCTAGGGGGGCGCAGGGTCCCTACCTGCTCGGGCTCGGGGGGAAGGCGGGCGCCGGGAAGAGGATTTGCCTGTTGAATATTACTGGTAGGCGTTAATCTCGTGTTTTAAAGTACCTTGTCAGTGGCTTTAAGGAAATCAAACGTGACATTAATCAAATCACACAAATGTAAACATTTATAAGTTAAATCCTAATATTATGCAATTATTTAAATCAAGCCGTGGTTTTTCCTCCGTGTCGTGTTGTAGCTCCCGCTCTCTTCCTCACATGCTTTGAGTTTTCCGCTGGATCCCGGTGTCCCGTTTTCCACCCTGTGGTGTTTCTAACGTGGTGGCGAGAAGCACGCCGTTCTGCTGGACTTTGGATCGCAGGCGGCAAAGTAGGCAGCGCTATAGTTTAAATATCACTCGGTCTCCGAACCAAGTCCATCAAGATTAAAAGGCAGTAGGCTTTGCGTAGATTTGAGGATAAAACCTTCAAATAATACCTTGCCTCCTTGGTACTGTTTTGTTCCCCCCCCGCCCCCCGTGCGTGTGTGAAGCGGGTGATCCCGTGTGGAAACTCGAGAGGGAGGCTCTGGTGACTGAAACACGGAGAGGTGCCGTTGCAGCCTCGGCGGGATTTTAGGCGAAGTGACACGTGAAAGACCCACTAATTGCGCGTAGGGACGAGGGAGCGAGGGAAGGCGGGAGCGCGGTGCCCGGCGCTGGGGCTCGGTGCGGCTGAGGGCTGCGGGCGCGCTCAGCAAGGCTCGCAGCAGGTCGGAGGAGCTCAAGCAGATGGGGGCGAGGGCGTGGGGCAGGAGGGCTCACACACGCAGCTCCGGGCCGGCTCGGGAGGGCTGCCGTGAGCAGGTAGGCTTCGAGGGCAGGCTGCCCGCACGCCACGAGGGAAAGGCAACGACGGCGAGAGACCTGCGGAGCGGCCGGCGCCGCGGGCGGTTGGCCTCTCCCCGTCTGCGTCCTCCCTGCCGGTCCTTCCCGTTCCCCTCTCCCGGCGGCTTCTGCGGCGGGGAAAAGGGGATTTGGGGGTCAGGGAGGAGAACAATGCTGAGCCGTCTTTTGTGTGCAGCACCGTCCCCTGAAGGGAAGAAGCAAGCACTGCAGCGCCCGGGTCGGGGCGCGTCTGTAGTGCTGCCTCCTCTCCTGCTGGTAGTGCTCATGGCATGCGAGGGGACGGGCGGGAGCGGGGCCGGTGGCAGGAGGTCGGGGGCAGCCAGCGGAGGGGCCAGGGCTCCCACAGACCGGCCTGCCCGCACCGCCGACCCCGGAATAGGCTTGGGAGCGGGGCTGGCGGCGGGCCAGCCGGGCAGCCCCGCTCGCCCTCCAGCAGGCTTCGCGCCGGGGGCGGGAGAGTTTGGGGGTGAGCGGCTGAGAGAGTAAACCCGTGGGTGCCCTCGGCAGCGCGGCGCTGAACTGGCAGACTTGCCTGGGGGATTTCGAGGGTGAGCGAGGGTCTCCCGGCAGCGGGGCGGGCTCCGGGCAGGCTGCCGTAGGTAACATGGAGGGGCCGTGTCGGCCAGGCAGCAAGGGGGGTGGGAGCCCGCCGGCGGCCCGCGCTCCCCGGCAGAGCGGCGTGCGAGGCCGCAGGAAGCGGCGGGAGTGGGGCCGGGGGGCGGCGGCGGCGGGGCCGGAGGAAGCGCAGCCGGGGCTCCTTCTCCTCCGGGCGCTCCCCATTGTTCCCCGGCCGCCTCCTTCGCGCCGCTTTCCGCCGGCGGGGCTTGCCCGGCCGGAGCGAGGGAAGGAGAGAAGAGCTCCCGCCGAGCGGCTCTGCTGGCCCTGCCGCCGCTTGCTGGGCCCCCCGCAAGTCGGTGTGCTCGCCGGCAGCAGCTCGGGGGATTCCGGCAAGAAAACGGGTGCATAAGTAGAGACGAGTCTTTAGCAGTGCCATCCACTGAGGGAGCGCCTGTGAGGCTGTAGCTCACGTGTTACTTGAAAGGTAAAAAAAACCCTCTACCGCAGTGGATTTGTACGTAAAGTAACATCTGTTTGTGGGAGGATTTTAGAACAGGACTTCTTAAAGAAATCGGGAGAAACTGCTCCGAACCACTGGATTTGGAATAATAAATGTAGCCAAAGAGAATTTTGGAAGGAACTCGTCTTAATGGTCTGTTTATAAAAATGAAGACTAATCTTACCCTGTTTTTCATATAAGCACCATGATGTCTGGATTTTTTTCCCCCAAGTGATTGTTTAATGTTGCTTTGAGATTTTAAAAGATTTGTTTTATAGGAACAGTGTTTGTTGTCTCTTCTTTTTCCCTGAAAATAATTAGAAATTAAATTGTTTTGGTATGCCATTTCAGACCTGAACTTTCTCATGTATTTACATAGAGGAAGAATTGACTAACTTGATGTTCAAGAAAATTTCCAACAAGTGCCCTTGATCTTCTAAGGGAAAAAATGTCTTTGCATGTTGTTTCTGGAAGATTGAATTAAAACGGGTAGGGGCTCATATTTGTGATGAGGAAAGAATTTCTAGAGAACTAGTTATTTTAAGAAAATCCTTTCTAGGAGAACTGTGATTATTTTTAGCAAGTTATCTCCGAGTGCGTGAGAATTTATTTTAAAAGAGTAAAAGTGGTGTGTAGATTTTTATTTTTTAAATTAAATATATCACCAAGAAATTAACGTTTTGCATAGATGCTGAGCAGCGAGTAAAAGAAGTTAAAGGATGATGTTTATGGATATCACCTAGCTGAAAATAATTCTGGAGTGACTTTCCTCCCCCCACGCACACTTGGGAAGTTGCATGCTTGCAGTCATTGTTTAAGATAATACAGTTTGGGACTTCTCTTTCACTCTTTGTAAACTTGCAGGCTTTTGTGGGACTCCTCCAAATAAAAGCTCAATTCAGTTTAGATGGTAAAAAGCATCCATGTTATTTGAAAGCTGAAGATGCAAGTAATATTTAACAGGAAAACACCACCCTGGTAATACCTAAAGGCATTAACTTTAAGATCGAGGAAAGAAAGATTTGTTTTGTTTTGTTTTACTTCTCCTACTTGAGTATTCCTGAGATGTATTTACTCTTGATTGCTGCTTGGCAATTTTCAAAAGGTAACTACAAATTTAGAAAGCGTCATTCAAAAGGACATTTAATGCTCTTGTATTTACTAAAACAATATATCGCTATTTGAAAACTATCTTATTGAAAGGGAAGATTAAAAAAAAATAGTCAGGGACAGACCATTTGTTGCCGTTCTTCGTTGCTCTTTATTTTGTATTTGTGCGGCATGTGTTGACATATTTCATATATTAAGTTTTTTTCACAAAGGAGCATTGTTGTTACTTTTAATTGGGAAGTACCACGATATAAAAATTACCCACATTCCCGACTCTGAAGTACCATAGTAAGATTGACAAAAAGTGATCCGAGTCTTGCGCGCTTAATTCGCCAGGAATGTTAAGCTTCCCAGATACACCCTATGTGGTCAAGTTAGACTTTCGCTCTCAGACAGTTTTTAATGGTCAAAATCGTACCTAGGGGAAATGCATCTATGTATGTATATATGGGGAATTGAAATTAGATGGTAACTAGCAGTGGGAACGGAGCTCACTGATCGAAAGACTTTTTTTTTTTTTATTGCATTTGGCAACCTCTTTCTTTCAGAGACACAATACAATTAATTAACATATTCTGGGGCGTGTTTTTGAGATTGGGAAGTGGTGGCCCCTTGTTGAGAAGAAAACACTTTAAATAAAAAAGTAACATTGTTTTGTCCAAATGGTACTGGGAAAAGCAGAGTAGTATTGCTTATACAGCCCACAGATGCGGTTGATTTACTCCAATTTGCTTTAGCGTATAACAAACCAGCTTTTCCTTTCCCACGCCTATATTAGATATATGTGTTTTGTTTATACAAATCCATCTAAAATAGGTCTGTATTTAAGATATTTGATGGGAAATTCAGCATGTTGTTCCTCGTATTTAATATGTAGTACAGATACCATTCCTAAATCGAAATAAAATAAATGTGACCCGTGACACAGCGCAGTATCGCACTGCTGATTGCAACACAACAAACATGAAAAAAGGATATTAATTTATATGGAATGTTAATTTAGGAAATCCTACATAGAGATATGCCTATAGAAGAAAAGTAATCTGAGGCTTGGTTTTGGAGTGATGCTATGTAAATGTATTTAATAAAAATCCAGTGAATTAATACATACCTCATAAAAATCCAAACTTTGAAATGAAGTATTCTTCTTTGAAGAAAAGCCCTGCGTTACGTTTAAGTTGCATATAATCTAAATTCCAGAGTTTACTAACCCAGCTTTTCAGGGCTTAATACGGCATTAATATTCAGTATGGTTTGCTAGAAGTTTATTTCAGGTTCTTTTGTATCATACTGTAATTATCATTACTTTGACTTGACTCATATAAAAATGTGGTTAACATTTAAATGCCTTTTTAATGTAGAGAATTATAAATTAACTGTCACATTTAAATCTGTAACTTCTATCACTTAGGGAATGTTAAATCTTTAAAAGGAAATAATCACTGCACTTAAAAACATCCTGTGCTAACATTCCTTTATTTAGAATTTTGGTTTGAGATTGTTCATTCAAAGAAAATCCCTTGTTTCATGTTTACTGTAAACCTCAGTCTGAAATTAACATTTAAATGCCAACATTAGTAACAGAAGCAGTACTTGAAAACCACCAATTTTATCCATTGCTGCTAGTTAAGTGGAATTTACCAAAGTCTCCAAAGGTGATAATACAATTAAAAGCAAGAAAATGAATACAATAGTTGGTGGAATTACTTCCCCCTTTCTTTGCAGTCTAAAGAATTACAAAATTTGTAATTACGTTAGCACAAAAGAAAATAGCACAACATATGAAGAGGCATGGTGTCCAGGAGATGCACTGACATGACCTTTGGTGCTGGTACCTGTACTTGCATAACATGTGAATACGTGGCATGCAAACTCCCGATCAAGAAGTGACTACATGTTAAATGTTGAAACTTTTAAATTATTCAGTACATTGCATTTGGATAGGTGTTAAATACAGATTTGAGCAGTAGATGAAAGAATAGGAGGAAAAAGAAAACTTTACTCTTTCTCAGTATAATTTAGGAGTAAGCATGTAAAGATACATTAACGTTTTTAATATGGGTTCTGTAGACATGCTCTATCCTTTATAATTGAACATGGATAGAAATAATTTGTTATATCTAAGGCACACTGCCATTTAAAACACACTGCGTGCAAAGGTCAACACACAAGAGTCGCATTTTATTTTGTGTAAAGTGACCATTTTGCTGCTGCCTTCCCAGAAATGAAGCAAATACCCACGATTAGAATGTATTTCAGTGAAGACTATTAATGATTTAAACCCACATAAACAAAAGGCAGACAAGCATCAATGTATTTTAAATGGATAATCGGGAGACATATTACTCTACCTATTGAGTATCACTAAGTTATTGCAATTTTCCTGTTTTCAGTTGCATCTGTTTAGCTGCAGCACATATCCTTTTGCACATAGGTGAAGATCAAAGCTTTCTCAACAAAGACCCAATTTGAAAATGGAGTAAAAATTGCTATGAGAAATTTGCTTTCTGGAAAGAAGTGAGTTTCCCCCCTCTACAGCTCCAAGTCCCAATATCATGTTTTCTAATCTAGTATGCATTTTATATAAAGTCTGTGCTTTTTCTGTTATTCCTGGGAGACTGTTCTGATGATTATATCCAACTGGTAATGCGGTTTTGTAAATGAAAGACTTTTTCTTGTTCAATGCTTTGCTTTATTTGCTAACCTTGAAATATGATTTTAGATGTTTTAGAAACAAGTGATATTTAAAGCAAGTATTCCGAAATCTTAGCATTATTGTTGGAACTGGTGAATTGGTAGTAAAAATTTAAGGTGAAAACCTCTTTATTTTTGTTAACGAAGGTAAAGTGCTATGCGCTAACATATGTTAACATTTTCTTGAGGAATTCCTTGAACTTTTAAAAACAATTTGCATTTGAAGAGTGTAATTTTCTTTCACTTAATGCATTCACTCTATCTGAAAAAGTATCTAAAAATCTAAAAAAATATGAAAACATATAAACTTCTTGTATATTTCTCATAATCTAACTTGTTTAGCTTCTAGGTTTTGTAGGTTCCTTTTAAGAGAATTGGATTTTCTCCTTGCATTTAGATTAACAATGAAATTATTCATTCTTACTCACTGAATTATATTCCTCTCTAATTCTTTTAATCTCTTATATATCACTATAAGAAGGACAGGCTTCTTTTTTTTAAAAAAGAAAATTGGCCTTCTGTGTCATGTCAGTGCTTATTAAATACTACAATCATAAGAACATATATGCTACAAGATTTTATGTTCTGATTCCATAGCTGTTATAGGCTTAGTGTTTGCAGTATTTATTTAGTGGTAATGCATTTCTTTTCCTATTTTGCATTTCAAAGGTCTTCTCTAAATGATTGTTTTACAGAACTATCAAGAGGTTATCTAAATTTTTCCATCAAATATTACACAATACCATAAGGTGGTAGTCATGGAGTTTCTTTCAGTCCATGTACATTCTTTCTATAGAAAGAATTAAATAGAAATCCATAAAAAATACATATATTTCATTAAATAATTGAATGTATTAGGCTTGACTGAATTTTGACCAAAGCAAAATTTCAGGGTGTTCAGTACTGAGCACCCTGTGTTACATGGTGTGAGATTAGAATATTTTTATTTGAAAACTATACAGTAGGTTTTTTATGAATATACTCGTTGCCGTGGTGCGGCTTTAATCAAGTTGTTGCAAAGTGATTAATTTTTTCTTTGGTGATGCTTCTTTATAAAACTAAAAATTGAGCCTTAAAATAGCTAACATTAAAAAAAAAAAAAGAAGACAGACCTGGGAATTGTACTAGTTGCTTTTCAAAGAAGAAATTGCAGGAAGACCTTGTCAATGAATTAAAAAAAAAAAAAAAGCCATGAGAAAAATTTACAATTGTTTGTTACAATACAAGTTTTACTAAATGTATAAATTCATCCAACAAATTAAAATATATTTAATATATTTTCATTTAAAAAGGATATTTATTTTAATTTACCTGTCAGGGAAATAAAGGACAGATTTGCTGCTGTACCATGATTTTTTTTTTTTTGTCAGGGTTAACAGAATCATTGAGAATGCTTTTTAAATTAGATGTCATTTTCTTGACAAGAATGAAGAAGGGCTGGGACACTGTATCTATCAGCTTCAAATAATTTGCGTCTTTTTAAAAGACCAGGATATATTAATTGCTTTATTTCCTTACAAAGTAATTGCTTGCACCTGCAATTCTCAGGGTATTTTTACAAGCTTTAAAAGTAATAAAAATAGTGTTGTAACTATGTTTTATAATATAAATAGTTTTATGTTCAAATTTGTATTCTTCAGTGTTGAGATAGGACATTGGGTGTGGGGTGGTTGGTTTTTTTGAGAGCAATCACTGACTGAACATGAAACAAACTGAAACATACTACATTCCAGTCCCCCCACCCCCATTTTCTACATATGCCTTAAAAATTTCTAAACTCTCAAGGATATTGGAACATACATTTACAGAGAAATCTTTAGAATGTGTCTCAAATGGTTGCGTTAACCGCGTGTTTGACTGGGCCCTTCATCTAGGAAGCTACCTTTATCATTCCTTTTTCGCCTGCCCTCCATTCTTCTTCTATCTAAATAATTTCACTTAAAACTTTCAAGGAGAGAAAAGAGCTTGACCTAAGATATCCTGCATACAGACTGCAGACTCAGATGTCTCTAGGGGGTAGAGAGTTGTGCACATCCCACCTCTCCCTTCCACGTAGCAGTTCGTCATAGTCCTGTACGCAAGTGCAGATGTTTATTAGTTAATGATGTATAAAGTATAACCTGCATATATATAGGTCTAGGTAGCGACGTGTCCAGGAATGCACATAATTCAGTAGTGATTTGTACAGACACTGTATCAACTAAGCTGGCCTTGCAAAATCATAATGAAAAATATAGTCCAGGCACAAATTCTGCTTCTCTGCCTTTTAGCATGATAATGAAGATAAATCAATGATATCTTCCTTGCCCAACACTAAATAAATAAATAAATAAATAAATGCTGGCCCCAGGGCAAGCGAGTGAGCAGAATTTTGCAAGGCTGCATTTAATTTCTCCCTGCTCCTAACAATCACCACAATTAGTTCCTTCTGCTACAGGCATACCTGCTTACAATGGAGAATTGAATAGCCTGAGATTTTCCTCTCTGCTGACCACCTCAGCTTTCTCTCCCCCCAGGTTTTCTTTGTCCCCCCCCCCCCAATTAAAAGAGACAACAGAATTAGAATTGTTTTACTAAAAAAAACCCCAAACGCCCAACGTCCAGAAAGGCACATCCACCCCTAAGTAAACGTAGAGACCAGCTGTGTTGAAGAACACATTTGGTTTTGTGTCTCTGTGGCCTCCCTGGTTTCTCTATTTGTCATACCTTCTATTCAGCATCACTTTCGCCGCTGTGGCAGCAATAGCCATGCAGTGCTGCATCCGCACGACGAGTTTTGGGAGAGAAGAAAGAGCGGGATTAATAATGCATTAGTTTTGCAGCCCCATCGAAGGGAAAATAAACAAAATAGTAAAAGTTGTGGTGAGGACAGGGAAGTGGCGTAATAGTGAGAATGCATTAGTCCTGCAGGCACACCGAGAGGATATAAATAGGACAATAAAAGTTGGGAGCGGGAATGCATTAGTCCTGCAGTCACATCAGGGGGAAAATAAACAAGATAGTAAAAATGATTTCTGCGGGGTGGGAGGGGAGGGCGGGAATGGGGCGAGTCCTCCAGCCTTCCTGAAGGGGGCATGAGCAGAGTGACATCGCGGGTGGGAGCGGGGCGCATGTCTGCCACCTCCCCCGCCCCCCCCACACACCGAGGGGAGGGGGGCAGCAATAAGCCCGTCTAACGCTCGCCCGGGCTGGGAAGGGAGGCGGTTTCGCACAGGCTGTCTCGAGGCGCGCCGAGCGGCCCGGCCGGTGGCCCCGGCGGGAGGTCGCGGCGCGGAGCGCGTTAGGGTTAGGCCGGCCAGGGGGGGGCGAGATGGCTCGCCCGGGGGACGGAGAGTGGCAGCACGCCGAGGTGGGTGCCCGAACGGGGACGGCGCGGCTCACAGGCCGGGGCGGCGGGCGCGCTTGCCGGGCCGGGGCGGGCCATCAGGTGCCCGGGAGAGCCGGCTCTTCCGGCCGGCACGGAGGGGAGGCGAGGCGAGGGGCGGGCGGGCGGTCCTGGCGGGGCGCCGCTCGCTCGCGCACGCTCTCTCGGCACGGCGGTTGGAGCCGTTGGGGGGGGGGTGGGGGGCGCGCGCTCAGCCGCGGCTCACGTTCTCTGGGCGGCTCGTGAACCATCGCGAGGAGGCCCAGGCCGAGGCCTTCCCCGCGGGGGCGCGTAGTGCGCCTGCGCGCCGGCCCCGCTCCCTCGCCTGTCTGCCTGCTGTGTGGTGTCCTCCTCAGTGTACTGCCGCCGGGCTGCCCCTGCCTGCTTGCGTGACTGATACAGCCTGGCCGGTTGGTCGGGCGGGGGCGAGAAGAGGCTCTCAGCCAGCGGTCATGGGCCCTAAATCATTGCCGTGGCGGCGGTGGCGGCGGCGGCGGCTGAGTGACTGAGGGGAGACACCGCCGGGGGAGGGGGCAGGCAGGGGGTGAAGCGTGTGTGTGCGTGTGTGTTGTTGACGACGGTGTTTTTAACCCTTAGATGGTCTCTAGCGAGCCGTTGCTGCTGCCTGTGTCACTGGAGGGCGAGTTCTCCAATAGCATGAAGGAGATGATCGGCGGCTGCTGCGTGTGCTCCGACGAGAGGGGCTGGGCCGAGAACCCGCTTGTCTACTGCGACGGGCATGGCTGCAATGTCGCAGTGCATCAAGGTGAGTAGGCAGGCGAGTGCTAGCTCACCCGCTCTGGCCTCCAGCCATGCTACTTCCTTCTTGATGCTCCCTGTCCTCTTCCCTTGGGCCTGCTTCCCCCTCTTCCCCCCCCCCCTTGGCCATTTTTCTCCCCTTCGTCTCTCCCTCCCCCCTCCCAGCTTCTTCTTGTCACCTGTGGAGCCTGTTTCCCTGTTCCTCGGGCCACGTGCTTTCTGGTCTGACCTGTCCTGTCATCCTTTATCCTTCCAGTCTGTCTGTCTTTTCCCTCATGTGAGACTTCCTATATTATGGCTATGAGAAAGGAAGAACTCCCTTTCCAATTTTTTTTCCCTTCCTCCTCCCCTTGTACCTCTTCTGTGTCTGCTTTCCAGTCCGCTTTGCACTCTGTTAACAACCTCAGCTGCAGCAGTCCAAAGACTACCTAAAACTCCTTTCCTTCTTTGCGGAACTTCTGACTAATCCCTGTTCTGGCAATTGTTGCTGTATTTCTTTCTTCCTATACTCGATGCCTGTTGTCCCTGCCTTTCCCAAGTTAGAAAAATTTGAGGGGCAGCCAGTAGACGAGGAGAGTTTAGGACTGGAAGAGAGCAGTATGTAGGAAAGAGTTAGCTGTCATGTGATTTCTTCTTCTGCCTGCCTTTCCTTGAATGTCATTTGGCTGATGTTTCCTGGTAGATGAAGAGACTTCCTGTTATGGTTCTGCAGGGGGAGGGTGCTAGTCGGAATGGCTGATGCTGGATTTGTTTGGATTAGTGGAAGCTGGTTGGTTGGTTTCCAGCTCAGCTCAGGAGCTGGCATGTTCCCTCTATGTGTGATTGTTTTGTTTCTGTCAGTGGGTTGACCCTTCTCATGAGAGCAGAGGGAGAGACTGGATTCTGCTGCTTACATTGTAAGAAAGGAAGTTATGATGACTTTTTGCTTTATGGTAGCAGAAATAAGGAATAAGATGGTAGTTTCTCCACATCAACTCCCAAGCAGTCATATGAACTCCGTGGCTGGCTCTTTGACTCCTTCTAGATGGTGAACAAGTTGGAGGAAACAGAAAATCCTAAAGCCAGTTCATTTGCCTGAATGCCTAGCGCATGTGAAAATACTACTAATGTGTGTCTCATGCTTGGTCTTAAATTGTGTTGAAGATGATACAGTCATTGTTTCAGGTATATGCTCCTTTGTAAACTGACAAGAAATAATGAGAATTAGTAATAATTTAAGGACATCTGCAAAAGAATTAAGTTATTCTTGTTAATGTTGAATTGAACGTGAAGGGGAGCTGACAGGATCTGTGAAATTAGTCTGGTTTTGATTCGGGTTTCTGTTATCTTAAGAGCTGAGTAATGTTAACCAGTAAGTTAACTCTGCTTTTGTGGAATCTTGGGATCATAAAAAAGAACACTAAAACATGAATACTTTTAGAAGTTATATCTGAACCAGCTATTAGTTTTGTATTATCTTGGGCATCTTCCTTTGCATCTAGAGCCTTGCTGATATTTTCAGTGAAAGAATTTGACGATTGCAGTAGTTGGAGCTGAAATAGTGGGAACAACAAAAGTCTATTTTAGGAAGTATTCCTAATATAGAGACACACTTCAGTAAATTGGGTACACAATATTGAACTTTTTTTTTTTTTTAAGGTGAGGTCCAAGTCTGAATTTGAATCTGGCAGGAAGTGTTCAAAGTACTGCTGCTTCTAAATCCAGATGCTGTTGTAGAGGTCTTAAGAAAAGAAGAACTGTATGTTTTGATTTACTGTATCATTGACGTTTTACATTTTGCATTTGATGTGTCATGTGAAGGTGGTAGAGGAAGCGTGTCCACTCTTTTTGTAGTCTTTCTATAGTAAAAGCAGTAGTCCTCATGGTTAAGGCTGGTAGTCCTTATCTGAAGTTCAGACAGCGGTATTACCCATGAGACTTTATTAACTGCATTTTTGTTGTTATAATTATTTTTAGTTCAGAGGAAACTTCTTTTCAAGTGTTAAGTCATTGGCAAGTTGTGGAGGACAAAATCTCTTCATGTGTTTAAAGAAGCTTTGCCTAGTAGTGAAAGTATAAACCAAAGGAAGTCCTAGAACTCAATAAACAGTATCACAGTGTGTCAGAGCACAAACCTGTGGTGGGCTTTTTTAGGCTCTAGGTGTACCCTGTTATGTTTGCAGGTATAAAAGTACTTAACTTCACCTTTGGTCTTGTGTTACCTTTGGATCTAATTGCCAGCTCTGTCTCTGAGTTGCATTCTGTAATTAGTTTCTTACTCTGCACTGTCTCTTGCTAATTTAAATGTGTGATTGCACATTTAAAGTCTCCCTCTTAATTTCTGAAGAAGAATTCAAAGCCCCCCTCATCTGTGGTTAATATAGATGCAACGAAAACAAGATGTTTTTTGTCATGTTAAAGAACTTTATTGTACAGTAGAAAGGGCTTATCAAGGTAGTTTGGTCTGTCAGTACTTGGATAATGTATTTGAAAATCTGACAACTGATCTTAATATGACTGCATGTATGTATATAATAGGAAATGATTTCATTGACTTTCCTTCATAGAAGGAAAGGTGTATTAGCCAGACGTTTTTTATTGTACTATTGCATTACTGTTTTTTTCTCTTCTTCAGGCTAGCACAAAACCAATAATATTTTTGTATATATACTAGAAGATACTAATTTAATCTCAGCTTTTCTCTTAACTAGTAATTTATCATATATATTTTTTTCTAGTTACACACTTAAACCAGATTTTCTTATTTAAGTAACATATGATTGTTGGGAATTGAGATATTAAAAATAGGATGTCAGATTCAGGATTATATTTTTGAGGAAAATGTTTGGCTTTTTGATTGTTTGTTATTAGATGTTAAACCCATACAGATATTGGACTATACTCACAGCACTTGTGTTCTTGTATTTTCATTCCCTTAGCAGTTCTTAAAGTTTCTTGATCTGTGCATTTCAAACAGTATTGCCAAATTACTAAACTCTCTTTCTGTGGACTTTCTTATCAAACTCCTGGGTTTTTTTAATATACTATAAAAATATAGATGACAGTCTTGCAGAGAAATCTGCATGTCTCAAAATCTCTTTTCTAAGGATATATGTTGCAGCCTGGCTATAGTTGCAACTGATCCTAGCTCTCATGCTCAGTGTAGTTTGTATTTACAGTTCCATATGAATTTTCAGAGGGGAAAAAAAGCAAACTTTGTATCTTTGTTCAGTTTGTTATGGATTTCCTACTTAATACCAGTTATTTTACTCATAAAGAGTAAGAGAACTTGATTGTAACTAAGTGTATGAATGTCTTATGACAAACTTGGATTTGTTGGTTGTTTTTAGTTTTCTCTTAAAAAAGACTTTACTATAAATGATGGGTATTTGTTATTGTGAAGTGTTTTACCTGTTTTGCTTGTAAATAAATAGCAAAATGGATCACATATGAAACATTGCTGCTTCTGAATGGTTATATTACTTTTCAAGCTAATCGGTATTTTTTTTTATTTAACAAATTTATTTAACAAATTTTGCATAAATTTTTAAGTGGAAGCTTGTTGCACTTCATTTCGAGTACCATTGTGATAGGATTTCATGTGCAATGTGTAGATGTCAATTTGACTTATTAAAATGAGGTAAGATCAACTGATACTAAGCTTTTTTTATAACATTCATATTAGTAGTACTGTAGTGCTTCTTATGTTTGCTGAAATATTTTGTCTTGTTCAAAACAGCTTGCTATGGAATTGTTCAAGTACCCACTGGACCTTGGTTTTGCAGGAAGTGTGAATCTCAGGAAAGAGCAGCCAGAGTGGTATGTGCTTTGTTTATTAAGTAATGCTAGTTATAATGCTTGTGTGGATAATATTTACCCCAGTATCCCAGTAATAGTAGAAAATAGCTCAGCTTTCTGTTATAATTCCATCTAGATGCTATTCAGAAAGACCTGTTTTGGTTTTTTTGTTTGTTTGTTTTGGGGTGAGTTTTTTTTTTTTAAGTGGAAATATGTAACTGTCTCTAAGTATTCTGACAATTTCAGGGGGGGATGTGTCTGTTGTTGGTTTGTTTTTTGTTTGTTTTTTTTTTTTTTTAATTTTTTTTCCCAACTGTTTCAAAGATTATTTTCTTCGTATCTATGATGTGGGTTTTATGTAATTTTGTCAGTTTAATGCTTATATAGTTAGGTACGGGGAGGAAATAGAATCTGTGTCCGGTTTTCTTTTACAGCAACTTTAGAATGCCAGTTGAAAGCTTCAGTCTAGGAACGCTTAACCAATAAGTAGTGTTCTTAATTTTGGAATCTAATGCTTACTTGGAATGTGCTACTTCTAATTGAAGAAACGTTTTCTTTCTCTGTCTTTTTAGTTTTTTAATGGTAAATATTGGGGATTCAGATAATCCTTCTGAATGACAAAAATCCCCAACGCTTTTTTTTTTCCTTGATTACATGAGGGTTTTTTGGTCAGACTTGTATGTTATTAGATCAAGCTGCATGATATCAGGCATTTTTAGAAAAAGACAATCATATTTCTCACTACTTGGCACTTTTTAGTTTGTGTTCCAGCAAAAGACAAAGTGAGCGTATTTAGAAAGACTAAGCTGTTCCTTTGCCTCTGAAAACATTTTTCATATAAAAATTGGAAGAGAAGATGGTACAGCATCTTAGGGCAGTGTGTAAACTCTTTCTAACTTTCATATCTAAAGACAAATGAAGAGCCTGAGACCAAATTTTCAGTTACTGTCAGTGACTGGCGGAGTGGCAGAATGACTGGCATGAGCTGTTTGCTGTACCTATTTCCTTTTCTAATATAAAGTACTATAGAAATGGTAGGATGACTTAATGTGCGAATTTTTGGCACAGAACTGAAGAATCTTGTTCCTCTACTTCTTCCCAGCTTGCCACTAATGTTTTCATAATGCCCTAGTAACCTAGACTTTGTTACTCCTTCCAAAGCAGACCTGTTGGTGGGAGCAAGAATGAATTGATTTTTATGTGCTCTCCAAATATTTGTCAACAGAAAATCAAAACTGCTGCCCTTTCTAAAGAAAGGCTGTTTCTTTCTTTTCATGGGAAGGCCATCAGCAATGTAAAGTTTTAAGAGTAGCATTTTTTAATGTTGCTGAGTTTGATATTTACAGGTTGACAGCAAAGTTAAAAATACACAGGAGGGAAAGAGATGGTGGCTAGAAGGAGGATTTTTCTGGTGCATGATAGGGAATTCTCATCAGGATTTATGATGTAGTTATTCCTGGCTTCTCCTGACACAAGGAATGAAGGAGAACTGTACTGAGTTCTAAAATAAACAACGTCTCACTGCGTTCCAATACTTTCTTGAGTTTACCAAATAAAATAGCTTTGATAGGCATTATACTGCTTTTCTTCACTGTTTGAAGTTAAGAAGGAATAGTGATGAACTTAACTGAATTCTGTGCCCGGTGTATTCTATTCTTGTTTCCACCTAATGCGTTCTGTTTATGGTACAGTTCAACAAGTTGATTACTGATCTTCTTTCAGAAAAAAAAATTCTTTCCCATTTGTAATATAGCATAGGTTTAAATGGTTCTCAAGTGAAACTAATTGCTTCTGAGGTAGAACAGATTGATAGCAGTTGAAGTTTTAACAACTACTTGTATGTTAGTGAGTTAGAAACATGGTGGCTGTCTCTGAGGTGTCTTGGAGAAGCCCTTAACGTTCAAAAACTAAACTGAAGCTCTGACTTCAGTATGAAAACTGGAACTTTATTGTAACCAGTTTATCAGACTCAGAAGTTGTAATGTGCTTACTTGCAAAAGCAGACCTCCGTATTATCACGGTAGGAGACTGAAGCTTGGTTTTTCTGTTGGCCTTTTTGTCTAGAAACAAAACCAGAATTAAATTAACCGTATTACATTGAACATCTTTCTGCTTATTTTTAATCTTTAAAAAGACCTGAGTCTTGTACGCAAGGCATATTTTTCCCTGCTGATGCTGTCTGCATTGTATGTTTTTGGGGGGTGGTGTTTTTTTTAAATACAGCTGCAGTTACTGGGCAAATAAATCTATGCTGATAAGAGACCAGGGTTAATTGCTTGCACTAAAGTTAGTCTTGCTTTAAAGACTGAAAGAAATAGACTAACTCAGGAGCATGTAACTCAAGTAGATCGGTCACCAGAGAACTTTGCTTGACAGCAGATTAGAGTGGTTGGCTTCCCATATACTTTCAGCTGTTGTACACTGATGTCTGCTGTGTTCCCTTTCTTTTGTGTGCTGCTGCTAAGCTGGTACATACTGCTTGTCAGTGAAAGCGGTGGCTGATTTTTTTTCAGCCACACAAGGCTGGTTGACTTCTGCATTCTTGATAGTGTGGTGGTAGCCAGTGTCTTGGGTTTTGAATGGTCAGCTACCAGTTGGAAAGCACAGTTCCATACCTGACAAGTCATACTGCGTCTTGGCTCTAGTGGGGTCATGTGTTTGTGTGTGTGAGAGAAATTGCGATTTTTTGTTTGGATAATGGACATATTGAGGTGTCTGGTAATTACCTGACTTACCTTATAATCATGCATATGTAGTACATAATAAATAGAAGGTTGTAATCCCAGTATGCATTCTTTACAATCAGTGTGTAAGTTTTTAATTATTGCTTGAAAAGTCTTAGTTTTCCCTAAATCAGCTAATTTATCTTAGCTGACCTATGGTGAGCTTGGAACGTGAACCTCTTCAAGATGGGTAGCAACTGCATAGTGGGCCCTTTTGATGTCTTCACATGTACCTGAATTTCTGAATCAAAAAGCAGGGCAGATATATCTTGATGTAGGAAAAAGTAATATTAGGGTCCATGTGAGGATGTATACATATGGAATAGTATGTAAGGGACATTGGGTCCTGGTTTGGGAAATTGGATGGTACATATATGTTGTCCAGGGGCTGATAGCACTGGTATCCAAAGAGAGACTAGAGAAGCTAAGTTTAGGAATTGTAGCACAACTGTTGTTCAAAAATACTTTTTTCCCTATTACCCTATTATGTGCCAAACATCTTTCATGATGACCTTATTTTAAGAATGATTTAGTTATAGTATATAGTGGGGTATAAATAGACAATGTGTTTATGCTTTACTACAAGCTACTACTATTCATGTTTATCATGAGGGAGCTGGAATAATCCATGTGATAGAGATACCAGGCAGCACAGAGGCATCCAACATTTGCACAAAGAGTTAGCTTGGTTGGGCATATTAGCTACGTGTAGATGCTGGTCCTTGTGAATCCAACTCAATTCAGAGAGACCGGGAGATCTCAGTACTGAACTTCAGTGTTATGAATTCCAGGAAGTTTTACTACCTCAAACACAGCTCAGCTTGTACATGTGAAGTCAGATTGCTTACAGCATTGCAAGTGAATTAATATGCTGTTGATCTGTTTCACTGGAATATGTATATTATAAGCCTGTTGTTGCGTCTGGAAGAATCAGTTTGGACTTCGTACAAATTACTCTAATGTTGTAAAGGTGTTGTTTTTTCCACTAGGCATTTCTGTGCTAGTTTTTCTTGATGGGGCGGCTTATGAAGTGGAATGCAGTACTGGCCCAGGACTGAGTCAGCACATTTGTGTGACACTACAGCTGGTCTAATAAGCCACCTGGATTTTAGTCCTGGGGAATGTGTTGAGGGGCTGTGACTCCCTATGGAGCTAGCCACATAAGATTTGAGATAGTATTCATCTGGATCTCAGCTGAATCTAGCGTAACTGGAGTCGCTGCACTTGCACACGTGTTTCTTGGAACTTGGTGCGGAGACAGAAAGACTGTCACTGCAGTCAATTTAGATCATACAGTAATTAATACTGAAGGATTCAGAGCTGTAGAAATGCAGCTATACTGTTTACCTCCAAAGCCAGTTCAGGTATGTTGTGCTTTCATAGTAATAAGTTCCTGCTAGTAATCCTGCCAGACCTGAGCTGTTCCAGCATCTGCTGCACAGATGATCCACAGGCTGAACACTTGAGGGGTTGGGTTTTTTTGGGTTTTTTTTTGTTTGTTTGTTTGGTTTTTTTAATTTTTGATATAACAATGGTTGTAGTTCTCCTCTCCAAGTTCCCTTTTTAAAAAAATCTTTCATCACATGCATCTACAAGTTTGCTATTGTGGAGTTGCTCATAAGAGTTGTATGATGTATCCATAGTTTAACATCCCACCCTCAGCGTTTATGTAGTATAAAATAACCATATCTTCGATACGCAGATAGGTTTGTGATCAGAGCTCTGACAGCTCTGGCTCAACAGGCTGCCTCCAGGGGAATGGGATCTCTGTGCCTCTGCTTAGAATCAGTTTTGCTGTGGTTATTGCACCTGTATTTGTAAACTAGAAGGCACATTGACAAATATGGTCACAATAGAGATGAACTAAACTTAATTTTAGAAGAAGAAAACTTGCTGTTTTCTTTTTTCTTCAATTTGAAATACTGGTTACCAAACTATTTGGGACTAACATACTATGTGTTCTCTTTGAAGATATCTCTTGAAATAATTCTTAAAAAAATTTTGAAATGAATGTTTTTTTAATGTGTATCCATAATTTTCCTTAAAGCACATTTTATATAAGAATATTACTTACAACTACTTTTAAGAATACTGTAACAAGTAGTAGAAAAATTGCTTTAGTTTTGAGCATACAACATAAAAACTGACCTATGTGCTTTTGTTATTTATATGGCTTTTACACAGCAGTAGAATAGTAAACTCCTAAATAAGAGAAGGAAAAGTGACTGTAAAATACAAATTGCTAGTAGTTTGGGGTTTTTTTTGTAAATGTGAGAAACTACTACTTATTAACAATATCCTCCTGCTTCCCTATTCTCCCCCCCAAAAAATACCAAACCCCAACAACACAGTCTTGTCTTTTATGAATGGCTGTGCAGTCTGGAAGGCAGTGAATGTTTGTAGCTGGATAACTGGCATAAAAAGTCTGCCTAAAGGTACTTAGGCACAGCACTTGAAACTTCTTTTATTCTGAAATGCTGTTGATTGAGTGATGTGTGTTTCTTGTCCATTACATAGGTGAGTGAGTGTTGCTTGCTTTGCATTTCATGAGTAGGAGAAAATATTTTTTCCTGTTCAGATTTTTTTTTTTATATGCAGTGATTACAGACCCATAACCTTATTGCACTGCAACTCAAAAGATGACAGAATTGCTTAGGATTGCATAGTGTCTGGTCATCAGGTTAGTAGTACAAGTGGCAGAAGGTGCTGGAGAAGTGCAGTATAGTTTCCGTGCATCTTCCTGTCCAGCTGGTGAACTGAACCTTATGCACTGAATTGTGTGCTGTGTGTATCAAATTGGGAGCGTTAATACTATTTCTGATTGTGCCGCCTTCATGCTTTTTTTTTGTGTGCTGCATTTTTCCCTGCTTGTGTGCATACTTGCTACTTGGTTTCTAAATACACAGCTGAGTTCATAAACTTATTTGAAGCACTTCATTATAGCAGAAAAGGTCTGCTAAATTTTTTTTTCAGTTTTGATTAGCTGCAGTTTACCTAAATGTACACCTTGTTTTGTGCTGTAATTTGTAATTAGATTATGCTAAATATAGATACATAGAGTATTCAGGCTTTAAAACACAGTGTAAAATGATTTCATCACTCAAGTACTACTTGATCAAAAATTTTTTAACATAGGTATCAATATCACAGGTACTTTAGTAAATGCTCTAAAGGTTTTGTGACAGAATTACTAACCAAAGTATGACTAGAGCAAAACATTTTCTGTTACAGGAATTGCCTAATTCTTATGCAGAAATGTTTTGTGCCTGTTAGGTTAATTGCTAGAATGTTAAATCACTGGCAGAAGAAGTCTCTAAAGTAAGCAAGGAGCTGCTTAACTGCAAGGAGCCTGAAAATACATGCTAACATTTTATACCTAGGAATTTTTAGGGTACATCTGTGGTACGTTGCAGGAGGACACTTAAGTGAACCATCGCATACTGTGTTTTCTTCAGCTAGATTGAATTGGGTCAGTAGCATACTTTCAGCCCGGTAACAAAAGCTTGAGTGTTTAGTTTGAAATCCAGCCAGACATGACAGGTATTTCTCATAGCCTTCTGATGCTTTCCATTAAAGATCAATGTGTGAATCTTAAACTTTGCGTGTATTTATAATTTGGATTCCTGCAACATCTAGCAGGGCTTACTAGTCTTAAATATGTAGTGGGAGATTTATGGCTTTGGACTTTGAAGTTGGAGTAGCCGGATCTTCATACATGCTGTGTGTCATCACTGTGTTATGTTGTACTCTACATTATCTCTCTTCTAGTTACCTTACATGTATTGAGTAAAAGTATGACTAAATGTCACCTGTAGTACATACTGACTGGATGGTCTTGGAAGAATGCTGATTTGCATGTTGAGTGCCTCTAATCTTCTTGTCATAGTCTGTAAATCCGTAGTAGATGTTTTTGACAGAGCTAACTGAATCTGCATATATTTTTATCTGATGCCTTGATAAAGAGAACTAGGTCGAGTCTCTTTAATTTATCCAGGTATAAAACCCAAAATGCTTCAGGTAGTCAGTCTGTTTTTCTTTTACCTGTCAACTGTCTGCTTTAAAAAAAAGTTCTCTCCTCCTCCTGGGACAGATGACTGAATAGAGATGGGGCAGAGATTTGGCAAATTTGTCAGCATCAAGAAATGATTATTTGAAGATGGAGATGACTTAATTTCTTAAGTTGTCAAGTTGCAGAACATAGCACTTTTGAAGAGAAGTACTGACAGTATGCATTCGTTTGCTCTATTAGTAGTGTCAACCAGTTGGGGATTCTTGAATGTGGCAGAAGATCTTTTGATTCCTGTTGGTTCTTCATTGTGGCTTATAAATACTGTAGTCTGGTGTGAATCATAGGTTGGAAACATTGGAACTTTAGTTTGCTTCTCTTCAGATACCTTGGTTGAAAAATTGTGTAGTTAGCTACTTGCTGATTTCTGCTTCAAATACTTGCATGGTTGCGAGCTATCATTTATAGAGCCATTTAGATCAAAATATTGAAGGTGGGTATTTTGTGGGTTTATAAGTAAGGTCTTAAAATATTGCGGGTTGAGACTACTGATAAGGTATATTGCTATCCAGCTGTAGTTTAGAAACGGATAAATAAGGAAATGTGCATTTGGTTTTGTAGATAGCAGTTTCTTCATTGGCTGGGCCATGTATTCCTATAGAAGCTTTTGGAAAAGGGGTTGTACAATTCATCCTTTTTGCTGTACTGAACAAGTGAAAAATGATGTTTTGACTCTGGCAAGTATTATAAAGCATCGGTGTAAAAATCAGAAATAAACCGTAATGGGAATTTTCAAAGTACCTAATTGGTTTTAAGGAAAAAACACCAAAGAAAAGATTAGTAAAATATCAGCGTAAAACGATTTGACATGAATAGATAGCCTAAGTTTGGTGTGAGTGGAGGTTCAGTAATTTCAGTAGCATCTGGGAATGCTTGTGAGTTTTATTGGACTTTCTGGAGGCTTCAAGGGCTGTGAGAATGATCTTCTCTGGTTAGTCTTTGTCTGTTGGCAGTATTGTTTTTTGCTTCATAGAAGATAGTTTGAAGGGGTGAACGGAAAAATGAGATGTCACTGGGTTCTGAGGGCTGGGGTGAGTTACTGCCAGCAGATGTAGACATGGTCAGTCTGGTACGCATCCTGTTGCTGAGTTTGTTTTTGTACTAACTGCCTCTGAATTCTCATCTATTGATAGAATTTATGCCAAGATCTAAATTTCCAGTACAGTGGTTTGCACCACTCTGCAAATATCTGTGGGATTTTCTTCTTCTGGTTGTCTAATCTTGCAAAAACTGTTTCTTTGTAGGCTCTAAGGCATTTGTTCTTCTGTAGATACCCTCTGATTAGCTGAACTTGAGTGAGGTTTTCTGTTAAGTATAATCTAGTTGTCTGTGGTGTAATTAGTACACTTCTATGTAAGTGTCTTTAGAGTATGGTGTCTCTTTATAGTGGGAGCTATGTTTACATTGGTTGTTCAGTACCATATTTGCCTGAATCTAACATGAACTAATCACTAAAATGACCCCAAATTTTTCCAGGTTTATTAGGGGGAAAACAGAGTTTTTCTTATTTTCAGTGGTTTCATTCTGATGTACGTATGTTGTTTTTTTTTACACTTTTTTTTTCCTGTCAAAGAAATGGACCAAAACACTAGGGGAAGAGGGACATAGAAAGAAAAGTATGAAAGGAAGATGAGAAAATGTAAGACTCATTCCTCTGGAGAAGATGGAATATTAATTTCACACCCTTTGGGGGAGAAGGAAGATAAATGGCAAAAACATTTCGAACTTAGAAGGTGATTTTTCATCAAAAAAGTGAATAAAGAACTTCAACTAGGTACATATAGGTAGGATGACGTATGTGCAGCGTTGGCATAACTGAAACTCTAGACGTGATCTGTGATCAACTTTGTATCCAGGGCTGTTTTCTAGATTACCCCCCCCCCCCCCCCCCCGAATTTTTATGTTTTTGACAGCAATGGGTGTGTGTCTGCCAGCGTTAAGTTGTTTTACATTAACTGCAATAACTACCCATATGGATTTCTTTACCCTTCTAAACCAGTTTTTTAACCCATATTAAGATACTTTGTATTATCTGAAGTAGTAGTGTATAAGACTATCTAGCATATTTGAAGTCTGTAGGATTGGGCGAGATCATCTTATATATGATAAAGAGTAGTAGATGTGACTTTTGTATGTTTCCTTCTGCTAACACCCAACGGTGAGACAAAATGGGATGGAATATTGGTGAACGTAGGTGAAGCTGTACCACAGAACTTGGGAGATGAATACCTGGACGCAATCAGCTGTGCTGCAGGCTTTGTAACTACCGATGAATGGGAGACGAGGTTGCTAAGAGCATCAGGGGCTGCCAGTTTGAAAGCCATTGATTAGAAATGAACCTTCTGATCAGCTGCTTTGCTTACCTTTGTAACTCTGTCCATGTGCTTTGGGGGAGTGTGTTGAGTTAGTGCACTTTGATATATACAGAAATACCCAGTAGCATGGCATTCTGTAAAACAGATGTATTTGGAAGCAAATTCAGAAGTAAAGCAATAAAATGACTTCTGCTTGGCAATTGACTCTATTCTCCTAGGTTAATTTTAAGAAAGTCATAAGAATTTGGTGGAGTGTGTGCAGGGTTTGTTTTCACTAAAATGTGAACTAAAACTTGCCACAAAACCATATGGATTTAACCAGTCTGCTGTTTGATTAATCATTAACAGGAGCAGCAGAATAAAATGTTTTGTATGTCAAGTTTTAACTCCTGCTGATGGAAGGATTGAAAGCAATTGAGTGTCAGGTTTCAAGAACTGTGATGCTGATTTTATGTAACTTGCTATTTTGTTATTTGTAACTTTAAGGGTCATGTATTGCAATCTCTTAAAGTTGTTCCTTTCAGTTAAATACTGTTTGTTTGCTGTTGTCAAGCAATAAGAAACAGTAATTCTGTGATCAAAATGTAGTTTGGATAATTAAACCTGTTCTGGAAGCATAGGTGTCATGCTGGGTATAGTACAGCTTGGGAGGGAAAATAAGCTTGTAAACTAAACAGTTTGTGTATATATGGCTGATGCCTGTTAAAAATCTTGGAATATATGAATGTCAGGGAAATACAAAAACAAAATTGGCCTAATAAATATGTCTGGGTCTGGGCCCAAGAAATATGTCTGTATTACTACTGAAATTAAATTACTCTGTTTCAGGTGTCGTGTATATATGGTTTTTTGGTTTTGGTTTGTTTTCCTTTTTTTGGGTGGGGGTGGTGTGGTGATGTGTGTTTTTGTTTTGGGTGGTGTGTGTTTTTTTTTTTGTGTGGTGTTTTTTTTTTTTTTTAAATCCTTGGTTGTAATTCCATACTCATGGATAGCCAGCAGAGATGATGCCACTTCCTGAACAGGGTGGTTGTATCCTTGCCCTACTCCCTATCTATGGTCCTGTTACATTTTTTAATCTGGCATTGTTGTTCATATGGCGTTACAGGAAGATGGCTCAAAGAAGCGATCTGGCTGAAAAAAAACTATTTTACTTTTAGCTTGCTGATTAGGTTTTCCATGCGGTCAAATGAATGCTCTTCCCAGAGCAAGGAAGGCAGTAGAAAGTACACAGCAGGGGATGGCCAGTGATCTTCTTTTGGCAGCAGTGCACAATTATGTTAGCTTAAAGTGAGCCTGAAGTAAAGTCAGCTGGAACTGCAGCCTAATTTCTCAGCTAACTTTTAGGAACTGTGGTCTATTTAATCTGCTGTAGATCATCTTGTGTTATTTAGGTTAACAGGTCATATTGATACACACAGTTTATTGCCTCATTGCAATGCTGGGAATTCAGTCTTGCAGGACTTTACTTGGCTGACAGTCATTATTCAGGTGAATGGTTCCATTGGCCTACCTTGGACCAGAATTCAGCAAATTACTTGTACAAGAATTCTTTGACCTTTGTTTTCCTATAACAAGAGATAGCATATAATGGATATCTGTAGATGATGCTTTACGAAACTTGCTCTAAACTTAGAGAATCCTGAGGGAGGAACAATGCTATTTTCCTATTATTCTTTTTTTCGCCTCTCCTACTTGTATAGTCTCGTTCCTATCTTTATCTTCCTTATCTACTACGTGTCTCTTGCTCTTTCTCTTTTCAACATGAATAAGGTAGTCTATTGGATTAAATCAGCTTCTCTATGCCTTTCCTCCATTTCCTATTGAAAAACTGGTTGAGTTAGTTTAACCAAGACAACTCCAGTAATTAGATTTGTCTTATGTTATCTCCTGCTGGTTAAGGTAGCTGTTAGTCCTGGTTAAAATGGAAAGGCATATTTATCTAAAACAGGGGGAGAAAACTTTGTGCCACAATGTAGTGGAGCCAAATTGGACTGTAACTAATTCAGTATAGGAAGATGGGTTTATTTAGCTCCTTCTTTACTTCTGTTATTTTGGTCTTCCGGTCTTGGAACTTTTTTCTGCTGGGTATCTTTAGTGGATACCCCCATTTTTTTTAAATTTCACTGTTCTTTATTTCTTCTTGGTTATTGCTACGTTTTTAATGATGACAGAAAAAATGTGGTTCTTTCCCCTTCTGCATGGGCCTCCCATACTTTTGTCCACTTTAGATCTCTGCTGGGTGATTTTTTTTTTTTAAAAGATTGGACCCCTCAGGAGGCATCAGACTCAGGCAGTCTCAGTTCACCTGGATGCTAAGGTTACAGGATCAGTCTTCTCTCACTTAATTAACTTGCTGTTTATGTAGCTCAGAAGTGAGTTGTGACAGTCACACTGTCAGACTATTCCAGCTGCAGAACTTTGAGACTGGTTTTGCTTTAGTCCTCTACAGGAGACCTCACAGTCCAAAGCAATTCCTGCCAAGAGTTCACCTGAATTGTCCTTGGACAGAAGCTAGATCCATGAACTTAGTCTGTTCCACCAAAGAGCTGCAAAAATGAGATGTCCATGTTACACTCTGTAAGGACAGGAAGGGAAGGGACAATGTCACTTGCTACAACTTCGGTCTTCCTTCAGCCAGTATTTGTGTCTCTTTCACTTCTCCCCTTCAAATCTAATTCAACTGGGTGTACCTACAGCACTGCATGCACTGATACCCCTCCCTGCTATAGGACTGGTGCCCTTCAGCACACCAAAGGATGTGTTTATTCTCTTGGGTCACAGTCAGCCTCTTGGGTATTCACATTTGCACTGTCTAACCTGATGATGTTTATCTGAACTGTTGATCAGTTGTAAGAGCTTGCCCTATTTATGTTGTAATATCTTGTGGGTGTCATGTCTGCCCCTGCTACCCTTTCCACCCCCCACCCCCCCAGCTTGTTTAGTAGCTCCCCACAATGTTTTTGGATGCTCAGACAATAAATCTGTGTTAGAAATCCTTTGCCAGAGCTAAGACTTAAAATGCACAACTGGAGGAGAGAGCCCTGGCATGGTCCATGTGCTCAAATACAGACCATACAGATGGTCAGATTATTCCTTACACTGTGTTGTAGAGATCAAAGCCTTATTCCATCATACGAGTTGTACGTGATGTGGCATTTAGAGAGATTCAGCTGTTTCTGTGCACTTAAACTCCAAGCTCCGTCCATAAGTAAACTGGAAGGAGGAGACACTGCATGGACAAAAACATTCAAATAAGAAATACATATATACCCAACTATCTCCTTTCCTTTCTCCTACAGCATCGTTGGAACAACATGTATTTAAACATTTTGAAAGTATCTAAGATTTTTTTTTCAGTCACTTTGCAAATTCTTAGCTGAAACTGTCACTTTTTTTTTTAATGCTATATTGCTCTAAGATTTTAGAACTAGTAATAAAGTGTTAGTTTAAAAAAAAAAAAAAGGAGAAGTTCTCTACTAGTGACTTATCTCAAGGGATGAAGCACACTGTTCCCACCTGGCAAAGCTACTGGTGTTACTATGTGGTGCATACTGAAACTTGGGAGAGTGGAAATGGGTGACAGAATCTGAGAGTGTGGAGGCTGGGAAGGAGTTAGATTCGTAACCTAGAGGGGGAAGTGGAAACCGTGACTGGTGTGTTAGCTTACTAGGGTGCTACTTTATTCCAGATTGTAGCCAGAATTCCCAGCACCGGAAGTGCTCTTTGTCATCAGAGTGCAAGTGTCTCTGCACGGTTGCCCAGCTCTAGCTCCATGAGAGCCAAGTGCAGGCATGCTGCTCCCTGCCAGCGAGAGGATACTCTGCAGAACTCCCTGTACTCAAGTTTTCTTCTGCTGTCAAAGCTCACTCTTCTATTTCAGTTTTCTGTCTTGTATCTTCTCTGACTGGTTGCAGCCAGGGCTGCAGAGGAGTAATGAGGGAAGACTTAATGGACCTGAGTCCTATTGGAGCTATGAGACAAAAAGAAATTAGTTGAAGCTGAACCCTGAAGAGACTGAATGGAGCATGCTTAACTCTTCTGCATAAAGGACTGGTTCAGTTCCTTGCTGCTCAGTGTGCTGTGATAATTTTAAATTTTTTAATTTTGTGGTAAAGTTTGCTCAAGAAGTGTGCTAATTCTTTAATTATTAATGCTGCAGTGCTGTGGTTCCGTGCCTTCAATTTTGCTGATGTAACTGATTGTGGGATTATGCTTAAATTGCATCAGTGATATGACCTGAATTAAAAATGTTAAAAATAAAAAGTTAATTTTACTCCATTTCACTGATCTGGTTTAAGGTGCAGCCCTACAGATAGTTGGGTCAGCAGCTGAGGGAGTGGTGGAGGGAGAGATTAATAAGGGAGAGGTGGAAGGAAGAAGAGAACCTCCAAAACTGGTTTTGCCACTAGTGAAAATGTATGTCAAACTTCCACAGGCTTGCAGAGGTGGGGCAAGGTAGACTACGTTAACAGTGTCCCTTGTCTCAGTGGTAGATATATCATGTCTGCCCGCTGGCCTTAAGTTGCTAGCTTGCAGCTTTGGGGTGGGAACAAACTTTATTGCACTGCCACTGTCAATACATACCAGGCTTCTTGCTTTGGGAATCTGATTCAGTGTATGGGGAATTCACTGAAATGGACCTACTGGTACTGAGTGTCTCTCAGCACCTAATATTTAATGTTTGGAAAGCTGGAGTGTTAAGATATAGCTCACATACATACTGCATATGTAGGATTTTGTTTAAAATGAACTGATCAGTTCATTTCAGTTGCAAGGAAGTCCTTATAATCTTGATGTTAAAAAAAAAATGGTGTAATGCTCCCAGTCTGCAGGCAGCTCACAGAATGATTCAGAAATTTTCAATCACTTTTATCTCTAAATTTCACCATAGGTTTAATACTGTGTGTCAGTAAATTACTGATCATTTTAGTGGGTGACTGTGAGGGAGGGATGAGTGAAGGAAAAGACAAAAAGCAGCAATCCTAAAGATTCTGCTTCCTGTGTGCAGCTGTCTATACCAATGTACTGAGCAAAAATAATTCAAGAACTTTTCTATTCTACCCTTTGTGAAAGCCTCTTTGCTGCTAATATCAATTTTCTTAGAGGTTAAGAGGACTAGATAGTCCTCAAGGTATACTTCATCCATATGAATTTCAGGAATGGAATTTCTCATTCCTCAAGTAAGTTTGGACAATCTGTTTCAGAGTCACTTCTAGCATCATAGGCTCCTTTATCTGCTGACTTGCCAGTTAGCTCGTAAGGGAGAATAGTACTGTTCAGGGAACACAGAGAAGATCTATATTGATGCCAGATGTTGTTCTCCATTTGAAGGATGTGGTGTTAAGGTTGCATCTGATGACCATATTGTTCTTCAGTTTCTTAAAAAGCTTGTTAGATTGGTATGCTTTGAGTTGTCCCTAATTTGGGAATTCATAAAAGTTTTAATAACGTGATTCCTAGGTATAGGATCTCCTATAATGGTGTTCCTTTGCATGTCATTTGGAGCGGTTGAAGTGGAATGTGTGTCAAACCTCTTCCATTTCTGTCATTTCTGAAGTTCTTTGGAATTGTTTCACACTGCTCTAGAACACTTAGAGATAAACTTGATATTAGGAACTTGATAGAGGCAGCGATAGCAGAAAGATTGTACCGTTGTGATCCTGGTGTATGTCAGAAGAATATGATGTCAAACTACATGTTTCCAGACATGCAGTCTTGGCGAATTTCAAGGATGAGTCAACTTCTGACCTCCTTTTTCTGAGACAGAAAGTGAGATTATTTTTGGTCTCTCAGGGTAAGTGAGAGTCAGCAGAGACTGTGAAGTCAGCTATAGTATGTGCACCTGTGCTAATATATCCATGGCACGTCTTTGTGATTGACCACCTTGGTGAATACAGAGATCCTAGGAGAAGGAAATATGGTAGGGAGTCTTTGGACTGTGTCCAAGATTCCTATCAAGCGAGTCTACCCCTATCAAGCGAGTTGCCTATAGGTTTTGGAGGTTTATAGTTTCCTATCAAGCGAGTTGCCTATAGTTTTTGGAAGCTTGTCTCCAGAATTCCAGGGTATGGAATCCAGGAATAAAAACTTGGAGGTAGGACTGCAAATAGCTTAAATATATCATAGTTTCAAGATCTGAAGGAGAAAGCTTCATTTGTGACAAGCTAACATTAATATTCAAGCAAAGGTTAAGGGAAAACACACCCATTCACTTTGAAAGAATGGTTGCTTCCTTAATGACAGCTAACAGTTTTGATGTGTGTGGTTTCTTTTTCAATGCTCCTATGATCATTCCATTTTTTTATTTTATTTTTGCTTTTTTTTCCCTAGAGATGTGAATTATGCCCTCATAAGGATGGTGCTTTAAAGAGAACAGATAATGGGGGTAAGTTTTATTCTTATTTTTTGTGAACTCTCTTATTTTGTATGAGGGAAATAAGACTGTGAAAAAAAATCATAGGGATCCTAAACATAAATGAAAGCACTGGCTGGTTTGGAAAGAGAACTATTTTACAGTAACCTTTATTTGTCCAATTTAGGTTGAATTTAGTTTGAGAACATCAATGATTGCTCTTAGTTTTATTTTTAGAAAGAGTTACAATGAAGGAGAAACTGCATTTTCACATAATATTTTAATGGGAAAAAAGGATAAATTTTATGTGTATTTAGTTGGAGTTTGAATGTTTATAGAAAGCTGTTGAAAGTGCACCATTCATGGAGGAAAGTGGAATTTTTATGTCTGTAGCCCAGGCTGAATGCACCAGTGCGTTTTCAAAGGAGCGTATTTACTAATACGTTCTGTAACAAAGAAGTTAGAGCTGAAAAGTTACAGTAGAGATTACCTGTCCCTTGCATCTTTCTAATTTCATAGTTCAGGTTATCATCAGTTCTGTTCCTGCTGAGTTAGAACTGCTAGAGAAAGTCTCCACTGAATATCCTGTGTTGGCTATGTTTATACTCACAGCTGGGTGATATGAATGAAAAATTTCAATTAACTTTTCAGTCACTTCTGGAATTCCTTCTTCTCTCTTTACTAGATACTTCTAAATTCATGTCCATCATCTATCTGTAAATAGCCTGGTCATTTTGATACTGAGCCCTTTCTCTTGTGGGAGGAAAAAGTATGATCGGGATTCTGGGTTTCATTTGGACACTCTATGTAAATTGTATTCTGGACATTTTATGCTGCATACGTAATATTCTAACTAATTTATATCCTAGCTTAGTGTTGACGCAGTTGATGCAGCTTTGCTGTTTCTGTTGCATTTGAGTTGCAGGAACATAGAGCCTGCTTGTGTTCGGGCTGATCTACCGTTTCCCTTGTCTACGCTTTTGCAATGTACACTATACACTCTAGCGTTCACCATGCTAGTGTCTGCTTATCTCAAACATGTTAGTGAACTTAGTGTCATTTGTGAGTGTTGGGAGATTGTATTAAGTCTGTATTGTCTGTGTGTCAGTGAAACTACCATCTTAAGCGCCAGCCCAGTACTTTAGCGTTAGAACTATTCTTTCTCTCAGACAGGTTGATACATGGCAGTGTTGAATTAATTTCTTCAGAAGTGGCAGCTGGACACTTGCTTTTTTAGGAAATAAGTAATAAGAAAGCCTCAAACCTCTTGAAATATATAGTAAAATTCGTGAAGTGTGAAGTAGATTAAGTGTTTTCTGGTTTTATACTTAAAGTGGTGTTTAGGAATGCCTTGCTATTCTGTATGGTAATTTTGAAACTTTCTTTGCATAAAATCTTAAGAACATATTTTGACAGTGTGCATCAAAGTCTGAGCATCATATTAGTTATCTCTCTTATACCTGTATTAATTGTAATTATGAATTCTTGTCTGAATGAGTTACTGTATAAGATTGAAATTATTTAAGTTTAAATAGCAAAGATGTTACACTGTACGAACAGTATTGTCCCTATTATAATTTTCATGACCAACTATTTTCATCAGTGAAAGCTTCATAGTGAAAATTTCATAGCAGATAAGTCTTAAGAATTTGTACTTCACCTTCTGGAAACATCCCTCCCTCAGTAATAGATCTTGTCTATGGTGTTGAATACAGCAAATTCCACATTATGGACCAAATGTCCTTTAAATAACAGCTTTACAGAAGGATGTGAACCTTGGAAAAAATGAACTTTAACTGGTTTTCATTTCAGAAATCTACATTCTTAACCTGAAGCTTTCCTTTCAAAGAGTTGCCTAACAAGGGATTGTGCCAGAAGAATTTCAGACTTAAGGAAATATTGTTGAAGGTCATGTAATGGGCTTGCCAGTTTAAAATTATATTTACAGTAGGTTAATACTTGGGATTTTTTTAATGCTGTTATACTATTTGTTGCCAAGGGAAATAAGAAGAAGATGCAGGTATTCCTGAAAAAACTTTGAATAAACATTTCTGATAAAACCTTGTAAGGATCCAGCTTTAGAAATTTGTAATTATGGTGTCTTTCTGTAAGTACAGAAATAATTAAGTGGTCTTAGCTTTTCAGAACAAGTGAAGAAATTACTGATTTTATGTCAGTGATATAAAGTTATGCTTCTTTCTGCCTTCTGGCAACAAGTAACTTCATCTTGTGGCCAGAAGACCAGTGCAGTTTTTGTTTTGAATATGCAGATGACTTAGCTCATACATGGTCTGCTGGTCTTGTAGTGTGGGTTTTTTTGGTTTGGTGTTTTTTTTTTTTCTTTTTTTTTCTTTTTTTGGTAACAACCTTCTGGATATTTGCTTTTTAATAATGTGAATAAATGTGTTTTGTTTGGGTGTGGAAGATGCTGTATTTTCTTTTATGTCAGTAATCTTAATGTTTTTTGGTCTACTGAGCTTTTACTATAGAGTTCCACAATTTTTTTAACCTGCAGTAAGATGCTGTTACTGCAGGGAGGGTCCTTGCTATGCATTACTTCCTCCTCCTTTGTGATAGTGCTAGCATTTAAAACTCCCTCCCCTTCTCCCCCCCCCCGCCCCGTTCATTTTCAGCTAAATGAAATCCGTTCCCTGACCCAGCTGACCATGCTAATGCTGATATAGGGGAATGACCAAGACTATTCTTTTAGTAGCAGCCTATACGTTAGCTGTCTTAAGTCATTTGCACAACTGTACCTGAAAGCCCCTAATCTTATAGCTGTTATGTAATGGTGTTATCTTGTCTTTAAGAACTCGGGGGCACTATAAGATATATATGATAAAATAGTCTGGGAATCAAACTTGTTTTTAAGTATTACTGACTGACTAGAAAATAGTAATGGTGGTGTATGGTATGGTTGTGTTGGCATGCTGTGGGGTTTTTTTTTGTCCCTGCCCCCCCCACCCCCCCAAGTGGTGTGAGGTTCGTTTGTGTGCATTCTTCCTCCTTCTCTCTCTCCTTTTACTGGCCTGTTACTGCTTATATGACTTTCTGGAGATCAGCACTTCTTTAGACTTGTTTTTTAGGTTTTATATTTCTGGTTGGAGACATCTACTGTACCTTAGTCGTGCTTATCAGTACAATTGCTGAGGGTTAATGTTGGGTTGTCCAGTATCATCTATGGCAAATACGGAATTACAGTTTTCAGTGATACCATAAATACAGCATTCTTGGAGCAGTACTGTCATGGATCTTATACAGAACTTCAAAGTGCCAGCCTGAGATTGTAAGAGAGGAGGAGCATATCGTGGACGCCAAACAAAATTTGGCCTGCTTTCTTTATCAGTATGAACTGGATTCTTGGGAAAGTTCTTGTATGTTTTCTCGGAATAATTTCCCAGCCTACAAGAATTTACACTTTAGGACTTCTTGAACCAGAGATGGTATTTTTGTGTTTAATGGAACAAGAGTCCATCACACTATTCATGCGTCACTCCTGTATAAAGAGTTAGTGTCCATAATGTTGTCTGGCAAGGCATTTTGCAGTTGATCTGTACAATGTGTCAAGATGTATGCTGGTTTGTTTTGAACCTGTTACCTCACGGTTTTATGTGATGCCACTGGCACTTGCTAAGTGATAGGAAGTGACAAAGAGCAGTTATTCTATGTTCACCTTTTCAATACTCTTTCTGGCTTTATAGACCTCTGTTATATTCTTCTTCTGTTTCCTTTTCAAGATGAAGGAGCACAGACTGGGCATTTCTTGTATAGAAAGTGGATCATCCCCTTTTCCCTTCTCTGTATGTCTTCCAAATGATACATAATCCATACCAGAGCTGAATGTGAAATTTTAGAGAAGCAAATCTACTGTACGTGATGCCATGGAATCTCTAGACTGCAAAATGATTACAGTATGGTTTAGTGTTCCCTAACATAGACTATGAATGTAATTATGGGTCACCATTTTTTGGTACAAATTTTTCTCATTAATTACATAATACTTTCACTAGTCTAAACATTCATACTACCTCAAGACTAGGACAGACCCTGAAATTGGAATGAAAGTTTTGATTTTAGCAAGGCTTTTGCCTGATGAATGTTCTTAAAATTGAGTGCACTGTTTTCTGCATCTGCTCTGAAAACAGAAGACATGGATAATTTATATTTTTGAGGCATTAACTATTTTTACAGCCATAGTTAACCATAGTTAACTCTTGGCTATTTGGGTTATTGGAGGTGGAGTGGGATAGGGGAAGTTCAGTTATCCTAGATCATAGTGACTGTACTAGCCAAGTGGTTTCTAGACAGTGTTGTGGAAACATTCCACTTAGTGTTGGAAACTCATGCAGATGGTTCTGCACCAAGTTGCTTGTGTGTCTGGATCTGGAAGGACTAAAGAGTTCATGTGAAGTGCCAAGTGGAAATGGATTCTGTTGTTGCTCATAGCCTTTTCTGGTACACTGGAGACTACACAGATGCCTCCCTATTCTTGGCTTGGTGATGGTGGCTGCTGTCGCTGTAATCAGAACCTGTAGTGAGCCCCAAGAGATAATTCTGTCTGGATTTGAATGGAATATGTCCTAGTCTGCTTCAGTGTCCCTCCTGTGCTTTCCATTGTCAGAGGCTTGAACTGACCCTGAACAGAAGCAGCTAAGGTCTGGTTGCACATGTTTGTTCAGTCTCCTCACGCTGTGTGAAAATGGTCATTCTGCTCCTGCACTTGCACAGATCTTGGAAACAATACAGTTGCATTTAGCAGAGTGTAGCCTGGACTAATATCCATGGTGCGGCTCATCTGTCAGCAGGTTATCCGTGCTAAGGATTATTAAGAGTTGACTGTATTTGATTTAATTAATTTGTTAAGAGTAGTGAGACAATGCATGCTTATGATCAGGTTGATTGTCAGAAATTTTAGGAATAAGCTTTGAATACGTTTTAATATTTTGACTGCCTAATATCTGTGACTGTCTTACAGCTATGGTTAAGTTTTGTGAACAAAAAAATAGTCTTACCTATATGTGGACTTTGTGGAATTAGTTTTTCCATAAACACTAGGACTTTTTCAGTGTTCAGACACTGCAGTTCTGTAAATTCTGTCAGGTTATTTAATGGGTTTTGTTTTATTTATTTATTTTTAATTGATAACTAGAAGTAGAAAAGTAGGATTGAGTTGAAAAAGGAACTTTTCTGTTTGAATATATTTATTGACAAAATTCCTTGCTAAATTTGGTATTCATGTTCATTTAGGGGCACCACTGTGATTTTAAACACATGACTGAATAGAAAAGTTTTTTAAAATGCGAAAAAATGATATGTATATGAGTTGCTTATTGATTTGCTGTCTTACGTGTAGGAAGGCTATTGCAAGAGAGATTAACTTTTCTTTAGCTTTGTACTCTGTATGTGGTTTAGTAGTTGGACAAAATATAAACACATTTTTTTTTTGAAAATGAGAAAAGCAACAAGTGAGCATTTGTTTAAAGATACTTGAGCATTTGTTTGAAGATACTGTAGATTGTTTGACAGTTTTGGGCCTTCTCAATTCAATAACATTTCCTTAACTGTTGCAGTAATTTCCTTTGGGTTTTTGACACTCTGTGAGGAAGAAATAAAATCATGACCATTTGAACTGATTATAATTTTTTGAATCCCAATTCTTTTATCCTTTCCTAATACTGAGTATGCAGTCTGCTTTTTTTAAGCAAATTGTTGTGTCTAATAGTGTGCATCTCCTGTTTAAATAGTTTTCTTACAGTAATCTTTGTCCACAATTTTCTGTAAGCCTAAAAGGGTTGATTTTGCTGTACAAGTTCTTACTTTGAAATCTGATTCCACTGGATGATGATCAGGAATGCTGTGTAACAGCATTCTTTGTGTGACTTTTCACCAAGACTTCTTTCATGCAGCTGCTTGGGAAAAGGCCAGCTAACAATGCGGTGGTTTTATGTCATCGTCCAGGCCTTCTTCCCATCCCCTGGGTTAGTGTTGGGATCTCCCAAGTCTATAAATACATCATATACTAGATTTTCCTATTGCTACTGGTATTATTAGAGTCAGCAGCTCTCACCGTCAGGTTTACTGTTCTGATGAGTCTTCTTGGTATTAATGTGTAAGAATGCGGATAGTCTAATGTCATATGTACACATTCAGGCATATGTATTTTGCAAGAAGTGCTTACCTACAAATGTTCTCGTCCTTTTGTGCAGATTTGTAGGAGTTTGTATGTGTATTTTTTTTTTTTAACTGGGAAAGACAGTAAAAATAGATAAGCAATTTAAAATATTTTACTAATATAAATATGCATGTTACCATATAATCTATATTATATATTTATTATTTATATTGCTAGTAATCGTAATGTATAACTAGGAAAAAGAAATTTTAGAGCTTTAGGTAAATATTTGTGGCATTTCTTCCTTTTGTTGTATAAAAGGATTTCTTGAGGGAGGGGGGAGAGACTCATTCATACCATAGCATGCCAGATAAAATCATTAAAGCTATTAGTTTACTCACTGGACCAGTGGAATGTAATCTTTAGCTGTCTTAAAAACAAACTATTTGTTGTACTGCTGAATAGTGACCCAAAGAGAATTTTTCTTATGTACCAATTCTTTAGTTTAGGAACAAATTTTGATAAATGGAGAGTTTGGTGAAATTCTATGGTAGGACTCTACAGAGTGAAGCCTTTTATTCATAGACAAACAGTATTTTTTTTTTTTTTAACATAAATTGTCCCTTCATTCTGTGTACCAATGATAAGGTGACTACTAACCACAGTGGTGAGATCTCTAGCTGTTAGTGTGAGCACTTTCTTTTTACCCACCATTGAAAAGAGTGGATCAAACAATATAGTGAATAATACCATATTAATTATAACAAACTCTAAAACTGTATTTACTAGGGTAAGGAAGAGACACTTACTTAAGCTGACAGATTTCTTTTCTGCAAGTTTTATTGTCTTTACAGGAAAGGAAGATCAGGGTCAAAACAAAAGTGTATGGAATGCCTTAATGAAGAGACACTTAACTAAAGGTCTAAAATAGTACTTAATCTTACCCTCTGGCAAATGGTAACAATAACGGTCTCAGGTACATCTTTGCTGGATTCACCTTTCAGGGTGGGAGGGAGCTGAGTCTTGGGGTCAGTCAGCAGATCTGATAGTTGTGGAAACTGAGGGTGCAATTTCATGTAATCTAGGACAGCTGTTGACCTCTGCTGAAAGGAGTGCGCTGTGGTTTCTGGGTGTTTCTTCACTGGTGGTTTTGTGTATGGTAATCACACGACCTCACTATGGATTGCATCATCTTATTTACTGATCTTACTGGAAGGTAAACTTTTTTGTTTTCCCCCAAATTTAGTAATCAGTTGAATAAAATTTTATCTGCTCTGCTACATGGCAAGCTCATACTACAGGGAGAGGTTAGGGATGTACAGTTGAAAGTGAAGAGTAAGGTGAGACCTTACCTTTTAGTGACAACCCACAGTTGAAATGGATTGAGGTGTATCCTTAAATTACAACCTGGAGCAACCCTAATAAGAAACTAACATTTCAACAAAGAAAGGTTTTTCCGTGCTAGAAGAATACATTCACTTGGTTTAAGAGCGAGCTCTAGTTACAAATAAAGTAAAATTTCCTTAGTGAGATATAATGGAACTTACTCAGAATGCATAAACAAATTTTGCTCTGGAGTTGGTGCATGGTTAGGAGATGGTGATGACATCCCAGAGCTCTCTTGTGGGACCACACTGGCACTATGGCTGGATCTCAGTGTGACTTCATGATTCTGGCCTCTGCAGTCTGTTACTGCTTTGCAGCACAGCTTCAACATTGATTGTGGGACATAGTGCTAGTGTATTGCCTACTTTGTGTCTGTTAGTTCACAAGCTATAGGTGGACTTCTCTTGCTTTGGATGGTAGGATGGATTATAAGTCTGTTGCTGTTATTTTATTATGAAGTAAAAGATTATAAAAGCAAGACTTCAAAATTTGCACTGGAAGATGATTTAAAAGTACTATGAATTTATTTATGGTGAAAGTGCTTCTGAATCAAGTTTTGAACACTTAAATAGTAGTTGTAAAGGCAAAAATTTAGTTAGATGGATAATGTACTGTGTATTGTTTATCTTCGTGGGTTTTCTTTGTTAAGTTTAGATTACTTTGTTAGATTTTGCTTCTAGTTATAGAATTCTTTGTTGGCAACAGTCTTTTGTTTGCTGGTGGTGAAATTGTTAGGAGTTACCTGTTTTCCGTTGCATTGGGATGACAGATCAACTATTTATTTTCAGTTAGGGTTCTGGAGCCCGAGATTTGTTACTCTGAATGTTAATGAATAATGTATATTCAAATTATACCTGCTAAGCATGTACTGTTAGGTTTTCACCGAGTTAAAAATTAGTTAGGCACCTGAAATAAAAATCTTAGCAAAAGATTGGTAAAATCTGGATAGATTCTGTGCTGGTAATTAAACGTTTTGCATGCCAGAATGAGACTTAAAAATCAGCAAAACTCAGTAGTGTGTCTTTCTGAGGGATAAATCAAAATAAAAAAGGACTCAAGTGAAAAGCTGGGAGTTTCATAAGACATATTTAAACTTTGAGGGCTTTTCAGCATGAATTTCCAATTTCTGATATTGGAGAAAACTGTTTTCATTATTATTGTTATCAGAGTAGATCTTGGAGTTGGTTTATATGTGGTTTTGATGTTGTTTTAATGTTGGTTGAAGTTGTTTCCTAAGACCTCTTCAAAGGTAAGTGTCTTAGCTATACTTGTGTGATGTTATCTTAGAAAGCACAGTGGGTTTTTTGTTTGTTTGTTTTGAAAGGTAAGAAGCATTTCCCAAAGTTATTGGACTTGAAAGCACAGTTGAAGTAAATATGTTTAATTTTAATTTGGCTGTCACCATTAAGTTGTGTCTAATAAGTAATAACCAAAAACTGATGACATTTTACAATTTCTGGATGGAGACATTGATTGTTGTAGAATATTGGATCGTTGTTTAAAGCAAAAGAGGCAGTGAATCTGCCAGCCCATGGTAGCCTGCTGTGAGTACTTTTTTCAGCGGTTTCAGAGAAAGTAGTTCTGATAAGAATGCACAAAAGCAAGCAAACTCAATGGCTGATTTGAATCCTTATAATACATTTCTTAATTCCTTGTTTTTAAGCTAAAGCCTAAGTTTATTTTAAAATAAGCAAGCCAGATATTATCATCTAGTAAAAATACTATAATTGAGAAAGCACATGCATAAAATAGCCACCTTCTCAAGGATTAATAAATAATAAGTCAAATAAGAAAAAAAAAAATTCTGAGGATAGGGAAAACTTTAAGAACATTTTGCAAGATGACAGTATCTGTATTTACAGAAACGTTTGTGCCCGCTCCCCCACACCCATTAAAGTTGTCCTGAAAGGGAGATGAAAGCAGAAGTAAATTGTGTATAAGCAATTCAGTGACAATAGTAAGAGTTTGTTAGTAATTACTGTAAATTTTATAAGTAAAATTAAAATAAGTGAGTAATAGATCTGTGGCCAGTTGTTTGCATGCAAACCCTGCACAACCAAAGTGAATGGAAGCTTATCATTGATTTAAATAGTAAAGGATGTGGTCTCTACAGATGGTTTTAAAAAACTAATTGGGAACAAAAGTGATCTGAAAAATGGCATGAGTTCCTGGCTAAGTTTGGAGAACAATTAAGAAAAGTCAGAGTATCCTGTTGTTATTTCTGTGCGGTGTTTTGGGTGAAGAGGAATGGTGATAAATTAATTTCACTTCCAACAGAAACCAGTGGGAATGTTTTGAATGTTATTGAATGTGTAGAACAGTGCTACTGGAGTTTTTTTTTTAAACTCTAAAACACGTGTATACAACAGTATTTTTTACACTTAAACATTGGGACAGCTCAAAAGGACTAGATTTAGTGGGGGGTGGGTGTGTGAGAAAAATATGTATAGTTGCTGATGAAGTTGATAGTTGCCCAAGAATAATGTAGCAAGTGATTTGAATAGGAAGTTTACAGTGCAATCTTTATGGCTTAGATGGAGTTAATTGAAAAACGTGTTTTAATGTAGTCTTAAATATCATTAAGTCCTTATAAATGCTTGCTTCTCTTATCAGCTATGTGTACAGTTTGCATGGATGTCTCTTTAGGATGTCTCGTTATCCCTGCAGACAAACTAGGCAGTTGTCATCCAGTAAGAAACAGTAGACAAAAGCACTCAACTCTGAACATGGTGATAGGTACTTTATTCTGTTGGGGTTCTGAGCTCTGTGCTCTGCCTGAGAGCAGTTGTCTAGAAGAGAAGGAAGTGGCAGCAGAGGATGGGGGAGGCATTTTCTCACTGTGTTACATAGTCAAGAGCCCTCTCAGTTGCAGAAAGCATTAAAAGTAAAGTCTACTTGTATGCTAGTAGCTCGTTCTTCCATCAGTGAGACAGAAGAGAGCTATCACACTTACTTTGTCTGTAGGTATCCTTGCTGCCATGCTTACCCTTTGTAGCAAAAGTGACTAGTCCTTTGATGCTTAGGAAAAAGATGATGGTTGTTTGCTTCCTTTTCTGTTTTCCTCCGCTACTATCTGGTCCTTATATGGTGAAACTTAATCTTCTTGACTTCACTTAAGTTGACAAGTTTTGCGGAGGAGTCTACAGACCTTGAGTTCTCCAAAGATGGAGATTCCACAGCACCTTTAGGCAGCCAGTCCTTAACCACACTTGTTACAGAAAAGTGTCTTCCTTATTCTTTCTTCAGGGAGAGCTGCTGAACCTCTGTCTCTTTCAGTTCTTCCAGGTGAGTTGGGTGTTGCTCTCTGACAATTTTATATTTCTTCGCCGGTGAAACTTTGGACAAAAGGAGATTTAAGCAGTTGTGTACGGGGTCTCTGACTCTAGTGTGAGCTGGTGCTTGAGTTAGGCTTCTTTTATGATGTAGGCGTTTGAGGCTGGTAACACAAGGGTGCTGCAACCTCCCCTATGGTTAAATTTTTATTGGACAGGTTGTGATTTTTCAGCAAGGTCAGATTACCTGGGATCTAAAGATACCAGATGGAAACCAATAGAAAAGGTCCCTTGTCCTCAGTTCTCTGGACACTTATTGACCCCTTGTTCAAAAAGTGTATTAGTGCTGTGGTATTTAATTTGTTTCGTTATATAGATACTGTTTTTGTTATCATGAAAGACAAAGGTGTGCTATTGCCCACAGCTATCCTGGATGTGCGCTCTATATTTTGGAAATCAGGATATATTAAGCTTGTAGGTTTCTGGCTATATTGTTTAATTTTTTTTTTTTAATAGTGATGGAGTAGTATTCAGTTAAAGTTACTTCTGAAACTGGTTTCTTATAGTGAAAATTCTTTACTTACCTAAATTTCAGTTGGCTTAGTTAAGTGGTTGGGTTTTTTTTTAAATGTCTCTGGTATATTTTGTATATTTACATAATATTTTTTCATATAAGTAAGTGTAACTGGAGTACAGGCTTAATTACGTCTGAAGTAAAAGCTTTTGCCATCTGTTTATGAGTAACTAACTGAAGAAGGGTTTTTTCCAAAATTTCAGTGTCACTTTTCTACTGGTTTAATGGCTTTATTGGTGAATGGTGTTTCTACTTGAGTTAATTTTTTGAGAGGAGATTTAAAGATAAATATTCACCATTAACACGATGTTAACATTTATTTATCTGTCGTTAGTAAGATGACTCTGGCTTAGGGTGGTTTGCAAGTCTTGGAAAAGTCCTTATAAACAGTTATTCCCTGAAGATATTTCAAGTAAAGGATGGAACAAAAAAAGACTGTGATTTTTATAGTTTTTTTCAGTTTGTCTGTTAATGATAATTTTAAAATGGTCTGTTGGAACTGCTTTTAAAAGCAGCTCAAGTTGGCAGTTTATACTTTCTTTTCCCTACTCTTCTATTAGTCTTATGCTTTTTCTGTGTGGAATAATTCTACAGACTATTTGTGAATAAAATGATGAAGCAGCACAGATACTGTATTTCGTTGCAGATGAAATAATAGAATGATATGTGTTATGTTGACTGTGAATGTTGACTATAAGAGTTGTGTGTGCGCTTTTTATTTTCTATACAAATTGTAACTACTGATTTAGTAAATGGGGAGGGGCGACACCAATCGGTTGGAAGCAACTAGAAAAGATTTGTACTTTAAGAAAAGAATAAAAAGCATGTATGCAATTCCAGATACTAAATACCATTCTAGAGTCTCAACAATACTACGATAAGTAAGTACAACTTTATGTTTAGCTCAGTTTAAGAGTCAAAGTACAGTTGGGTGAAGAAATTAAGAACCTTTGATTCAGCAGAGTAGTTAAAAAGAGAAAATCCAAGATGAAAACAACTCAAAAAGCTCTGCAGTGAGGCAGTATGATGTGGTTTGGTTTTTTGTTGGCTTTTTTTTTTTTGGTTATTGGATGCATTTGCAAAATGATAATTTACTTTGTTTACCTAATCTAATAATCTGCTAGATTATCTAAGTATGTAAGTCTGTCATTTTATGTCCTTAATATTTGCTTACAAGTAAGTCTGGGTAGGAGGAAAGCACAATTATTTTTAAGGTGTACTGAAGGTCTTCTGACAAAAGACTTTAGTTTTCCTCTTGGGGAAGAACAGAATTCATGCTAAATGATTAGCCACACCAAATTCACTTTCAGATGAGGTAACTCTGTACTATGTGATATTACTCTTGTAATTCTATTATTAGTGTCAGTATATTAATATGTTGGGTTAGCTATATAGCAGTTTCTGCTGAATTTACAGTTAGGGCAAACTGTCCTCCAGTGAAACAAACCGACAACTCTTAGGACCTTGGTATTGAAAAAAGACCTAAAATTAGTCAGTTTCTTTCTGAATTGGTGTTTCCTCCTGCCCCCATGCAACCAAATGTCAGACAATTAGGAATGTTTACTTCTTGAAATGTTGTTAAAGCACAGTATGGTAAGTAACTAAGCATTTATTGATGACCCCAAGTTAATGAGTTAGAACAGGACTAGAAATAGGAGTTGATATACCTATGAAAAAATGAGTTGGCCCCACCTTTAAAGAAGGAAGAGAAGAGATTCGATAGAGGGTATGTGGTGGTGTGTGTGTTGGGATTTCTTTCTATAGAAAGAATACAGGAGTCTAGTCAAACTAGAATGAGTTTGTTTAAATAAAAGGTATACACAGAAGTCTTATATGATAGTAATGCTTGCATGAATACTAGTTTGTTCAGATGATATTTCCCTTTTGCAGGAATTTGCGTAGCTTTTATGCAATGACTATGTTAATCCAAGAAATTTTAAAGAAATAACCTGTTTTTCCATTTGTGTGTCACTGTTTGTATAAATCATTAGTATTTGGATTTCATGGAGTATTATTTGTATAAATTCTCCACTGAATAAACTTAAAAAATGTATTACAGCTCATCTAAACTTTGGATAATACAAAATGAAATGTAAACATGACTTACGCAACTTATGTCTGTAATTTTGTAAACAGTTAAAATAGTCCATGGAAAAAAGTGTTGTAAAAGGTTCTTTGTACTATAATTGAAATGTCTTCTGAGCTTCTAGAAAACATTAAAATTAAATACAATTATAACTTTTTGTAGGTTGGGCTCATGTGGTTTGTGCTCTGTACATTCCCGAGGTGCAGTTTGCAAATGTTTCTACAATGGAACCTATCGTGTTGCAGTCTGTTCCTCATGATCGTTATAATAAGGTATAATTATATGTCTTTTTATCTATATCTAATGTATTTATTTTAAAACTTGTGAGCTTTAATAATATAAAACTACACTTCTTAGAAAGCATCTTATATAGAATTCATAAATGTATGCAGTAATACTGTGTGTTTTCTGCTATGGTTTTAATTCAAGAATGAAGAAAGCTATATTAAATTAAGCTGTGGTTATCTGCCATGTCTCATTATTCTTTTACAGATTAGGGACTGTTTTGTTAATTAAAAATATCATGATCTTTGAATAACAGTTTATTTTGAAAGGAATGTGAAATATTTCCCATAGGTTAAAATATTATTACACCTTATTTGAAATGTTATTATTAATTACCACCAAGTCCTACTGTTTTAAGTATTGATATGATGTTCATAAACATTTCTTTTAGGAAGAAAAGCTATGCTAATATATTATGGCAAAGGATTGCAGGCTTTTGCCTTTGTAAACAGTATTCACTCTAGTGGGATTATTTGCTTTTAGAAGAACTGCTCCTAAATAAGTGTCAGTGAGATGGAATGTTTTATAAAGTGTGGTGAGACTTTATTAAAAAAAAAAAAAAAAAAAGAAAAAGGCAAAGCAATGTAAAAGTAACTTATTAATGTTCTATATTGATAGTTACATTTTTCTACTTGTTTAACTTGTGCTACCTCTTTGCCACTAGACTTAACTACTTCTTCCTTTGTGTTTTTATATTTTCCCTTCTGTAAGCAGTAAACTGAATTTCTGATTAGTTTTATTATGTATTTTTCTTGTGTTGTTCTTTTTACCTCTAGTTTCTTTCTTTTACTTTATTTTATGGTGGTTTGTGGACACTGGGCTAAAAGAGGAATAGACCCTGTTATAAAAGAAAGAAAGAAAAGACATGTGTCACCTCTGGTGTTCTTCCTACAGGGAAACCAGTCCTGTTCACGTTGTCTCTGTGACATCCCCTTCCCCCCCGCCAGTTTATGTCTCTGATTTATGCGCCCCCCCTCCCGTTTTCCTATCCTTTTTTCTTTTTTCATACTTTGGTCTTTTTCTTGTCTGTTTCACATTCTCACAATTGCTGTCAGTATGTTTTGCCCATCTTATTTACCAGTGTATCCGAAAAGCCAGGAGTCAAAATCTAGTTTCTTCTCATGCTTTCTCATTACCTACTACCCGAGCATCTGAATTGGCTCCTCGCTATTGGCTTTCTTCTGCATTGACAAGAACATGCAACAGTGAGATTAAGTGCAGAACTAATAAAATTTTTGTGCTTGGACACAAAGCAGTACAGATTTGCTGTGGCAGATGAGTTTATTTTCTCTCTCTCCTCAACTCTGGGCCAACAGCACATCTGTTTTCTCATTTTTCCTTGAGTAGTAGTCATGGTTTTTTAGTTGATAGTGGTTCTTCACTAATATACTTCAAAAATTTCGTGGAATACTTTGGAGTTTGTTTTATCTTGCACCATTTCCACTGATGGTAATTGATATTGGATGAGCAAATCCTTTTAACTTCAAAAAATGTACCCTGCGTCTTTTAGTATTGCTTGTTCACAAAGTCCATTGTTGGTCTATGTCTTTAGTCTCTAATTCCTTTTTGTTACAACTAAAGTTGCTTCTTTCTTGAACTGTTTTTCTTCCAAATATACGATGTATAGTTGTGTTTTACTGGTAAAATTCTAATTTGCATTTTGTTGGTCTGTAGTTACTGTGATTTTTTTTTTTTTCCTTGCTAGATAATTACTAGTGCCATACAGATCATGTAGATAAAGTTCCTGATGGTGTCTTAGCTTTTCGTTTTCGGCGGTTTTGGTGGGTGTTCTGATTTTGGCCTATTTTCCATCATAACAGTCAGCCTAAAACTACTTTTATACAGGCCACTAAAATGTATTGTAAAATATAATGTGACCTATATCAGAAATTTCAAGGTTTGGGGTCACACCCCTAGCCTGCAAATTATTAATTTATTTTTTTTTCCCTCTCTTTTTATAGAACCCAGTTTTTGCTGTCTTTATTTGGTCTATTTGGTTCAGGGAGATAGCGGTTGTGGATTTTGGGGAATCAAAGAAATGCCTATAGTGCAGTTGCTGCAGCAAACCTTGTGAAACCAATCTAACTTCACTGCCAACAGCAGTCTAGTTGTAACAGCACAGAATTTAAGAGGCAATCGCTGACTGGGGACTCTCCTAGCTTTTTTGATAAGTCTGTAGCCAGTGCTGAGTTTGGTACTGCTGTGGCTAAACTGCCACCAGTTCCTGAGTAGGCTGGTTTTGAGCAATACCCCCAAAACCAACACAGCTACTAATTCCCTTTTCAGGTAGCCTGCAATAACTTCACCTCCCCACCCCCCTTGCTAGTCAGTATAAATTGTGTTTATTTAAATGATACATTTTTTTAGATCAGAAACTTTGTAAAGCATTTAACTCTATCAATTTGGGAGGAAATGGGAAAGACAAGCTGTTTTTTTGAGAAGCAGATATGGCAAACAGTTCTTAAAACATTTGTTGTGCATTGTGAACAAATGTAAACATGTAATTAGGAAAAAATGACTAGAGTTGTTTCTCCTTTTAGAGAGGCTTAATGCTCAATTTCATTCTGTCTGTCAACTCAGATTGCAATAGGATGATTTTAAGAAAGATTTTATTTCCTGTGAAGACCTAAATAATTCTGCATATGTGACTGGATACGTATAGAAGGCTGACATACGAAATTAAGGGAAAATACAGGTCGATGAAAATTACCACGAGAGAAAATTTATACTGTAGTCTTTAAAATAAAAACAAACATTGGAGTTTTGCCAGGAGATAGTACTTAATTTACACATTTTTTTTCTGTGCACTTGTTTGCTTATTGAACACTGCAAAATATGCAGTATTACAAAGTGCAATAATCTTAAATGCAAGAAGAAACACAGCAGGCACCAATGCACGAAGCTTGTCAATGTAAAGACGTTTGGCTGCTATTTCCCTGAAGTTTACCTGCTTCTGGGATTAAAAACTGTAACATTACAGAATGAATCCACTGAATGACTTGATTAGTGGGTTAACTAACAGGAAAGCTCTTCTTACGCAGTTGCTTCCACAAAGAAATGGACTAGTAGTTGCTTTCCTATTTAGTAGATGTTCGTTATTCCTTGGATGGTTATGCATGGATAATCTCTATTTATTTTATGTGAGCTTTATTTGTCTGTTTCAGGTTCATTTGAAAATATGTGGTAATCTAATATAATTACTGCTTTTAGGAGTCTCTTTTAAGAGCTGATTAAAAAATAAGTGCATTTGGAGTTTCTTCATCCACCTAGTAGTAAAGGCAGCTGTTAGACTTTTATTTCAGTACTTGCTGCAACAATGAGAAATTTCTGTACAACTCCTATGTTTGTTTCTGTAAACAGGGAGTACTCTTGGGTAGCTGTTACAAGTAGAATAAACTATTTCTTAAATTACCTTTTGTTTTATAAGGTTTTTCTTGCCTCATCTTCCCTTCTGTCTTTGTTTTTGCAAAGAAGTTTTAAATTTTGAATCTTTGAAGAAAAAATATTGACAGAAACATAAAGGCAGCTTTGCAAAATGTATATTTTGCCATTAAAGAAACTAAGATATTTGTTGTGTGTTTTGAGTAAAATTTCCTTGCTGAGTCAAAAGCTTTGTGTAATGTTTTGCTTATTTTCCAATGAGTCTGGGAGAAGTCTAAGTACTCTCTTCCCTTAAGAGCTCTGAAGAGCAGCGCTGCTGTAGGTGGTGGGACACAGAGAGTTTTACCCTTCCATATTCCAGAGGTTTCAGAGGAGGTGTAGCAATTGCATGGAGTTGCAAATGCGTGGAAGTCTTTGGTTTTCTGCTTTGTGAAAGAAAGATAAAGGTTCTCAGGCTTCTGGATTTGTTTGTGGGCCTAAGAGAAGGTAGAGGTATGAGAAGCTCAGCTTTAGAGAGAACTTACCGTCCATGTTGGAATGGGAAGATGAACCTTCTTTGGCCCCATTTCATATGGAAGATTAGAAAACATGTTTTATACTTCCCATGGCTATTGTAGGAAGGATAGAAGTTCATTGAGCTTGTTAAAATGGGTGGGCAGTCCACCATGTTGTGTTTAAACTTGTTCGTAATGTAGCTGATCATTTGTTATTTTTCATTCATTTTACTGAAATTGCTTTAAGGCGTCCTGAAACACAGACCCTAAGTATAGTGTGTAGTGTTGAAAAACAGGGCATACATTCTTACTAAATGGAATGCTTGTATCTCTCTTCTTTCTGAGCTTCAGTGAGGAAAAAAATTACAGATCTTAAGGCAAAACACTGAAAAAACAGAACAGTAACTGGAGCTTGAGTTTTATGGGGTCTGTTGAACTCTCTATTTACAGAGGTACCTTACTTTTGAAACTACTTACACTTAATATAGTTACTCAGATGAGGTTGATAAATCATGACCTTGTTTGTTTCTGAAATCTAAGTATGTCAGGTCATGGTACGGAAAGCTAAAAAGCAGCCAGTCTCAAACCCCATCAAACAACTGAATTATCTGTATGCACTACCTTGATGTACAAAGGGAGCAAGGCAGAGAATTAAGTAGGATTATCCCCTTTCTGATCCTTCAAATGTTAGGATATAGGGTATGATTTTAGGATATATTGGCTATTGGGTTTAATGCTTTTTAAAAGTCTTGTGGAAACTGTACAAGAATGGCTCACCTACCCTAGACTCTCGCATGTTAACAAAAATGCTTTAGTTAGCTGATGTCTCATGTTAAATGTTGTTCTAAAGACCTCTGTTAAAGGCTATTCTGATCTCCAAATTTCACTCGTTTTCATGTCTTTCTAAGTAACACTGGTTTTGCATTATATCCTTTTTATTTTTTATTTCAGTGGTATCTTGGTCCATTTTTCTTAAACTGTATTTTCTACTACCCATGGTTGATGTTCTTTTATTCTACTCATTCTCTGCCTCACTGAAGGGAGGTTGTGATACAATTACAATAAGTCAGTTACAGTTTAAACGTAGACAATTTTTTTTTTGGGGGGGGGGTGTCTCTCTTCTCATCTGAGATCTTGTAATGGGATTTTCTACAGAGGTAGCAGTGTGTCATTTATGTTTGTTACCTCAATAAGGTTCTCTCTCATTTAAAAACAGATACTTGACTGCCCCAATGCTGGAGGATACTTTCATTAAGAGTCTATTCTTAAATTGTTAAATTTTACCCATAAACATGTTATGATAGAATCTCTCTAAATGGCATTTCAGTAATTAGGACAGTAAAAAATGGAAAGAGATTTAGTTTTGCGTGATGTTCCTCCCTGAAATGCTGGTGAGAGATTGTAGTGACGTCTAGTACAATAGTGAGCTTCATACAGCATGTATCCATGTTTATTTGCCATATATTAAAAAAAGAGTATTGAATAGTGAGAAGGATTTTGGATTCTTTTTGTCTTAATTTTTTTTTCTTCCATTTTACTGAGAGTGTTTTTGAAGATAGTACAAATTGCTCTAGTATCCCAGTAAAACAAATAAATTGACAGAAATACAATGAAAACATTTTCAGGTACTAGACAGGTGGTTTTCATTTTAGCTTGTTTTTGAGCTTGAAATGGGTTTGATATATTAATTTAAGCTTTGTTTACAGAAGGTTCTTGCTTGATTAGTTTCTAAGATGTTTATGGGGCTGTCCAAGTCATGCTGAAATTAAAGCAGGGTTCTGTTAAACACCATATTTAATTAAAGGTAACTGAGCATCATATGAATATCGAAGCATGCTATGAGACTTCTGAAAATTCTTTACATCAAATGTACAGATAAAATTTCAACTTTGCAGTTTTTCTGTATGTAATTTTGTAGCCATATGCATGTATACCATATGGTATCTTGTACCATTAGGCACTCAGTCTAAGTTGATGTTTCTGAATGCCACCAATACAGGTAATGTTAAATGAATGTGAAAATGATTGAGACCTAAAAGGACATAAACACCAACTTGAAAACAACGAAAGTCTTAAATGCTATTAACCTTTGGCTGTTTTACTGTTTGGCTAGTTCAATAGCGGTATGGAATTCAAGTAAATTAGTAATTGTACTGCTTTAGCGTTGGTGAAGTCTTTCACAGATCCAAGTGTCTACCAGGTGATCTCCTTTTGCAAACAGACATAATTAGACTTTTGCAAATAAGTTCTTATATAAGTTTAGCTGCAAAATCCAGTAGTTCTCACCCTAGAATCTCCTGTGAGTAACACAGAATTTATTTGTATGCTTCTTATCATGTTAAGTATTTTCTCTTTGATAGACGTGCTATATTTGTGATGAACAAGGCAGAGAAAGTAAAGCAGCCACTGGTGCTTGTATGACATGTAATAAACATGGATGTCGACAAGCTTTTCACGTAACGTGGTAAGTATATTTTGTTATTTAACATCTCTGATGTTCCAGAAAGAATCAATGCACACAATGGAATGATTAAACTCTTTATTTAGTGTATTTCTGAGTAAAATAATACAGTAAAGTGGTTTGCGTAGAAATATCTAACTTGATTATACTAGAGTTTACTAACAATATGGCAGTGGCAGCATAGACGTTGCTGTGAGCTGCAAAAGCTCACAGCAATGTCTGATAATGTCTGATAATACTCCCTTGGATTGTATTAGATGCTGTGTGTTCCTGTGAATAAGGTTTAGTAGTGTTTTTTTTTTTTTTGGTCTTCTGTTACTGTTCTTAGATTATATTTTATAGGATATGGGAATGTGAAGACATTGTTTGTTTACCTGTGAACTGATTTGATGTTTACTTTTGGTAAATCAATGGGAAAAATTATTGAGCTATACATAAAAATGCACTAGATTCACCCCTGCTGGTACAGATTTCCAAACATTTTGGGGATAATTTGCCTCACTGGTTTTATCTAAATGGTACACATCTATCCTGAACTATTCATTTAGGCTTCATGTGTAGCTGCTGCAGAAAAACAGCGTGTCCACTATCTGATTCATTCCACTTAAGATATTTAGGTTTGCTTGCATTTGGGAGATGCTTATCTCGCTTTATGGACTTCTAAAAGAGGCTGGATAATTAGATTAAACCACATATCAACAGGTAAAAGGAAGCAAAAGGAGTTCCACCCCAAAATTTACAGGCATTATTTGTTTTTTCAAATTCAGCTGAAGCTATTTTGCAATAGATAGCAGATTTACACAGACTGTCTAGCTACATAATCTGTGGATTTACCCCTCTGTTTTATGAGTGCCCCAGTATGCTTCTTCATGACCAGCTCAGTCAGGGAAATGGTATTTGTGCACCTATTTAAATTACTTAAATGTGTTTTTTTCACTGTAATCAAGTGGTACTTTGAATGTCTTGTGCAGATCTTAAAGGATATAATTCTGTAGTTTAGGCACTGATTTCTTGGCAACCCTTCTTTTTTTTCTTTTAATTACTTGACTATTTGGCAGGTTTTACTCTTTCATAAGCATCTAATTTTTCATTGAATGTGATCAATGTCAAGTTTCTTTTTATGGTGAACATGGCTTGTGTTCCTCAAAGCGTACATACCATGCAAAGAGGTTACTTACAGATGTGGAAAAAATGTATACATCCAAGTGTTTGCATGAAAAGGTCTCTTTTCTTGAAAGACTTGGATACATACAAAAGTCCTTTTCATCTTTTTTTTTCTTCCAAAACTATGTTTTCACTGAATGCCATAAAGAGCATGAGAACTAGGTTCAAAATTAAAATATTTATCTTGCCAATTTTTAGAATTTCTTAATTCTAAAAAAACCCAGGTATGCACTATAAAACGATATCTATGATATCTATGCAGACAGACTATGACTGAGGATATGGAGAGGCTTCTGTAATATTTAAAAAATGGAAGAAAAATGTGAAAACTACAGAAGGCAGAGATCCAGTGTGAGGTGTATCAATTTTGGATTAACAAAACTAATGTCTAAGGAAGAATGAGGTTGAATCCATCTGTTTTTGTCTAGCAAGCTTAGAACGATAAATCTTTGCCTAAAGAGATAATGTTAAATGTTTTCTGTAGTTGGCATCTGCTGTAGGTGTGCATGTATTTAGGAAGCAGTATTTCTGGGTTGTCCAAGAACATAATGTATAAAAGAGGGGAAAGTGATTTGAAAAAGCAATGAAAATAAGCTGCCTTATATATTGTTCTTTCATTTCAATACTCCCGTGCATCATTTTGACTGTAACATTGCATTATTATGCTAATGAAAATGATATGGAAATGAATATTTGGTTTTTCAAAGTGTAAGTTGGTTTTGATAAAGAAAATAAATCAACATTACAAACTGTGAAAAGCAAATTTGATTTGAAGAAAATGTTGTAGAATAAGGTAATAATTAGCCCAGGCAACGAAACTTGTAAGCCTTATTCTTTTTAAAAGAAATTAATCTGCCACAGTCTTTTAAACCAATAAATATGGTTTGATTTATTATGTCATTGAAGTTCTATTTAAAAAAAAAAATTAATGTAATTTCCCTGGCAGAGAAGGATGTATGCAACTTTAGAAGAATTTCTTCTTTGGATCTACAGTATGTTTGTTTTTTTTAAACTGTTCTTTCCATAGGTAATTTTTGGCTTGAATTTGAGCTAAGAATCATTGTAAATTGTTTGGTTTATTTATTTGTGGGAGTAGCTGCATAATAAATGTAGATGTTCAAGCTGTAAGCTTGTGTGAGTAGCTTAAAGACTATGAAAAAGGCATCAGGCCAAAGTATAAACCATACCTGTTTTTCACTGGCCTGCAAAGGTCGGTTATGTGCTCACATGCCATTAGAAGTCACATGTGTGGAGATCTCTTCTATTAAATGCAGATATAAGTATCCGGATGTTATCAGCTGTGATACTGTGATACAAGTTGATGTAAAATTGCTTTTCCTGAATGTTGTTTGGTTTATTTTTAGTGCACAGTTTGCAGGACTTCTTTGTGAAGAAGAAGGCAATGGTGCAGATAACGTCCAATACTGTGGCTACTGTAAATACCATTTTAGTAAACTGGTATGTATTTGTTAAATTCTATAAATAAACGTCACTGACTTACTTTTTCACTCTGAATTGCTATTAACACTAGAAATAATATTTTCACGTAGCTCAGAAAGTAGATTTTATTTAATTAAAACAATGTTTTAATCACAGTTACAGAAGTACTAACTAAAATGTTTTTATAAGTGGTTACTTTCTAGATATGTGGGTTCTTCCCCTCTGCCAGAAATAGCATGCACATTTAGTGTTTTTTTCATTAAGTTCCTATAGTGTTTTCTTTTGCTATTTGATTAGTTGGCTTCTAGGAATTTAGTCCATTTCGGAATAATCTAGAAAATATTACTTGTTATCCTGTATGTTAGAGAATAAAGAAGCCCTCCATTTCGTTCTGCTTCTGTTATCCCCCCCCCCCCCCCCTTTTTTTTTAAAAAGTGTTTTTCCTTTTGTTCTATCTCTCACCGTGTAGCCAGTGGATATTCCCTGTCTATAAGTTCTCTGAAACACAACCTCAAGGAAGTAACTTGAGGTTTGATTTTTAAAAAACAAGCAAGCAAACAAAAACCTTTGAAATTTCTCAGTTATTTCAGTAGGTTTTGGATCAGACCTCTGGAGTCTTTCCTGTCACTTCTTACCAGTTTGACAGTTCCAGATATCTGTTTATGTGTACGTGTGTGAGTGTGTGGACTTGAAGGACTTACTGATGTTTAAAAAAATGTTATTTATGAATATTGAATTATGAAAATTAAAGACTTAAGTTCAGATACTGCTGTAAGTATAGTTAACTTGCTGATTACTTGTTTTCACTGCTAAAAAAGGTGAATACCTGGGTGACTTTTGAATAGGTTGCAATGAGGTAAAAACACAGGGCCAATGAACCATTTTAGCTTTCTAGAAGATAAGCTTGGTGAGATTAGCTCTATGCTCTTGTGAATATTGATGAGTTTGCTTCATAATGAAGATAAGTCAGGGCTTTCTAGGCCCTTACTAAGCTAAGATTTTTTTTTTTAAATTATTATTATTATTATTATCTTGAGCTAAGTATACAGAAAGAACAAAAATGGTCTATTACTTAGCAGTGAAGGCAAGCTCTTACACTATTATGCATTTGATTTGAATGTTCCAGTGCTGCTATGATTGAGAACAAGTATGTTTATTTAAAAAGCAAGTTTAATGATAAAGACATAACTCCATATTTGACATGTAATTAGTTAGCTTTCCATTGCAAAACTATGGTGGTAAGAAAGTAAAGACTGGCAAGATTGTTCAAGTGTTTTAGTGTTTCTTTAGGATTATTGTGACTGTTGATGCCTGGTAAATACAGGTGTTTAGTATTTACTACTGAAGATAGTGGGTGGCATATGTCTAGTATACCACTGAAAACTTTGGTCGGCAAAGCACTGACCTTAAGTGTCTTTATAATGCTATCTCAGTTATAATAAAATAGCAAACATTTTGAACACTGGCCTAGCGTAAAGTATTTGCAGTCCCAGACTAGGCTCTCAAACATTACACCAATACAGGCAATTACGTCTGCCGCTTGTAAATGCATACATGGCCATAGCATTCTGTATGCTATTTTTTAAACCATTTTAATGAAAATATTGCAGACAGGCCACTTGAATAATAAATCATGAAGCCATAAAGCAGCCACCTTACAATGCATTTCAAGCATGTGGCAGTGCTAGCACTGTGGCTTTGTGTGATACTCATTTGAGCAGCATCTTTTCTGTTTTATGTTACGAAAACTTGAAAATGTGTCTAGGATCTTCTGACCTTTAAGAAGTGGCATATCTCATTTCTTTGTGGAAAGCGTATCTTGCAAATTCATGGGAGGTGTAAAAGTCAATAAAAGGATAGGCTTTTTTCCTGGTATACATTGGGTAGTCTTGTTAATTAGTGTTAGTAATTTGTCAGTTTTTCAGTAACAAGTTTTTTTTTTTTCTTCAAGCAGTAAGGCATCTTATCAGTTGAAATGCTTTATACTTTTTATTTATTCAAATGGTTCCTTTTCTCTATCCATAAATATATTTTCTCTTTTTAGAAAAAGAGCAAACGGGGATCTAATAGGTCATATGATCAAAGTTTAAGTGATTCTTCCTCTCACTCTCAGGATAAACATCATGAGAAGGAGAAAAAAGTAAGTGGATTTGTCGTTGCTAATTATGTGGCACATCTGCTTAATAGTAGAACTTTCTGATAAATTTAATTTTTGCTCAAAAGCATGAAGGAAATCTTGTTCCTGAAGCACTGAATAATAAATAACACAGATGATAAACTAGATGTCCTAGGGTCCAATGAGGAAACATCTTCAGGTGTGTTTGTACATGCACCTTCCTATTCCTGTTTATCATCAGTTTTGGGATATGCACTGAAGCATATCCATTCGGAAGGCTGCTTCCATGCAGTTTCCCTTGCTTTAATTTTCCATTAGAGATTTTTTTGGTGTAGCCTTTGTGACTAGGTGAGAAAGAAAAACCATTAGGCATTTTAGCAAGTGTGCTGATAAACAGGTGCATCTAACATTTAATGTTTTAACCTGTTACATCTTTTTCTCCTCATCCAACAACTGACATCTCTTGTTGACACATTTTACTGGTACCGGTGGTCAAGCCCACTGTGATGGCAAAATACCTTGTCATTCAGCTGGGAATCCTCCTGTGAGGGTACAAAGAACATAACTGACTGCTGATTTCTATCGTTGGTATATTCTTTTAGCAATTTAACTTTACATATTTTTAAAAAATAATTCTAAATTTATAATTATTATTACTTTACTTTTTTATTACTGCTAGATTAATAGTTGTCTATGGGAAATTTGTCATCTAAATTCAACACAGGGTGATAATGCAGTTGCACAATAATGCAAATTTGCTTTGGCTCTTCTTTAGCCCTCTAAGAATACATGCAAAACTACTCACCTGCACACATCCTGTACAACTAGCCCAATAGACTTTTTTGTGGGTGTGGGTAGACTTAGTTTTGCGTTATTCAAAATCATTATATAAAAATTGAAATCAAAGAATATATTGACCAAATGTGTATTATATGAAGGAGCTATATTTATAGTGACAGGAAACTGAATAACAAACGTCAGTCTTCAGACCCTTAGTCTCCTTAATATTTGATTTGGTTTTTAAGCTCACTTCCACTTTGGATGGATGTTGATCTCCATTGTTCTTGGGTAATCTTCTAAAAAGTGTCTTTCAATCTGGTTAGTGGTGTAGGTGAATAGTTTCATCTTCATCTGGTAATGCAGAAGAGAGTGTGCATTGCAATGTGGTTGTATCTCTAAATTTATGACTAAAAAACCAAAAGTACGGGTTTTTGGCAGATCTCTTTTCTTAGTAACACATTGGTAGGAAAAAAAAAATCTTGAATTACAGACTACAGAATTACCTGCAAGGTAAAACCTTACCAATATTTGCCATATTTTTTTCTTAGTTCGCTTATTTTTTCACCACTAGCATATTTCAGGTCATGTTTTGTCAAAACACATGCATAGATTTTTACTCACATTGACAAAACTTTGAAGTTGAATTTGAAGAAACTTTGAGGTGTGAGCATGAGGCTTGGTTTCAGTTTTGTATGTCTGAGCAGTGCAAAAACCTGTTGTGGTGGGTTTTTTTTCTTTTTTTTCTTTCTTTTTTTTTTAAGTGACTTTGACTGGAGATACTATGCTTCTTCAGGTCATAATACCTGTAAAATCTTCAGGCAATACTTGGAGGGACTTTCTAACAGAGTGTGTTCAGGCAATGTATCGGCTATATTTTCTGCTAGCTGCTCAACTTCTGCTCTGGAAGTGTTTTGATGTGGTTCTTCTAGAAATAGTATGTTGTGGCTTGTCTTTGCAAGTCCTGGCCTTTTTCTGTGACTTGAAGTTTGGTAGAAATAGGATCTTAAAGTTTCTTCTACCTTTCATGAACTGAAACATGATAATCCAGAAGATCTCATGATCTGTAATACCAAGTGAAGCAATGCAGTTTGAAGCACTAACCTGCTATTTGACATTCAGAGGTTCTCATGGCACGTTACAGCATGTTCACTTATCAAGTTTAATTTGCTTTATATGTTGTATAATAATAAAACACTCTTCTAGTTAAAACCACCAAGTGGTAAAAACAGTTGCCGTTTCCTAAAGCTGTTAATCACCTAGCTTTTTGTGCCTACAGATGTTTTGTTTGGCATTTTTAATCTTACATGTTCTATAGTTAAAGAATGACCTGTGCTTTGCAAAATACTAATCTTCAGTCAATGAACCGTATGTAGTATGGAGGCTTATTCTCTCGGTAAATTTCATTACCTTCTGCATGTGATGTCTTATATAGTATATCAAATATACAGTGTATCTTGGAGGAGTAGGGTCATTTTTAGGGTGACTTTCCGTATTTTCCTGTTCTGTAAATCCATTTGGAACCTAGATTGTTGTCATGTTACAGTAAATATGTATATCTTTCTTCCCAGATACAGTGGTGTCTCCCCCTCCCAGTAAGGGCACTCTAGTTTCTACTTTATCTTTCATCTTTGTTCTTTGGAAATTTGGATAATCTGATCTTTAGGCATCCTTAAAGCTTTCCCTTTTGCCAAGCAGAGGCCATATGGGTTGAGGATTGGAAGCATTTTTATTGCTCAGACCTCAAAAGCTACCCAATTGCATATAAAGTACTACTCTGAATAAGAAGAGGTTGGTCTGAAAATGTTGATAGGGATAGCTGTCATTTTTGTAAACAGGCACTGAGTTGAAAGCATGTGTTTTCCTTCATAATATGTATTTAGTCTCTTCTGGGCACTGTGCTTAACGAAATCGATAGCAAATATATAAAGGTATAATAATTAAAACAAACCAACCTTTGGTATGATTTAATTTTAATGAGGAATTTGAAGCTACAGAATAAATAGCTTAGTTATAGTCTGATTACTGCTGCACTAGGTATTGTTAGCTTCTGTGGCAGAGATGTTATTTAGAAATTATTAGAGACAAGGCTGTGTGCCTCGTAAGTAGGGTTGGTAGTATGTTGCTTGACATCCTGCTATAATATCCCTTTTTTCAGGGCCCAGGTGCTTACCTCAAGCTTTTTGGGGAAAAACTTAGGCCACCATGAGGCTGTGGAAGAATACCTTGCTTTGCTAATGTCCCTGGCAGCCTTATCTTTGGAAGGGACTAAAGAAGAAACTAAACATGTCTGGGATTGACCTTTGTGTAAAGGAAGTGTTTCTTGCCACTTATGTGAAAATTAGGCAAGCTTACTAGCATTATATGTTTATGACTTCTGAAAAATGTGAATTTACTACACAGTAAGTAACTATTGTATAGCAGCTGAATTACACAAATTCCTTTTCTACTAGAAGTGCTTTGGTCTGGACTGAGCAGGAAGGGGAAATTTAAAACTCTTTGCTATCATGGCTCATATGATGCAAAATAAACAAAAATGGGCTTGTGACTGAAGACTGCAAATGTGTAAAAAGTGGTGACTGAAGAGGCAAAAAGAACAAAATAGTGACAAGGAGCCCCAGGGCACTATTACAGAAGTTGCAGGGCGTTAGTCTGAGGAGAACCTAAAATGCAGGAACCAGGACAAGTATTCTAAACACTGAGCTGTTGGCTAAAGGGAGTTCATTATGGGCATCTTCTTGCTGCTTGTCCTGTCCTTGAAGAAACATTACACCTTCTCTGATTTTGAGGGGAGAAACTTGAACATCTAAGAAGAGTTTGAGGCAGTGTGTGACATTCAGTGTGTTCCACTGTAGCTGTGAGTTTGGTTGTTAGGCCCATGGGAAGGGAAAGTTTAACACACACCTCTACTCATTGAAAGTTTCCGTAGGCTAGCAGTGTGTTGATTTGTGAACTGCATTCTGAACTGCCCAGACTTTCCCAGTATGTTGTGAAGCCCTACATTCATATGTCAGGGCTATGAATTTCATTTGGGAGAAACACACTTGATGCTTTTTAATGTATTTTAATGCTCTGTGTGGGCTGTTACAAATCAAGTCCTAAACACTCGGATCAAGTGCTCATTATGTATTCCTCACTATCTGAATAACCGACTGTGAAAACATAAAATTGATCTGCCATGCATCACATAAGATTCTGTGGCAAAGACAGGAACAGACTGCAGTTCTTTGGGTTACCATTCAGCTGCATAAGCAATGGTTTCCCTTTTTTCCTCTTACCAAAAAAAAAAAAAATCTGATTTAGTCTTGAAGAGTCAATTTATAGTACTGCATAAAGCAGAGTGTTGCAAAGGCAATTCTAATTATGTCATTCCTCTGTTAATTGCCTCATTTCATAAACTTAATGATGTTATTTGAACATTGGGGTTTTTGTGTAACTTTTTAGGGAAAAGATCACCAGACTCATCTCAGTAATGCAGTATCCCACTGCATTTGTATTAATTTTTAAAGTTTTTGTTAATCAGTTTAATAGATTTGACTGTTTAATACTCTCAACTGTTTTTGATATATGAAGCAAAATTGTAAGAATGCTAAAGATAACTAGAAGAAAAGTGTTTTGCATCCACTTTGAAATTACTTCAATTTTAATTACTGAAGTAATGCTAGATAAATATTACTCAAATGAGAATTGTGTGGTGTGGATGCAAATGGTGATGCTTATCCATGTTGACTTCTTCCAAATTCTATTCAGTCAGAGGGAAAGAAGAATGCCTCTAAAACACCTCTAAAAACTGGTTAATAAGTATATACTGTATGTAGCTCAGTTTATAGATGGTCTTTAATATCTATCTATGAGCTGCATAACCTGGTTCCTGCTTCCTGGGTTTTTGTGTGGGTTCCCTGGTGTTCAAAAAGGGGTGACTTCATGCTGCAGTCTTTTACTGTTGGTGCTGGCAAATAGTATTTCTGTTTCTGGGTACCTGTTCTTTACTGACTTTGTAGGAGTGTGATTTTTTTCTTTTTTAACTTTTCTTTTTCTCTTTTCTTTTTTCTCTTCATGTCAAATTGTGTTGAAAGTCTAGTTACTTGGGAGGATTGACAGAGTGTGACTGTGTAAACAAAATTTCATTAGAAAGCTCCTCTATCTGAGTATATTCAGTAATATATATCTTTAAAGTCTGCAGGATTAAGAGCAAAGGTGGCATCTTGTTGTTTGATTTGTTGCCTGCTGAAGTTCTGTGTTAACTTGTGCTATATTCTGTGTCAGCCTGATAATCAACTGCATGTAATCTACTGGAACTGGCACCAGCTGGTATAGATGGCACACCAGAAAGATCTCTTGTGGAGGTCAGGAAGAACTATATAAGGAGATAAGCTCATTTTTATTTAAATTTTCTCTCCTTTAGTAAGAGGAAAAGTAGGAACTTCTGTTTCAATTGTCATACTTATCATGGAATTACTGATTTGACTACCTCATATTTTTTAACCTTACAGTAACACGTCCTATATATTATGGAAAAAGAAGCAATGCTTTTAGTGTACCTTAGCACAACAAACACCTCATAATAGCATTAAGCTTGGCACCTGGGATTGGTTAATTATTGTAAAATCAAAATGACAAACACACCACCTCAGGTATACCTAAAAACTACTCTTTAAGATGTAGAATTTTGTTGCAGGCTGCATTAGCTGCAGCTGTCCCTTTACCCTTAAAGTACACATTTTAGTCTTCTGCTTTTCACTGTGAAAGAAAATGTGCTGGTTTCGGCTGGGGTAGAGTTAATTTTCTTTATAGTAGCTAGTACGGGGCTATGTTTTGGATTTGTGCTGAAAACAGTGTTGATAATACAGAGATGTTTTAGTTGTTGCGAAGTAATGTTTGCACCAGCCAAGGACTTTTCAGCTTCCCATGCTCTGCCAGGCTCATGGGAAGTTGGGAGGGAGCATGGTCAGGGCAGCCGACCCAAACTGGCCAAAGAGCTATTCCATACCATATGACGTCATGCTCAGTATATAAAGCTGGGGAAGAAGAAGGAAGCAGGGGACATTTGGAATGATGGCATTTGTCTTCCCAAGTAACCGTTACGTGTGATGGAGCCCTGCTTTCCTGGAGATGGCTGAACACCTGCTTGCCCATGGGAAGGAGTGAATGAATTCCTTGCTTTGCTTTGCTTGTGTGTGTGGCTTTTGCTTTACCTATTAAACTGTCTTTAGCTCAACCCACGAGTTTTCCCACTTTTAGTCTTCTAATTCTCTCCCCCATCCCACTGGGGGGGAGTGAGCGAGCAGCTGTGTGATGCTTAGTTGCTGGCTGGGGTTAAACCACAACAGAAAACAAACTCAAAACCTGACCCCTGCAGAACCTGTGCATGAAATAATAGCGATTAGTAGCAGTGATAATTGTCTCTGTAGACTGTAAAACTGAAATTCCACGGGTGGCAAAATCCTCAAACATGTATCTGAAGAAATTCTTTATTTGTTTCTTTCATGGAGCTACTACTTCACAGTGGTTTTTATAGGCATCTCTAGAGCAATACTGGGAGAATCAGAATTTTGAGTAGATCTCTACCTTAGTAAGTTCTTACTGTGCTCATCAAACAAGAGGTGTGTTTTTTCTAAAGAAAAATCACATTGTTAGTCTGGATGTCTTCCTTAGTCTGCAGGGATCAATCAAAGACTTTCTGTTTCATTGAAAAATTGCTATGATATACTTGACGTATTATTACATCTTACTCTTATTTATTTATGCTATTATTACATATTACTCACTGCTGTTTCATCAATAGCTTCACAAAATTTCAAGAGGTTTTGTCCAATCATGATTGTGATCTTTCTACAAGTTCAGTGTATTGTAGCATCATTTACTTAACTCCTCAATGTTTGTGGTCTGCCACACTATAAGATAGAGGAGAGTAACTTTTGAATAATTGGGGTAAAAAGTAAGCTAAACTTCGAAGAAATGTGAACATTTCTTGCTTGAGAAAATTATGCAATGTTGTTTGTCTTAATTAGAAAACTAAATGACACCTGAACATTAAAAATAGGTCATTAAGGTTACTGCCTAATTTTTGTTTCTGTTTGAGCAATGTCTCTTCCCATACTTCAATTCTGTAGCTGTAACTGTGAGATGTGAAGTAGAAGCGAAAGGTGCTTTAAGATATTCCTTTTTCCTTGCTTTGGAGCCTAGATTAATACAAGATTATTAGTACTTTATGTTGACTTTGTAACAGTTTCTAGAAGGTAATTTTGATACTTTTTTATAAAGTTGTATATATATGCTGTTCACCAGGTACAATGTTGTGTGTGCTGGTAGACCATATGCAGCTAAAGGTGACCTGCAATGTTAAGCTGAGCCAGGAAAATTAAATATATTCTTTTTGCCTGCCATTCTGTTCCCCTATTTCTTGACATATATTTGATGGGTATCTTTAAGTTACCTTGCAGTATGTGGGGCATTTCATAGTATGTAACATAATACATATTTTCAAGTTTTAAATACTTGCAATTTTTATGGGAATAAATGGAGGTGAGCATGGACAATAAATAGTTGCCTTGATTTAGTTAGTCTTGCACCATTTTTGAAGTTATAAAGTGCTACTTAAGTGTTTAGCACTGAGTATCCATCACTAACCATTAATATTAAACTGTGTATGTAACATAAAAAGCGTATTTTAATGTTAAATATCAAAAGAAGAGTAGCTTATTCTGAATAAGAGTTGTTGTGCATTAGTCTTGCACCTAAGAAAAGCTTTGGCTGGCATTTTTATCATCAATTCTTGAGTCTTTCTACCATTGATGGTTAAAATTCTGACCATTATCCCTGTATTGAAGTGAGGCTTTTGAGTCTTTTAAGTAATTGTATCAAGGATTTGTACTTAAGAACAAGTTTCGTGCTTAGAGCTGAATGTATATGTATTTGAATAACGCTGACAGTAGTGTTCTACCTCTCCCTATAAACTATGCTATACTTATATCCTTTTATTACTGTGACTGCAGCAATGCTGCTACTGCATTTAATTTTCCTGCTGTGGTTTATACCGTATAAAATGATAGATGAATGCCTGAGCTAGGGCTGTTCTCGTCAAAACAAGATAAATTAGGATTTGAATTTGAAACTTGTGGACCGTGGGCATCTTTCATTCTGGAATTGTTATGGTTATATTACTAATAGCTACTAGTCACAAATAAGAGGCCAAGCAGGTCTTGTACTGGGGATTAGCAAGAACTATGCACAGCTTTCTATTAAAGGTGTTAGTTGTGATGGTGACAACTCTGGATCTGCAAGCTTCAGTGATGGAAAGATAGCGCAGAAAATCCATAAATGACAAAAGCACCAATCTGAGTACTCTGTGCTATTAGAACAGTCTGATACCTTGGAATGATTTGAGAGAGTCAGAAACAGCGGCTGAAATATTAGTGATTTAGACATTCAGATGATTTTGGTTACAAGAATTACTAAGGAAAATAGATTTGAAAATGTTGTTAAGGTTTGAAAACTTGGGACAACCAAAGGTAGTGAGGGGGTTATGATTTTTGTAATAGAGAAGGGGATAAGAATAGAATACTTCAAGGTCAGCCCAAGCAGTTTTGACTGAAGGGCTGAGCACTGGTGCGTGCTGATAGTGTGCATGTGTTTTAATTCTTTCAAAATAGCAGTTAGTCTCCTCTTCCCTAGGCAGGTGAGCTCTTGCTCCTCCTTTCTGCATGTGCCTCCTCTTGTCCCTGTTACTGTCCATCTCTCATGCTGCTTCACTGAACTAACCTAGCTCGCTAAAACAGCGGAAAACTATCCGCTTTGGTTTTTGTTGCTGCTGTTTTAGCAGTTTGAATTGGCACACAGAAGGTCTGACAGGCTAAGCAGTGTGGGAAAAGTGAGAGAGGGGTCAGGAAACTCCCCCCCCCCCCCCCCCCGTAACAGTGAACTGTTAAATGCTGAACTTCAGAATGTGGTTTAATGAAATGAAATACTGTGGAAAACTCTTTGGAGAAGGCTGTGCATTCCTGAGACAAAAATGAATTGCAAAGAAGTGTAAATACCTTGAACAAGTTAAATGATACTTCCATGTGGAAATGTTATGAATTAATAATGCATTTAGAGAAAAGCTGAACTCCTCCATTCCATCTGTACTGAAAAAGTTATCATTCACTTGCATTATTTGGTCTTCCCAGGCATTGAGGTCCAAACCGTGGAAAGACAGATTTGATAACATTTATTCTGTTGGTAACAGATCAGAGCTAAGATAAAATTATACATGTATCCTTAATTTGATATTTCGATGAGATGATATTTTAATTTAGTAGTCTGATAAATATTTCCACTAAAAGTACGTTAAAGAAAGTGAATGAGCAAGTGCTGATCTTTAGAGGGATCCAACATGTATATAAGCTAAAAAACCTGAAGACTTGGAACCGAACTGTATTTGTGAAATCATATCATGTAATAATTTTGTAGATTGAATCCTTGTGGAAGAAATAGAAGCAATCAAAATGTGCTTTTTTCCCCTTCTCCACCCCCCTACCCCACAAGAGGGCAATGTACAGAAAGTGCTATAGAATTCCAGAAATCTTGCACCATATTTGTTTTCTTATCTTGCAGCATGTAGCTATTGGAATTAAGAAGGATTTGGAATTTGGAATTTCCTTATTGGAATTAAGACATAATTTTTTAGATAAGAAACAAAAGCCAACAATGAGATCCCTAGTGATAAATAAAGCTTTCTGATTAATCATGACATATGAACTCTAGGTATTTTGTATTGGTATTTAGCTACATCATAAATCAGGGCTCTTCAAATTCTAGGATGAATAATGTTACAGCTGCTTACCTAATGGCTGCATGGCAATTGTGCCTTATTTTTCTTACAGTAAGAAAGGTTTCATGAGCTGCCTGAATCTGGTCTGTTGAGCTACCCTGTTTGTGAACCGAGACTGAAGTTTGCTTTGTCAGTTTTGTAGTTGGCCCTGTATTTTTTAACGTGTTCTTCCTTGGAATGTTTCTTCTGCTAAATCCTGTTTTTACAGAATATAGCATTGGATTTATCAGCTCTGAGACTATCTTAATATACAGGTGTTTGGAACATTTGAACTCGTGCTTATGAATCTTTAAAAAATTTAAGTCTGAGTATATAAATGGGATACATAGGTTCTGCCTGCCCTCACGGCTCCCTTAGCTTTCACTTACTAGCAATATTATTTTCAGTCCTCATCAAGAGTAATGTCTTCCATTTTCTTCCTTACAGTAAAGCTTGTAAAAGGTCAGACATTTTATGTCATTACCTCCCCTAGAATGGTGGGTTTTCGTGTGTCTTTCGGGATAGATGTTTATCTTAGTGAGCTGCTGCTATGTTGTTTTTTTTCTTTTTTGGAGCTGTGGCTGGTCAGAGGAGGTCTTACAAAAGCAAAGCATGCAGTGAGTTGTCTGTGAAGGGCCAACTGTTAGTTCTTTTTCTGGCAGTAGGGAAGATGGCTAGTTTATGTGTCCTTTGAGACAGTCTTGATTGAAAGCTGTCATATTTGTTAAATATTGTGGGAAGTCATGTCCCTCTGTTACTCCTTTTCTGGATCCAAAAGTGAGTATTTCAGAACTCTTGTTATGCTTTGTATGCATCCTTATGGTGAGAAGAGGGTGCATCTGCAAGGAGTCACTTTGTGGGAGCTAAGTCTCTTCATCTCAGCAGGTTGTTGCTGAAATTTTTATTCTTATCAGTGTAAAACCTGGGCATTCCTTTCAAAGGTTTTTCTGCAGTGAAATTTTCTCCACTTCTTTGACATTATTTGCATCTGGAGTCAGTTCACATTCAGAAGTAGGACTTCTGAACTTTCCTTAGGGGGAAAAAAAAAAAGAAAAAAAAAAAGAAAAAAAGAGGAGAAATTATCTGTCAGAGGAAGTACAACCTAAAAGGAGGAGGGAATATAGAGTTAAGGACAGCAGATGTCCTGTGGATGAGATATTTGTATGCAAAAGGCCTTAGGGTGGGGTACCCCTCCAGTGGCCTTGAGTGGTAAGCTGTAACCTTGGTAAACTGTCCTGACAAACTTTGTGTTGATGTTTTGGATCTGGGAGAGGAATTTGATGTGGTTGCTGATGATTCACTTTACAGAACCTAAAGCGTACTCTTCCCAGGCTCTTAGTCGTTTATGCCCCCTCCCTTCCCCCCTTTCTTTTATCCCTTTCTTTCTTCTTGACACATCCTTTTCTGTTGAGACTCCTATCAAAGTGATTTCAGTACATTACAGAATGTAATTGGAAGTCCTCCTGACTGTCCTGTGATCAGAATTCTGTGTTTCTTTGCCTTTCAGACAAAATTAACACTGGAAGTAAAAACACTAGAAAGTCAACAGAAAAGACTAAAACATGTTCATTTAAACATTTCCTATTGTTTACCAATACTGCTGTGAAGTTTCATCTTAAAGCATATTAAAGTCATTGCATCTTGGCTCCGAAATTATAAATGAAAAAGTTTCTCAAGGCTGATTAGCCTCAGGCAGTGGCTTAGACTTCCATTTCATAACTTCCTTCTTGAGGCTTGTTTGGTGTTCAGTGAAATTGTTACTTAACTTTATCTAAACATGTACACTGGTGCTATAGTAAGCTGTGTAACTAGGACTGATGAAAGGCTTTTGGATCAACAGATTTGATGGATAACATGGCAGTCTTGGTGTAGATGCTTCTGTTTTCTCTTGATCTCTGTTTGTTTTCTGGCAGTATGGATAGCACTTTTGGGATTGTTATATTTAAGAAATTATTGAAAAGACTGTGCAGTGCATTTGAATCGTGCCTCTCCATATTTTTTTCTTTCTCTCAAATGTGTATTTTCTAGGTCTAAAAAGATCAAAACAAACAATCCCCCTTCCAAAAAAACCCTGAAAGAAAACAAAAACAACCTCCCTGATCTAAAACTCCCTCAACAAGCCTATATTAGGTTTTAAGTAATTGAAATCCTGCCTTATGGTGTACATTATTGTAATTATGACACCTGCACACTTTGTTACAAAAGGGAAAACTCCATATTCAGTTATTTCATTCTTCACTTATTTTCATTCTTCAATTATTTAATTCTATCCAAGCGGCACACTGGGGGAAAAAAAAACCTTCAGTGTATGAAAAAAACAAACGTAGAAATCCCCATCAGCCTTTTAAAGAGTTCTCTTGGACCTTCCTTTGAGTTTTAAAAAGTGTACAAGAATCAAAAGGACTTTGTATGTTGTATTCTAGCAAGTACACTTTTGCATGACATTTTGGTGAAGATAGCTTTGGTACTTTATTTATGATTTTTTTTGGCTAAACTGTATTTCCTTCCTGGCTAAATGAGATTATAAGTTGAGTTAAATGGGTTTGGGGCTGGGTAGAGACAAGGTAATCTCTAAGTCAGTCAGATGCTATTTATAGTTCATAAAGGTAGAGACAAATCTGTTTTGCTTTCAGTTTTGCATCTAGATTGTCAATTAACTGATTCTGCTTTATCAGAGAACTTGAGAACCCATTCTCTTATTCTCTTGGGCTCATTCCATGAAACACGTTTCTGGTATTTCTTCCATTGTGACTGAAATAGAAAGCTGACACTTGGTGATACCTGAATAGCGCATGCACATGATACATCTCCTTCTGGTGCTTGGTGAGAGTGGTTGTGCAGTCACTGATGAACAAATTATGTTTTGTTTTGAGGGTCTGGATAATCATATGATAGAGGACAATCACCATGGCTCACTTTCAAAATTCAATACAGCTACTGAGTTTTCATATGACTGGTCGGACTTACAGATTTTAAGTTGTCTTTCTCATCTTTTCAAGCTACTCAATATTTTCAATGACTCAATGAGGGTTTTAAACACGTTGTGTCAATCCATATGTATGCATTTTTTGGTAGCTTGCTGTTGAGGCACTCATTCTGAACAAATGGCCATAAGATTATACTGTTCTGCTGGGTTTTGTGTGAGTACACAAAAATTCCACAAATTATAGTTAGAGAGACAAAATACTTGAGCACTAGTAGCTCACAAGTAACCTTCTCTCACATCTGTGGTTTCTCTGCATCTTCTGATGTTGACTGTCTAAATAAACCATATTATGATACTAAGGAGAAAGTGACCCTCTAGACTGTCTTTTATTAAAGTGGTAAAAATATTGAATTTCTGTATTCTGTGTTGAATTGTTAATTTTGTTAGGCTCTGTATTTTTTGTATTTGTCTGAATTATTGTCCTGTTTTCAGCTGGGATAGAGTTAATTTTCTTCCTAGTAGCTGGTACAGTGTTTTGGATTTAGCATGAGAATAATGTGATAACACATGGATGTTTTGGTTGTTGCTAAGCAGTGTTTATCCTAAGTCAAGGACTTTTCAGCTTCCCATGCTCTGCCAGTGAGGAGGTGCACAAGAAGCTAGGAGGGACTATAGTCAGGGCAGCTGACCCAAACTGGCCAAAGGGCTATTCCATACCATATGATGTCATGCTCAGTATATAAACCGGGAGGAGTTGGCCGAGGGGCAGCGATTGCTGCCCGGGGACTGGCTGGGCATTGGTCGGTGGGTGGTGAGCGGTTGCATCAGTTGTTTTTCCTGGATTTTTTTCCTCTCTCTCTCTCTTTTGTTGGTTTTTGTTACAATTTATCATCATTATTGTTATTGTTATTATTATTTTATTTCAATAACTAAACTGTTCTTATCTCAACCCATGAGTTTTCTCACTTTTGCCCTTCCAGTTCTCTCCCCCATCCCACCGGGGTGAGCAAGGGTGAGCAAGCGGCTGTGTGGTGCTTGGTTACGGACTGGGATTAAACCATGACAATTATTTAAACAAACACAATTTGGATCTGATTCCATAATCCTCTAAGAATTGATTTCTGTCCGTATGGAAGACTTCTATTATACTCTAAAGGCTCTGGGTTAAGAAATTATTTTCTCTCTGTTTGCACAATTTCGTCCACACTGCCAATGCTTCATGTTGTGGTTAAAAAAAAATTTTTTTTTTTTAAATTCTCGGCCTCTTTAGAAAGCACACTTGATTTGTATAGCTTTTCATATTTTGTTCAGTTTAACATGGAAGTTACTGCTTTAGTATGTAAACTGTATGCATCTTTTTGGGAATGATATCTAAATCAAATTTCACATTCTTCTGCATGGAGATGTCAGTAGGGGAGCCAAAGCTAAAACCTTGCATTAATTTACAGTAATATCCAAAGAAGAAAATACTGTGCAGGTGCAGAAATGCAGGAAAACAGGAATCTTTGGTGCAGAAATGCAGGAAGACCTCTGAAGCAGAAGCCATGTCTCTGTTTTTAATCCACTTTCTTTTGTTGATTAATTGATTATTGGGAAGATGGATAATATTAACAACAGTGGATTCATAAATGCTGGCTATAATTGAAGAATTTCAGTTTGTGCATTTTGAAAGCAAATATAAATACTTGATTTACTCATAAAATTATATTATAAAAATTTCAAAACAAATGTTGTTTCCATTAAAATAGCACAGGACATTATTACTATCTCTCTTAAATTTTGATAACACTTGACGCTACTTAAAATGGGTTATGTTAAAGATGAAGCTGAACTTAAGTTATATTCTCTTTTATAACTTCTAGAAATATAAAGAGAAAGATAAACACAAGCAAAAATATAAGAAGCAGTCGGAGTCCTCACCATCCTTGGTTCCATCTCTTACTGTAACTACAGAGAAAGTAAGTCAATGTGTTTTCCTCCTCTTCCACTTCAGTTACTTATGTTGAAATTTCATGGTGCAGTCATTCCAGTGTATATATCAGAGCTTTAAAATGCCATAGATTCTGTAATTATCAAACACACTTGGTATTTTTTTCTGTAATGTAAAATCCTAAGATACTTTGAAGTTTATAATATGAAGAAAGGCTTAGATTTTTGTAATTGAATAGTGAGTGATTTAGTGGCACAAATCAGGTGCCACTGATACTCCAGTAAGTTTTATTTCATTGACTTATGTTTAATAATTTGAGAAGTTTTAGAAAATCTTTCCTTTGAAATTCACTTGTGTGCTGAGCTGCCACTGAACCTGTAAGCATTTAAGCTGGTAATTAGCAAATTGGAGCTTGTGCTTCATATACTTGTAATATCACATTGCCTTTTTAGCATTCTGCTCCATTAGGTTCTGTGGTCTTTCCGTCCTGTTAATGTGCTAGCAAATATCTAACTCAAGGGACAATGTAGAGGGTTAAACAATAAGAACTTTTCTCATTGTACTCTGCAGCAATCACTTTTGCTATCCACCAAAAAAATAACACTAATGATGGTATTACGAAGTGGGTGGCAGTATTGAGAGATAGGTTTTCTGACTTCAAAGTTGGAAAACATTTGTTCCATTCTTGTGGGAATGTTTGACGCCTGAGTCAGGGAATCATGGTTTGAATTAATTAGCTGTCAGTACGTAGAGCACTGGTTTTTTTTAGCTGAAACTTGTGTTAACTGTATGTAGTTTGGTTGCTGAGATGCAATATTCAACAAATGTGTCTATTTGCATATGGTACACCAAGACCTTGTCAGGACAGGGTAAAACAATTGAAATACCAAATTATTTCTGTGGTTCCTGGATAACTAATGGTATCAGCTTCAAGAATCATCACCAAGAAAGTTAGTTTTTTAGTATGCTTTGGGTATTTCTTTATTCTCAATAGTAGGAATATTAACTTGAGGATGTGTACCTGTTAACATTCCATTATTTGTGACTCGCGCTTCTGATAAACTAGTCTTGTTTCTGGTTCTACTGTGTTCTTTTCGACACTGTTTTGTCGAGTGAGACTTACTAGTCACTGGTTTTCTGAAACTCCCAATAACTCTTTATTTAAAAAAAAAAAAAAAAAAGAAAAGGTAGAGTCAATTTGCTGCTTTTCTGTTTTGATTTGAGAGTGATTAGACATTGCAATCAGCGAGTGTGACAGTTTTTATTGCAATTGTTGTACAAACTCTTTGAACAGTACTGACTGGTCCATGTGATTTGTTATTAATTTTATTAATTTGTCCTGAACATATTTCTCTTGAGTCTGAGACAACTCATAAAATTCATAGCTTGTAAAATAATTTTCTTGTGTGGGAGCTTCCTTTAGACGATACAATTTTTGTTAGGCTTTGTGCTATCTATGATCTTATCTTACTTGAATATATCCCTTTTGTACTATGATTATCTAATCATCATCAAAAGTTTTAATGAAAACTGATGTTGCTGTATATTTGTGTAAAAGTTAAAGAAAATATATTGAAATATTGGTTATTTTTGAGTCCTATCTATTAGAATATGCTTTTAATGCTGAAGACACAGTTAGATTCTGTTTTTCTGCTAATCTGTTTTCTAACTGCTCCTCCCTAGACTTTTCCTAATTACAAGGTTTACGACTGAATGGTGTACACTTTAGTAAGGTGAACAAGAGTAAAATCCCATTTTTAGCAGACCTCTATTTAATCCAAGTAAAAACCGAAAATGTTGCCAAGTTGTTGGCCATACTGTTAATCAAGATTGTACTATATATGTATGTATAGCAAATACTAAAGAGAATAGAAACACTCTAATTCTAGAACTTAAATTATAAATGAATTAAACTAAAACAGAGGTATTCATTGTGGAATTTAAATATCAACGTGTCTCCTGTTAGTTTTCTTTTTTTAACCTTTTACACCCTGTCTTTCTTTCTTTCTATCTAAGCTATCTTATTCATTTTTGACCTTCTTTTTATAATGCTTCAGACCATCAGGGAAATTGGTGTTCAGGTTGTTTTTAATGAAGTCACTAAGCGTGATTATGTTTTTAAAAATAAAGTATCTGCTGGATATTTGGAAGTGATTGTGGCTAGTTCCTTCAGCTATCTTCTTTTAATTTTTTTTTTCCCTGAGTCCTTTTGATGCTAAGTCCTTTTGCATTTCTAGGTTATATTCATAGTGTGTTCCTCAAAAATTTGAAATTTTAGTAATTAAACAAGCTTTGTTTTCTTCTGAGATAAATACTTGTTTCAGAGTTTTTTGTTAATGTGTTACTTTTGTGTATCCTTTTATATAGAGTTGTCAGAATTGATTTGGACTTGATGTCTTTTTCACAGCAGTCTGTCTTTGCAGTGAATACATTATTTTATCATGCTCTATAATCACTTCTGCTACTGCATTGTTCCTGTTGGAGGTACTGGAACTTGAAATGAATTTTAGTTTTCCTTTTTAAAGAAGTTAAATCCTTTGTGATAACAGTGGTAATGACCATTTATGCAGGTGATGCCATAAAGCATGTTTTTATCTGGATGAGTGGCTTCTTAAGATATATACATGAAAGACTGCAGAATAAACTGTGGATTTACATTATGCGAGTTAGTATAATTGGCTTGCCTGTTTGTTCTGCAAAATTTAATTCCAAGAAATTTTACTGAGGTTCCAGTCCAAATGCTGTGTTGAGTTACGAGTATGTGTTTTGTGCATCCCTGTAATGTCTCAGCAAACACTGTTTAGTCTAGGTCAATTAAGTTTGAAAAAGTTTGAAATAACAAATTCTTAACTACTCTTGGATTAATGTATTAACAAATTTTTCACTTTTCTTTTGGGGCATAGATGCAGAATGTTTTAAGAAGGACTAGAATAACTTACAAACTTGAGTTCTTCCTCTGTCTCTTTGGATGAGGCTTTCTTCTGCCCTTCCTCGTAGTTGGGAATTGCCATCAACCCTTTATTTAGTCCTGATAAAAGCTTCTGTCTCAGGTTTTGAGCTTTGGGAGGCTGAGTTTGTATCGAAAGTTTAAAAATGTGTATGGTTTAACAGATCCAGAAAAATATAGTTGTCTTTTTTCTTTTTTTCTTTTTCTCTTTTTTTTTTTTAAACCCCAAAACATTGATGTACGCAAAGATACACAAGACAATGTATCTGCTTTCAAATTGTAGCCAGTAACTAAATAAAAGATATTGTAAACAGAAAGTACAGCTGACTGGATTTTAACTGTAATAGTAGAGATGATAGTGATAACCCTCCTCAATTCACCCTGACTATCAGCTCGCTGTGGTTCTCAAGGGAGGTGATCAGATCCTACTGCAGTGGGATACAGAAGGGAATGAAATAAGTAGAAAAATCTCTATTTGGTATGACTGAACATCACTATCCTACAGTAGTGTGGTGTTTGTGGGCTATGGGGGTGTATGATTTTTTTTGTTTGTTTGTTTTTTGTTTTGTTTGATTGTTTTTTGCTTGGACCGTTCCCTTACCATCTGGCATTTTAGTGGATGATTACCTGCTGTGGTCCTTCCCTTCTCTGTGCAAGACTACTGGCCTATAAATCTGTATTAGAGCTAAAGGCTTCTCAAGCCTTGGGATGTACTGTATAGCAAGAATGATGATTACGCCTTTACCATAAATCTGAAGCTTTCCCAGAAGTTTTAAGACTTGCTGCAGATGGGTGTATAACTCTTCAGTGATACATGGAGGGTGTAGAATGACTGTAGCTCTCTGTGCACCAAGTTGGCAATGTGAAAGTGAGCTTCTAGGGAAAAAAACCTGCGAACTGGTTTATGGGAAGCATAAAGGATGCACACAGAGTTAGCTTGGTAATTGCACTAGCAAATACTGATTGATTTTTAAGAACAGGATTAACAATCATGATATAGCTAGTTAAATCCTCCCAGATAAACCAAGGAATGGTGTTGGGTGACAGCATTGGGGGAATCTCCTTTTTGGGGGATGTTTGTACTTAAATAGAGGAAAATGACTCACTGGAGTGTGAGCAGTGAAGGAGGGAGCCTCGAGTAGTGTATTCCATTTAAAAAGCATGTGCTGTTCAGCCACTGCAGAGGCTGAAAGCCAGTCATTAAATAACCAAAGGTGTTCTGCCTCCATCCTCAGATCCTTGCTCCCTGCCAGTCTCACTCTCCTGACTTCAAAGAAACCCCCAAACAAACAAAAAACCCAATATAACTTTGCCATGGCATATATTAAGGTTTTTTTGTGACATTTATGTTAGACCTTTGTCTTTTAGAACTTAGCGTTTTAGAAAAGCAGTTTGTTTAGGGGTGGGTAAGTTGTTGTATGAACCAATTAGCTTAATAATCTAAAGTTTGTGCTGCAGTTTTACCTTAGATCTTATTGCATATCTTGTGGCTTCTCAATGCATATCTGTTTTAGGGCACTTCGTTGCAATTAACTCCTTAAAGTAAGGAATATAATGTGGGGAAAAAAATACTGACCAAATGATACCAATTTTACATCTCTGAGTGTCTATTGCATCATATTAGTGTTCAAGATACTCTGAGGAAGCATGTATATTTCAGTATGCTTTATAGCACCTTTCAAAACAGAAATACCTGTTGGAGGAAAATTTCCAAAAGCAGAACTGCAGTGTGCATTGATGTTCTCCAAAATCTGCTAAGAGCAGGATTCAGGCTTGCAGTCAAACCAGATCTCTGCACAGTATATGCAAATTAATGTCTACTTGTAATTTCCTAGCCCCAGCTAGTCTGCAGAGCTATGCTAAACTCTTAATTTCCTTTTTAAAAGAAAAAAATCTGTGTCCTGTGCCGCCACCCCCCCCCCCCCCCCCCCCCCCGCAGTAAAGGAGAAGAGATACTAGATAACATCAAACTATGATTGTTGATACCTACAGAGGTATTGCAATTAATATTCAAATGAGCGGACAGGAGATAAGGATTAGGAAAGAAAGGAGTTGGATAAGAGGAGAAATCCCGGATCCTGGAGAAAGCCTGACTTTTGTTTTGGGTTATTGCATGTCTAGAAACCTTTTGTTCAAATGACCCAAATTTGAACCACTGCTTCTTAACTCAGGTCAAGTGACACATAAGTTTTGGGAAAATTAAGCATACTTGTGGACTTCATAATAGCTCAAAAAGTTAACTACTAAACTTACTTTAGAATTGGCTCAATCTTCATTAGAAACAATTACCAGTATAGTAATATGAATTTGAGGTAAATTATTGTTAACATTGTACTTTAACAGACTTAAAATTATCTTTCTTCACTGTTATTCAGAAAATCCATAATATATTTTTATTGCAGTTCATAATAGGGCTGTATTTGCAATTTTGAAAATGTTTTGCCTTTCTTTTAGGTAGGTAAATTAAAACAAATTCTTTGCTAGCTAAAAATTGTTGGATTTTAGATGGGCTATGCAGAGTTTGTTTCATACCAATGGGTGGATACTTTACAGATACTTCGTACATGTTCATAATGATACATATTTTTTGTTTAAAATATTGTATAGCGAGATTAATTTTATTATGATTTGGGTTACCTGCTATAGGAAGAAAAAATAGCAGTAATTGAACAGTATGAGAATATGAAGCATTTGTTTATTCTTAATTTAGGGCTAACATGGAGACATTGTTATTTGTGGACCTTAAAGACATAATGGTACTCAACATGAGTTAATATATCAAATTTTCAGCTTCAAATGTTAAGATAAGTAGAATCACTTCTCTCAAGTGACACAGAGGAACTGACAAAATTGAATTGGATTCTATAGTAGGTTTTAATACTGGATTTCTGTTTAGGGTGTGCTCTACTTTTTTTCACTCATGGGTGAAGAGTTTAGAAGCATTGTCTTTACATGGCTTTTTACTACACTAGGTCACATAGGTTTGGTGTAAGTGGGATGGAGAGCTTCAGCACTAGCCTAAGCTAATGGGGAAAGTGCTTGAAGAGTGAGTCTAGTTTTCTACATTAGCCTATTCTGCATGGAGACACTGACAGTATAAAACAAAGCCAGTTTGAATCCTTCAGATTCATGTATTACTTCGCTGTGTTTGGAGTAATTTGGGTCTGCTGTTGTAGTTTGGAAAGCAGTACCCATCTTAGCTTGGTTTAGTGTTTGCATGGAACAAGTTAAAAAAACAACAGTAGAAACCAATACAAAAACAACAGACTAGCAGTAGAATTCAAGTGAACCGATTTCCATGGAAACCACACTTTTAAAGAAGCTATTGGCCAAGTTGATTCCTCCCCCCAAATAAACACTATGCCTCCCCCCAATAATTCATACAGGGCAGTATGCAAATGGATCGAAATTTTCATCTTCCACAAAGCTTGCATATTTAGTTGTCTTCTGGCATTTGCAACTGAAAAGTAAGTTCTATGCAAATGTCTTAGCTGTTTTAGTAAAAATATGGAAAACTTTTTATACCAGCCATATAAAGCTGTATGTCAAGATGAGGCCTAAATTCAGCAAGCATCCCAGTTGGGGAAGAGAAAACTTGTGTATATGCTCGATTTTGAGAGGCATGTATTTGTGTGGTCTTTAACGGAGATAAATTTAGATACTATTTTAAACTCTCTTCTATAAATAACTGAAAACCAAACTAAGCTTGTTTTGAACAGATGAGTAGCTTCTAGGTTTGATCCATGTGTTTTGTTGAAAAAGCTTTATACAGTCAAAAGGCTATTTTACTGGTTGGTTTGAGTATGAATTACAATAGAATATTATTTCCTTTTTCCTGATTTTGTTTTCATTTTCTTCTGATATTAAAATTCTGCTATCACAAGTTCAATTTTTTTTTATTGTGAAAACAATTATACTCCTTTGTGTAGTTTCCTAAATGCTGCGCACACAGTTTCCCTGTTCACATAATTACTTTCTGTGAACCTATTTTGACTATTGTTCCCCAATATGAACAATTCTGACAAAATTTAACGGAAAAATAATGGGCCTAAAGATAAAATTATTGAAAGCCCTGTGAAGAGTTTATGGGTGTAGGAGAAGGGCCAAAATTCTTGGGGATGGGTTGGGGTTGAAGAAGAAATCTTCAGTGGGAGCTCGAGAGCATGTTACACATTTTCCTTCCTGTCGTGGTTTAACCCCAGCTGGGAACTAAGCACCACACAGCCGCTCGCTCACTCCCCTCCAGTGGGATGGGGGAGAGAATTAGAAGAGTAAAAGTGGGAAAACTCGTGGGTTGAGCTAAAGACAGTTTAATAGGTAAAGCAAAAGCCACACACACAAGCAAAGCAAAGCAAGGAATTCATTCACTCCTTCTCATGGGCAGGCGGGTGTTCAGCCATCTCCAGGAAAGCAGGGCTCCATCATGTAATGGTTACTTGGGAAGACAAATGCCATCATTCCAAAAGGCGCCCCCCCCTTCTTCTTCCCCCAGCTTTATATGCTGAGCATGACATCATATGGTATGGAATAGCCCTTTGGTCAGTTTGGGTCAACTATCCTGGCTGTGTCCCCTCCCATCTTCTTCTGCACCCGGCAGAGCATGGGAAGCTGAAAAGTCCTTGACTAGTGCAAACATTACTTCGCAACAACTAAAACATCTCTGTATTATCAACACTGTTTTCAGCACAAATCCAAAACATAGCCCCATACTGGCTACTATAAAGAAAATTAACTCTATCCCAGCTGAAACCAGGACACTTACTGTCAGGCAGCAGAGTTATAGTAAGTAGCCAGTCATTCCTGCATGTGTCTTGGCCAAATAGAGCTCATGTGTCTTCTTTACTAGATGATACTTAAGGAACTGGCTGAATGGGATTGTTCAGATGGCAAGGAGTCCTAGTGTGATGATGGGAAGTGAAGACATATGGGGCAGTTGGGCTTGTTGGAGTTGATTTTTGTTTGGTGTTGAGACTATAAAGTCTTAGAAATGCAAGTTCCTAGGTTCTGAAGCCTTTCATCATTTCCACTGCTGACGAGACAACGTTTCCAGTTTGATAAAACAAACTGCATAAGAATTGTATTTTCAGAAAAGCATTTAAAGTCTCATTTTTTCTCTTTAATTTTTAATTTTAAAAAGTAAAATAACAATATTCTATTTAAATAGAATATAAAGATTGTGTAACCATAGATTTGAGATTAGTCCATTGACCTCAATGAAGTAAAAATTTCAGTCAAAGCTGATGTTACTTTTGTGCATTTTTTTCCACAAAATGAAGTTTTCTGCACTTCAGTGGTTTGCTGAAAATCTTAACAATTCAGTTTACGTAACTCTTGCTGTTGCCAGTTACCTTAGTATTTGAACACTTCTAAGTTTATTTGAAAGAATGAGTTCTTTTAAACAGTTCTTTTGTTACAGTTTTTTGTGTGACCTAACTGTTTCTTTTATCTTATTTCTTTTCTCTTATCAAAATGCTAGACATACACAAGCACTAGCAACAACTCCATGTCAGGCTCCTTGAAGCGGTTGGAAGATACCACAGCTCGATTTACAAATGCAAATTTCCAGGAAGTTTCTACACACGTTTCAAGTGGAAAAGATTCTTCAGAGGCTAGAGGGTCAGAGAGCAAAGGGAAGAAATCTGCAGGTCATAGCTCAGGTCAGAGGGGAAGAAAGCCTGGTGCTGGAAGAAATCCAGGAACAACTGTGACTGCAGCTAGTCCTTTTCAGCAAGGTATTAATTGTTATGCTGTAACATGACATCTACTTTGATGTGAATTGGAAATCTTACATATTTAAAACTTGAAAAGTAGTTGTTTCACTTTGGGGAAAAAATAACTTTTTTTCAGAGGAAAAAATGTTCATTGTCATAACATGAAAAAGAAGGTCGTGCATCTTTTAAAGGGCAAAACTGATGCTTTTGTTTAAACGTTAAGGTATTCTCTTTAACTGCTAAAAACAGAAGTTTCTTTATGTGCTGAAAAGTTAGTCTGGGGTAAAATTTAATACATGAATTTGAGTCTAGGGGTCTTTCTTGGCTCTTTAAGGGAATAATCCTAATGTTTTTTAGTTAATGCATATTAGAACAAAATGGAACTACCTAATGTATAGGATGCGGTGGCCCCTAAATAATTTTTCAAGATGCAGAAATTTAAAATGTACCATTTTCTCCAAAGTGAAATACATTTTTACTTTTATTGTTTTTTCATTGAAATACATAAGCAGAAGATGATTATGTGACAAGTATCTATAGTTTATTTACCTTATGTAATACAAAAAGTTCAACTTTTTGAACATGCTAAAACCCCCTAAATGCACCGTTGACACCTCTAAAATGCTAATTTTATTATGGCATCATTGTCAGAGTTGAAGAAAGATTGAGAAAATTTAAAAGTCTGGTTTTTATTACTTAACTAATAAAACATGTTATTTAGAAACACAACAAACTAGACCTTCTGTAAAGTAATTGTTTTTCCATAATTTTCACTGTGGCGTGTAGTAGCTGACTGTCCTTTCTGCTTTATAATGTTGCTCTTTTTTTGAGTTTATTTGTGCAGTGAGCATTTTTAAATTTGTCTAGAACTCTTTCAATATTTAAGGTTTTTTTTACTTGAAAAAAACTGAAGTGTTTTTTGTTTAAATTCTCAAAACTTTGAAAATTACCTTCTGGAGTCCTGCATTTAAAGAAAAATCTTGCTCACTGCAGGTGGCAAAATAGATCTTTACTAGGTACATGTATTTTCTTTAAAGCCTACATTAAGTGAAGTGGATGTAAGTTACTTAAAATACAAAACAACAATATTTTTATGATTTTTAAATGTCTGTATTAATGAAAATTATATTTTAAATGGAATTCTTAACAATGTCTAATGGAGTACTAATGATAAACCAGTAATTTTTAAAGGACTTCTTTTATACCTGATGTATTCAGGAGTATTTTCTTGACGGGATAGTCGTCATGAGTCTGAGTTCTACAAAACAGTACCTGCATGCACCCACCCATATAAAACTAGTGAATTTCAGTGAAAGTACATGTTTGTATTTCCTAAGTGTGCTCCCTTTTCTGCCTTGCATGTGCTAACACAGTGATGAAATGACTACCTTCCAAATACTACAGAAGCAATGTAATTCTTTTACACAGAAGATCTGTGTGGTTCTCTGACAGTGCTAAGGAAATCTTAAAATGCCATTTTTATATACTTTTTTCCACTTCCTCTCCTGTAATTTTGAAAAATATCTCTTCTGTGGAACACCACCTCAGCCAGGGTAAATTAAGTGCAATTGATGTTCCCTTGACCTGTGTCAGACCCTTGATTTAGGTAGAATGGTAGGGAAGATTGTAGGCATAGTGTAGATGTGATCATAGCACGTTTCTGTCAGTGTTCTTCTTTTTGAATATGTGTATGTTTAAAAAAACATGCTCTGACTTGCACCAAGTGTGTGTTGTGGCTTCAAAACATGAGGGATTTCAAAGTTGCCTAAGCAGCAAAGTTGTTATTCTCCTTTTATTCATTTTCACCTTGTTTGTGCCCCAAATTCAAATCTGAATCTCAGGTAGGAATCTGAGACTCAGATCCAGCAGAGTGAAGATCAGCAGGAGAAACAATGAGTTATCTTAGAAATAAATTCTTTAGCTCTTGGTAACACTTTTCATAAAGTCCTTGCACTTTAAAGTTTTGTATTCTAAGATATTAATCTTTCCCATCAATTTTCATCAACTACAGGGGGGAAAAAAAAGTACTTTTTCTTTACTTTATTTTTAGGAAGCTTTTTGGGCACTCCTGGGAGCATAAAGTCATCTTCTGGAAGTTCAGTTCAATCTCCCCAGGATTTTTTGAGTTTTACAGACACAGATCTGCGAAGTGACAGTTTCACGCATTCTCAACAGGCTTCGACAACCAAAGATGTACATAAAGGAGAGACTGGGAGTCAAGAGGGGGGTGTCAATTGTTTCACTTCCTTAATTGGTCTCCCTTCATCATCAGCTGTTTCCCAATCTAAAAACTTTGACAGCTCACCTGGAGACATAGGTAATTCAAGCCTTACTTCTACAGCATACAAACGAGCTCAGACTTCTGGAATAGAAGAAGAAACTGTAACAGAGAAGAAAAGGAAAGGAAATAAGCAAAGTAAACATGGGCCTGGCAGACCCAAAGGAAATAAAAGTCAAGAAAGTATTTCCCATCTTTCAGTTTCTTCTGCTTCTCCAACTTCATCTGTGGCATCTGCTGCAGGAAGCGTGACAAGCTCTGGTCTTCAAAAATCTCCAACTTTGCTCAGGAATGGAAGTTTACAAAGTCTTAGTGTTGGCTCATCTCCAGTGGGTTCAGGTAGGCATTTATTGGATTTGTTTTCTTACCTCAAAATATGTCTTTATTATTTTAGCCATAATTCTGAGTATGGTTTTTAAGAACAGAGTATCATTTAAAGTATCTTGAAAGTTGCATTGGGGGAAAAAAAAGTAAAAATTAGAATATGACTGTTGGAAGAGGAAGTTTTGTTCCATGTATAGGTGCCACTGTGCTGTAGGTGGCTGTAGTAGATTGACCTGTGTATTGACCTATATGCTATATAAATGTAGGTTTTGAGGCTGCAGGGGGGAAAATAAGTTGCATGAAAATAGATTCTTTGGAAATCACATGTGACAAGTTTAGCTAAAATAAGTGGTAGTTTATACAGACTATATTGTCTGTATCTTCTGTTACATAGAGAAAACAAAATCAGTACTCAAGCATGTCAGCTGTGCTGAGTATGCCCCTCAATTATTTTTTCCCAATTTAGCTTAACTAAAAATCAAAACTTCTATATGCAGAATTATCAGTTTAAACATGTAAAAGGTTATTCTGAATCTGGACCCCTGTGCAGCCAAATGACATTTTCATATTCTTGTGTGCTTTTTAGCAATTGAAATTGGCTGGTTTGTTCTTCCTCTGTTCTAAATGTTATGTGCATCTGGGGCTGTGAGAGGCTTTCTGTTCCCTGTAAACCTGTGTGTGGAATGACCTTGCAGAATACTGTATCTACCAAAGTCTTTGTTGCTTTGAAGTTTCTTTCGAGGCCTTTGTGTTTGGATTAAAAAAATAGCAAACTATGTGATGCCTCGTTTTTGTAACTTTGAAATTTTGTCCTTTTTATTGTTCTAGTGGATTTTTTCTTAATTTTTCTTTTTTTGGGGGAAAGAGAAATGGAACTTGAATATTTGGTTGTGGGCACGGCTTTATGCTTTTATATTGTATATTTTCACTGTATAAGCAAGAGATACTTTAAAAATATACATACTTCAAGAAACAAAAAACTTCATATTTGTTTTAGAACAAGGCAGGTACTTAAAAACTTGATCTCAAAACCACATTGTTAGATGTAGGCAAATGATTATTTTTATTATGGGTAATAATGGCAATAGCAGTGGCAACTTTATTAAAAAAATATTTTTCCTGCCTTGAAATCAATAGGGAGAAATGGTACATGAGAACTTCCTAGTTCACTGTCCATCTTTTTGATTAAAATGCCATTTTAAAAACATGTTAACCTCGTATCTGTTATGGACAGAGATCATCCAACAGATTTAGATCAGTGTTCTGATTATTTTAGTATGAACTTTCTTATTCCTTTATAATCCCTTTGAGGTGGATTATGTACTGTTGTAGGTTGGGGTAACAGATGGAAGTACAGAATCTTGATTAGAAGTGGAAACATGGAACCCATGTTTCCCACCTTACATTTGTCTTAGAATGTTCTGGTCTTGTCAGCTCCTAGAACAGGCCTTTCCCTGGCCAGCTACATCCTTGCTTCCTTTGTCCTCTTTATTACATTTCACTCTTCCATCTGTAAAATGCCAGCGATAATGTTAAACTCCCTTTGTAAAAAGCTTTGAAATACATGTATGGAAATACTGCGTAGGTTTTATTACCTTTATCATGATATTCAGCCTATAGTTTCACCTCTGTTAAGTATACTTAGATTCTTGCTAGCCAGTGTTAGACTTTTCCTCTAAACCAGTGATATTTTCTGAACGTGCCAAAGAATGTGAATGAAAAACAAACAAACAAAAACCATAAACAAAATCACCCCAACAAAACCCAGAAAACCCAAAGAAACAAAAACAGATGGGGTGTCTTTGCGTTTGAGCATGAGCTCTAAATTAATCCACAAACTTCTGCTTGAGTCTCAGCATATTGTTTTAATGTGCTCTTCTCCCTGATTTCCCCTCTTCTTTACGGTTGTAGCACTGCTTTCCTCACTTCATCATAAGCATTTTCTGGGTTTAGCAGTCCATTTACAACTTTGTTACAATGAGGAAGGGTATATGAGTATTATCAGTATTATCAGAAACATAACATTTTCTCAGGTATAATATGCTGATGTTTCTCTTTGAAATGTCTCTATATTGTCCAGTAACAAAATCTGACAAGTGAACCTAAATGATTTGACGCCAAAACCCCAAATAAGATTTTGTGCCTGTAAATGTAGTGAGACAAAATGCAGGGGAAGTCAAGCCTGAAAGTTTTTACTGACTCTTACTTGGAATTGCCTTGTTTACTTCAGAGAAGCAGAATCAGGAATGAGTTAGACCATACTAAACAAAGCTTTTGAGGCACTTCTTCAAGCATTTCCTCCTCTTTTTTTTCTTTTCTTTTCTAAATAACCTTCTTAGCTGCAGCTATCTTAACCTACCATTCTTTTTCCATTTTCTTAAGTGTACCTGTTGAGATCCATAAAAATTATGAAAATCATTACTTCACAGATGTATGATAATCTTCTTCACAGTTAATGTTCAAATTAGATGAAATGTGAAGGAAAGCTTATTTTAAAAGGTAATGCAGATTCATCATGTGCCGTTTATACATAACTAAATGTCTTCCATAAAACTTTTATTCAGAGTAAGTACATTCAGCTCATTTTGTGGAAATATTTGTCCTCTCCGAACTTTTTGCCAGTCCACAAAACTTCTGTTTTCCTGCTTAATAAGAACAGAGATGTACTGTGAATAGTACAATAATTAAAAGCTGTTACAATGCATACACTCAGGTTGTATTACAGTTGCCATGCAACTGATCTGATGCTTTCAAAATTTTGAGCGCTTGAATGTTCAGTCTTAATGCTCTATAATTTTTTCTGAAATGTATTTATAATCTGATAGGAAACACTGTATGCATTACTTTAACAGTGTACTCAAAGAAATGAAAAGTAATTTAAAAAAATGAAATAAAACTTAGTTGGTAGGGTGATAATTTAATATAAAAATTCTTTAACATTTTTCTAGTACATCTGTCCCTGTTAAAAAATAAAATAGCTTCTTTAGCCAATAACAGCTTATTTACAAACCATACTTGTCTTTCTACTGGCAATTCACAAGCACTGCAAGTTTGTTGTCTAAGAAGACATAAGTCAGTTGTCAGTGGGAGTTATATAAAGCTGATACTGGTTCCCCCAAAATGGGACTGGTCTTTGGAATGTTTTCAGGATCTGAATTTTTTAATGGGGGAGGGTTTCATCTGAACTCTACAATTTTATGGAGCTATTTAACTTTTTAAAAGTCACACTAGTTGTATTCTCAGGATTAAGTTAATTCTCAGCATCCTTCTAGGGAATAATACTTAAAGATTTCTAGTCCAAAGTATTGTAAAGCAGTGATCCCTTCTGCTGAAGATTTTTATTTTTTTTCTTTTCATAACAATGGTCATTAAAGAAGAGAAAACCTTCATCCAGGGACTGGAAGAGATGATGAGTAGCATCTTGTCCCAGTGCTTACCTCTGCTAGTAGTAGATTCTGGCATCAAATGTTTCTTTTACCATACTTGCACTTTATTTCAACAGTAGTGCAGAAACTAGTAAGGTGGTGGGAAGAAGAAAAAATAGTTATGATAAGTAACTTTCATACATTCTGTATTTTTCTGTCAAGCAGTTTGTGCAGACTCTGGCCCCTCTTTGTTTGGAGTACGCTCCAGCATATGAAGAACTTTCTGAGAGCTCATGTCCCACAGCAATAGGGGGGAAAAAACCCCCATTTTATGTGACGTACACTACCTTCTGACTTTTGTGGAATAATGCAGCAAGGTAAAATGAAAAGCAATCAAGTGTCAGAAGTAAACTGAAATTTCTGTTTTATGATAGTTAAAGTTCTTGCACAGTTATCTTCAAGTTCTGCATGGATACTTGCTGCTGGAAGAATTACAGTGCTTCAAGCATATCGGGATGCTTCTCTGTCTTTCCCAGTTTCATTCTTGATTTCAAGTGTACAACAAATTGTATAGTATCAACTTCAGTTGCTAAGGACTTCAGGGGATCATTCACTTCAATATTTTAATTTTTACATAATATGCCCTTATGAGTACTGTAAACCCTCTGCAAGAGCTTATAAAGCAATTCTTTTTTTCCCTAAGAAGACTGGAGAAGGTTAAATTCCAAATTGGGCCTCGAAATGGTTAGCCCATTCTTTCAGCACCCTTGCTGTGCCCATCTTCTGGAATTCCTTTGTCACAATTGAGGCAACCTTATAATTCGTCTTCCTACATATTTATTTCTACATCATATATATTCTACCCTTGACCACTCTTCAGTATGCTCTGGTTGGTAATACTAGAGAGTTTTTGGAATAAAGAATGTATCTAAACCCAGTATTGTACTTTAATATAGCAATATTTCAAACTCTGATGTAGAAACAGTTAATGTTTTTTGCCACAGGCCTCTCTGGGTTGATCTTATGTCTTGTGCAGTCAAATTTCAGCTTTACATAGGAGTTTACTAAATGCTTCAGCTTAGTCCATATATTTTATTCTCCTTTCTCATCTGATTCAAGCAGTGATGAAGCCTCTGCCAAATGTTGTGCTCCTGTGCAAGGAGATGATCTTACTGTTAAGCTCGTTGCCCTACTGATGATGTAAGAGAACTCTGAGCTTCAAAGTAGATGAGTAACTTGAAATAATTCTCATTGAGATACCACATTCCTCAGAACTTATGTTAAATCTTTATGATGTTATGTTTAAAGTCCTCTGTAGCCTTTGACTTTCTCCGAATAGATTTAGCTAGTAAGAGTTTAGACAAAATTATTCTGAAACAGTTTGTGCTGTTACATTTGTCTGCTAGGTGCCCCAGAAGCCAAAGCAGAAAAAGAAGTCTTGCTACGTTAAAAAGCCAGTTTGTATTCCAGAGGAGATAGAATAGAAAAGACAAATTGATACTAATAGATGTTAATGACCTTTTAAGACTAAGCAAATGGTGTAGAAAACACACAAGACAAATTCTTGTACAGAGAATGTAATTCTTCATATTTGAGGCTCAACAGAAATGGTGTTGGTTTGATACGAGATTAAAATGTTAAAATTGATGATTGTTGGTGTAGAAAACATGGAGGCATTCATCAAGTAATTGGGAAGAAATCACATGAGGTAGTAGAAGCTTCGGAAAATGGGGATTATCATGAAGTGGATCCCCCTATCAATGTTCTTAACTAAACTGGGTGTTATCAGCAGCTACAGCCAGAAGTAATAAACTGGCATTTCCTGATGACGGCTACCTCATATTTTCATGTTTTTAGACTGTCAGTGTTAAATTTCAGTAAGTCTTTAAAACTTGTGAAGTTGTAGGAGACTGGCAGGTAGTTAATGTTAAGTAATTAGGATGTGTCTGATACAAGAAAGAAAGATTTTAAAGAGATTTAAAGATGTAATGATTAATGGCGGTTATTGTGATTTATGGAAAATAACTTATTGGACTTATTTTTTTGTATTTTTTTAATAAAAGCAGTGGCGTAGTAGATGTCTACATTTCAATTGATACAGCATGACATTTTAAATAAAGACCTGTAATGGTAGGAAGTCAGCAAACCTTTGCATTAAATGTAGTTAATGGATAAGTCTCAATTTAATTTTGAGCAGAGAATTATTAAATCAAAGTGTCTACCTTGGGGTTGTGTTATTTCCCTGTGCATCAGTTATCAACCTTGTGCTATTTATTGGAAAATTCTGCAATTTCTGGAAAAATCTGGGTATGAGGACAGGGTAAAATGGATCTCTTGGTAAGCAATACAAACTAAGAGTTGTGTTGGTGGAGCTAAAGTAAAAGATTATGTCTAAGAAAGATGGATGTGTACTTGCAGGGTAAGGATGGCCTTCTGGGGAAGGAAGGGCAGAAAAGAAAAAGGACAAAGGTGAATAATCAGTTATGTCTGAGCTTCCAGTGCTGAGCTGTGTTTAAAAAGGTTTGCATGCATAAACAGCAAACTAATGAGAAAGGTAGCTCTGTGTTCAGTAGAGTGCATTCAGTAGAGGTCTTCAAATACTGTGTCTAGTTCTGGTATCTGCTGTGTGTGAAGAAGAGAAGAGCCACAAGAAGAATTCGAGGACTGGAAAAAGTACATTATTGTAGAAAAGCTAAGGGGTGAGTTTATCTGACTATGGATATCATATGGGGAATTGAAAACTGATACTATAATGATCCTTAACCTAACAAAAAAGGTAAAACATGATCAAGTGAGAGAAAATAATAGTTGAACAATTCTCTCTGAAAACGTAGAGGTAATACATCTTCTAGAAGATACAGTTTAGTTGAGCATATTTATTGGATTTGCAGGTGTGGGAAGTTCTAGGGCTAAGAACCAAATCATGTGCTTGTAGAGATTCTTGTTTTGCTCTTATCTATGAACCTAATTATGTGCTGTATTATCCCTTTTATTTCTAAAAGAAAAATTAGCATGGTGCATCAGTTTGGCATATGAAATAGACTGTAACTGGGCAAATAATGCATTGCAAAATATAGTAGTTAGTAGGGAATTGTAAGGCAGTATGGGTCTGCAGAAATTAGTTCCCAACATGGTATGTTCTATGCTTTTATCAAATATTGGAAAGAAATTAAGAAATCTTTGCTGCTTCCTGTGAGGGTTCACAGTGGTTTCTAAAAAAGTATGTTGCAAGAAATGTACTCGGATGTAATGAATAATAATTCCTTGATTAAGAAAGTTTTGTACAAAGAATACTGAACAGTGAACCTTATAACAGAGATGTGTTTTGAAAGCAATTATGAAAAGCTTCTGAATAATGATGGAGAACTGAACATTACCTCATATTGAGATGGTTTAGGAAAAAATGGCTATTGTAATCCCTGTGATACTCATTTCAAGAAGGGGTAGAAAAGTTGTATCACTTGAAATGACTCCATATATATTGCAGGCAGCAGAGTACTATACTTAATTCTGATATTAATTTCCTCCTAAAATATGAATATAGGAAGGTTGAGAAGAGGCCTACAATGATCAAGATTTTTAAAATCTCCTTTTCGGAGAGTCTTAAGCTCTTTGATAGACTGAAATAGCTTTCATTTGAGAATATTTCAGTTTACAAAAATGGTTAAAAGCATGATCATAATTGTTATACGGGAAGAATTAATATTCCTGTTCAAGATTTTTTTCATTGGTAATTGCATACTGGTAATTGCCCCATTTTCTGTTGTTTTGGTGTCTTTTTTTTTTTTTGTTGTTGTTTTTTAAAGTTGACAGAAAAGTACAGACCTATAGTACTTAATTAGGTGGGCTGCTGAAAACAAGAAATGTTCAGCCTTTACACCTTTGAAGTCTCCAGGCTGCCTGACTTCCCATGGAAGCAGCGGTTTGTGCATTAGATACCAATCAGCTCCCCTGTGAATGTCGCAAGACTAGAAACTCTTGGAGCATTGCTTTGAAACAAAACTTGATTTAAAACAAAAAAAAGGGAAAGTTTTCCTTTCTCAAAAAATTGTAGGGTTTTTTTTTTTTTTGAGTGAAAACAGATGTGAGGGCTTTCTGAAGTGAAAAAATGTCCCAGGGAAGGGAAGGTAAGTTCTGATAACTAGGGTATAACTTGCATGTCAAGCTGCTTAGGCCTGCTTATATTGGAGAAGATCTTGGCAGCTGTGGAAATGAGATTTTACCTGACCAGTTAATTGTTGTATGAGAATGTAAGTGTCTTTCAGGTTAAAATGGAAATTTTGAAGATTACATACTTGAAACTAGATTCCCAAATTATGGTGTGACTCTGGGCATTAATTTCTAGTTACATTTTGAAATATATCATTTATTTATTTATTTATTATGCTCTGATAGTCGACAGCAAATAGTGTGTTTAAATTATGAACTTGTAATACATTTCAGATTCTAAAAAAATCCAACAAAACAAAAAACAAATTAATATGGGAAAGGGAGTGTGTATTTTCCTGAGTTCTCTTTTAGGTCTTTCATTTAAAAACAAAATAAAGATGATTCTGGTAGTTATTCATTTCAGGAGAAAGATGTAATAATTTTAAGCAGCTGAGCAAAAAGATGTAATTATTTATGAAATGTTTGAAATATTGTTTTTATTCAAGCTTTGAAAATCTTCTACCCAAAAATGAATTTAATAATGAATAAAATAAATTCTGTAGGTCTAGATTTTTGCCCATATAGAATTATTTGCAGAATTGGCATCTAAATATGATCTTTTTGAAACATAATAAATATGTATATGAATACATTGGCTTTTTGTTAGTTGTATCTATATTGGCAGAGAAGAAAATGGACTGAGGGGGCCTAAAGGCTACTTAAGTTGCTGTACTTACTACTTTGCAAATTTAGCTAGAAATCTTTCTTTTTTGGTGAGGGAAGGTTTTCAAAGAAGTCTATGAGCTTTTTGTAATCTGTTTGCTTTTAGATTATATTTGACCCGTAAACCTACAAAGTGCCTTATATGTGTTTGGTGTTAGGTTTGAATTCCTAATAAAAACTCACTTATTTTAGGCCTGGGTAATCTGGGTGAACTACACTGTATGGATGAGATCTAGCTGACAGCTTTGCTATTATTGTTGCCCGCATAGTGAAGAAAATAAACTTCCTGGTTTTCCAGGAGTTGATTATCTTTGCAGATACATGGAGTAAAAGTATGTGGCATTATCCTTGTTTTATTTAAAAAAAAAAAAAAAAAAGTACTTAAACTTCCAGTTTTGGGCTTGGATTATGTCAGCTCTTTTTATAAAACTAGGAATTAGAATTTAAAATATACAGAGCAGGGGAACGAGGAGACACTCTGAAGCAATTAAGATCTCTGTCCTATCACGTCTTTGTTGCAGAACTTGATATTTGCTTTAGAGCTATATCACTTTTCTGAAGATCAAGGAAATATTCCTTAAATGAAATTCTATTGCTGCATGGAAACTGAAGTGAGATACAGGTGGTGTTTGCTTACTTGCAACTGTTTAGTTCCCAGGATCTCCTTTAAAAATTAGACTTAAAAATCCCCTTAATTTGATATAATTTCGTATATATAGATTTTTAAATTAAAATATACATCTTTTTGAGTGTGAACATTTTTCAGGATCTGGAGCCAATTTACTAGAGTATGGCATTCCATGTAAGTCAAATGTGAGATAGCAATCAGTCTTTTAACTCCATAAAAATCTGTTAAAGGTGACATGGGAACATAAAAAAAGCATGTGTGGGGGGAGGGCAAAGAAGAGACTTGACTATAAAAGGAGCAGTAGGGTTTTCCTACCCCTCCTTGAAAATTGTACTTTTCAGATCTTACAGACTTGCAAGTCTTTCAGAAATCAAGTATAGCTGAAAAATAAGTGATGTGTATGTGTTGATAGTATTTGCAGCAGTTTTGTCCCTCTGAAGACTGTACAATTCATATAGTAAAATTCTTTTTTTGTTGTTGTTGTCAGAGGTGATAGCACTACAGTCAGATTTTTAAAATCATAAGGAAATGTACTTTGCATTTAAATTTTCTATTTATTTGATGTGAAGAGCTGCAGTATCAGAAGTTAAACTGACTGAAAGTTGTTTCAGGATTATGAAAGAGGCTCTGTTGTTGATTATCATAATAATTTCCGAGATTCCCCTGTAAAGTTTTAAAAAGAAAACAAAAAAATTAAGTAGAAATACTAATATAACGTAGTGGTATAAGGAAGACTAGTTACCTTAAAATAATTGAGCTTTTAACTGAATGATGTTGCTCAGGGACAAATGCGTTAAGACTTATAGTGGACAGATTCCTGTGTTGATGTATAGTAACTATACTATCTGTATACCATGCTCTTTTTAAACAGATATAATCAGACCAAGTGTCTGATTATCAACTCCATATTTCCCTATGCTTCCTTCTTACTCAAGTAATGTATTTTACTTTCTTAAACAGGTTGCATGGAGGTGATAGGACTAAGAACAGTAGCTTTCTGAAGCTCTTGATAGCCTGTGCTGTGGTGTGGTACTCTTGCGTCACTTGGTACAACATTGAGGCACGTGTCCCACAGCAATTCTTGCTCTGTAGTGAAATATTTGAAGCCAGGCGGTCCCCAGGTAGCTTCATACGCTTGTGGTTGATGACAATCCAAATGCCTAGCTCTAGTTAAAATGACAGGAACCAACTGGGATAGCTTTACAGTTACAGCTGAAGATTTCAATAGCTTTTGTATTTAAAAACACTATAAAAAAGGGAAACTGTGGAATCCAGTGGTTGTCTAGATGTAAAGATGTGTCCTAGCTACACTAAATGACAATATATCCCAGTGCCTTTTCACTGTATGGCAGTTCCTGATATTTTATAAAGGTTACCTGTACTAGTTGCTTAAAACCTGCACAATCTTTATGTTGATCCACCTGGATGTGAGCTTGTTTTTAATAAATCTCCCCAGCATAAATAGAATGCAAAAAGTTGGTACAGATAAGCCAACACTGTATTTTGAGAAGATTACTCAAGTAAACCTCTCTTTCAGGAGTATTAGCATAATTGAAAAAGTGTTGTAAGAGTTAGATATACAGGTATGCCGTACACACAGTGTGTGCTGTCAAAATACTTAGCAAAATAGTTTTTATCAGGGCATTTGTGGTGGTAATGCAAGAAATAGTGAGTGAAACAAACTATTTTGTATTGTTAGAAAAGCTACTTCTTGTCCAATCCTGAATTGAAAGCAAATTTTTTGTCCATTTGAACTAAACTGGGATTTAATACCTAGTTTAGATGCAAACTCATTACTTCATATTGTTCTTTCTATACTTTTTATTCAGCTTTTAAATAGAACTCTTCATTTTTTGGTGTCAGATCTGGTAGATATGTAAGGTGTCTGTGAGAAGGCCATAAGGATAACATTAAGAAAACTGTTAATTCTGACAGTGATCTAGCTTGCCGCGTATGTTTTCATGAGGGAGAGTTACATGCAGTGGTAAAGTTTCTGAAGAGGGTTCTCATTAGACTAAGTAACTTGAAAACACTGGGAATTTTTGTCCAAAAGAGTGAGCATCTATGGTCTTTGGACCAGTATAGCTCTAGAAACGTGAGTTGAGAAGAGATTCATGGAAGCTGTAAACAGAGCTGAAGAATAGGAGTGTGTCTGGGGCTTGTGCATGAGTAATGCTATCAGATCCTTTGTATTTGACTTGGCTTTATATCTGTTTCCCATTGTTTATTTGTTTTGAACATTTACGAGAAGGATTTCCTGATAAGAATGACTAGAAGGTCCAAGAAAAATAAATAAATAAAAATAAAATAAAAAGAATTCCCCCATCCCCGCAAACAAATGAAAAAGCAACTCATAAGCCGTTAATATAGTTAGCTTTCACATAAGAATTTCAAATGCAGTTTTTTTTTTTTTTTTTAAGTGTGATAACTGTCATGGACGAATTCCTCATCTGAAGGATTTAGTGGCTGATTCCAGCAAATAACATCCTTTGAAGGGCCAAAGTCACTAGGCCTTTTCTTCTGCTGTGGGATTAGCGATAAGCTTAGAATTTAACTTTAGTTTTTGTATGCATAACCACTTCCTTTAAAACCAGGTAATGAACACTAAAAGGATGGTGACTCGGATGTAGGTATTAATACACAGTCAATTATGCGGTATTTTGAAACTAATTGAAATGAATGAGCTGGAAGGAACAAAGTGTTCCTGAGCAGCGTTGATTTTGAGGAAGAATAATTTTAAGGTTTTAAAGCAGCAATAGCAGCTACCATAAGGATTAGATGAAGAAAGGAAGGGATTCAGCAAAGACAGAGAGGAAAGTGTGTAAGGCAGCAGAGATGGAAAATAAAGGAAGACAATGGATCTGAAGTCCAGCAGTTAGATCATATAGTTTTTTGGCATATATGATTACCGTTCACCATCCCTAACCTTTCTTGACACCTTAGCATGTTGGAGTTCAATAGCTTGGCTGTACATTGTAGGAGAAAACTAGGTGGCTGGGAGGGTACTTCAGTGCAGGAAAAGTCAGGAAAGAGGTCGCTGCCAATAGAGGCAGTTATACCAGGAACCCAGACAGTAGCTCTTTTCTCCTTCCAGAATAAAACACCTTTTTTCATCTGCCTTCTACTAATTTATGGGGTGTGGAAGGGAATAGTGGTAGGGGAACAGTTCTCCTTCTGTTTTGGGGCTTGGGGGGTGCCTAGAATGAGCTCCATCAGTCACAGGGAGTACTGATCTACTGTTGGCCCTTCATCATGTAACTGGATGAGGTCTGTGTTAGAAGAGTTTGTTTCAAAGGAGTTAGGTTAAACAGGACATTTTCTTACTAGGATTCTTTGCATCTCATCTCAAGGTTGGATATCTGTAGCTATTGATGTCTTCCGTGAATTGGTCTCTTCCATGAATTTGTCTAATAATTTTTGAAACCATTTATGCTGTTAATATCTGAAATGGGAGAAATAAGTTTCATATCTTTATGTATTGTAAAAGGATGCACTTTGCAGCTGTTGCTGATCATGTTTTGACACTCCTCTAAAAACAGTGAATAGTCATTAAAAATATTCAGCATCTTTACAGTATTCGTAATTGATACATTTCTGTCATTTCCCCCAGTTATCTTTTTTAGACCTAGGTATCTTAATACCTTCTTGTCGTTCATACTATATCCTTCTTACCCTTTCCAGATATCTTTTAGTGCTATTATATTCTTTTTTGAGAAGTGCAGGCAGTATTTGAAATACAGGTGCAACATGAATTTTTAAAGTGGCATAATTATGCTTTTTGTTTTGTTCTCTGTTCCCTTCTAATAATTTGTAACACTATATTTGTCTTTTTTGATCATTTCATGACAGTCTCTTTACTTTGTATTGGGAATCTGAAGGATTCCAACAAAAGAGACTTTCAAAGTAACAATCAAAGGTGTGAATCCTTTCCTCACATATTTATTGCATTCTAGCACATGCTTGTTGTGAAAAGTTCATTCTTATAAGCACAGTAGCGGACTACTAAAGCGTAATTCATGTGTCCAGGAATTGGCACTGTTCTCTTAAGGATTGTGTATATCATGAATGTTAAAAAGACTTTTTTCCTACGTTTAGTAGCTGCAGTTGAAAGAGGTTCTACTGCAATTTGTTTCTCTCACTTTGTTTTTATGTATGTTCTTGAGTTGACAGGCAACTACTTGTTTTAACCCCATGTTGCTGACTAGGTCTACTGAATTGTTTTGTCATCTCTGCAATTGTACTGCATCTCTTCCTCATTTGTCTATGAAGTGTATGTCTTGTAGTAGTAAATTTTTCACTGGGGCATATCTAGTGTATTCTGCTTTAAAACTTTCTGAAAGCTCTGAGTGATGCTTGGGAATACAATGTTTGTGATGGTTTGGGTTAATGGTAGCTCCTGTGTGGTACAATTTTAAAGAAGCAAAAGCAAAAGGTGAGGTTTCAGGCAATCTAGGACTGTACTTGTTTTTAAAAAAAAACAAAACAAAACAACAAAACAATGCAAAACACCCCACCCCCCCCACCCACCCACCCAACAGTTCCTTCAATTTGGAAGATGCTTACCTTAATATCAAAAGCAGTGGTGGATCACAAATGGCTGCTATTTCTTGTGCACAAAAATTGAATGTAACTGGGACGAACTGATATCATTATAATCAAATAAAGGCTGTGGAGAGTAGGTGTGGGCAGAATTACTCTGCTCTTAAGAGTGGCAGACAGCAGTTGCATTGTGTCCTCTGCACCTGAGGCAGAATTTGTCCCAATAGCGTGATGTACATGATCCCAGCCCTATTAACTCTATGCATTTTAGTGTGGTTTTTTTTTCCTTGTAAAGTAATAGTTTTGATTATAAGTGTGTTTTTGTACATTGTTGTTAGTTCTCTGAAACTGTTGAGAAGGTTAATTAAAATTACCAGTTTAATTTTTATCAGATTGATCCACTTCTGTAAAGAATAATCCAGGATTTTGTATATTGTGGGTTTTTTTTTCTCTACCACAAAATTTAAAAAACATTAGTATTTGTTTTTTTTACATTACAGACTTGGTCTGTAATGTTTTAATTAAAATAGTCTAAATTTTAAAAGTTTTTTTCCATGGAAGTAACTGTGGCTAGTTATTCAAGTTTAGGCAGTAGGTAAAAGGCAAGGATTTTTTTTTTTTAGTGACTTCTAAATTAGTTTTGTAATATTGTAGTATCAATGACAAAAGTTTAAATTGTTTTGTTTTTCATTCATTTTTTTGGAATCCTGATGTTCAGAAGAGCCTGGCAGTTATAAAAAAGCCTTATGACAGCAGTCTTTAGTAGCTGCCAGTTGTGGGGAGAATAAAGAAGAGAAAAATAAAGCATTCAGTCACCCTAAAGATGGTCACCCTGTTGGAACACAAACGGTTATTACAGTCAGACCTCAGAGGCTGATGCAAGTAGGAAATTCACCCACAGAAGTATGACAGAGGTGTTTGCTACACTCTCACCTGCAAAATCATTCATTCGATCATCTTGTCAAACCAGACATGTAAGCTGAAGGCTTTGTTCATTAGTAGTGTGAAAGAGTGAACTAGTAAATTGAAACTAAAATCATTTTGTAGTCATGAGGTCATTTTCTGAAGTATGAATAAATTGGTGGTATCAGTGGAAGAGGTGGGCCATCTGCGTGACTGCCATCACTCTGCAGCTGGGCATAAAAGTGTTGTGTTGCTGTGGAGGCTGAGTTACAGAGAATTCTAGCTACCCAGCAGAGGATGTGAGTGTATTCTGGCACTTCATGGTCAGAGATCAATATTCTCTAAAAACCCCAACCCTTGAAGAAGAGGAAGTTCATGTGAGCATCTCCTTTGCTGTACCATTAGTTGGATGTTCTTCCTCTCTACACATTTGAGTTCTTCAACTGAGCTCCCTAAGTCCAGGAGACACAATTGTTTTCTGTTAAACTTCTTGATTGCTTGAGTTAGTCTCAATCTATCAGTGAAGCAAAAAAGATGCCTCATGATTAAAATTAGCAAGGCAGCTTCAGCTTAAGTTTCTAAATTTGTTGCGGACAATGAAATTAAAATCAGTCTTTTGTTGGGAAGACTGATTGTTGCTGGAAGGTAATTGAATTTTTATTTGTAATAGTAGCTTTAGAATGCAGCTAATTGGCGTGTGCTGGAATGTTCTTATACTTGGCATTTAAAAGCTAACAAACACTGACAAAAGGAATATAAGTTAAAAATTATAGTGGGTAGAAATAAATCCATTTTACAATTTGAGCTACTGTAAATGATCAGAGCTCTAATACAAGAAAGATGTATTCAGGTATATTATTGTTCACTGAAATTCCTGTCTATACATATATTCTTTTGTGCGTCTGTTAAACATGATCTTAACTTGAAGCCCTTTTTCTCCTAACTCAAAAGCTTTCTCGAAGTTGATGAATACCATACATAATGGTAAGTTATATTAGAATCTTTTTCAGAGGTTCATTTATCACAAAGGGTAGCCTTTTGTGGAAAAGCCTGATTGAAGGTCTGCATATTCTATGGATTGGGTGAAATACAGGTCTGCAGTGAGTCAATTGTTCAGTACTTGAGTGAAAACTTTGTAGATTGTCTGCAGGAGCCTGATAGGTCAATAGTTCTTTGGTTCTCTTTTTATGATCTTTTTGTATGTGCGCAGTAAAATGATAACAGTTTTATTCCAGTTCTGAGATTCTTTTCTTTAATTTTGTGAACAGTGTTTCTAGTTCTTCTTCTGTGCTCCATTCATAGGTGTGTTATAGTGGTGTCTACCTCAGGCATTCTCCCACTTGCCTTCCTGACTACTTAAATTACTACAAGTAATGCATGTGAAGGTAGCCTTGTTTTGTCCATTCTTTGTTCTGACAGCTCGATGCTGCCCATTTGTGTAACTGATAACAGTACTATCAATTTCAGAGGGAGCAATATTGAATCTTTAATGTATCTAATTGCCGTTTCCCTTTAGTATTCCTTGTGGGCTTTGTACCCCCAGTTCTGTATTCACTCATAGCCAGTGGAAATGAAATATATCTTATTAAATTAGAACTTGGTTTACTTTTTGAGGCTTTTGTTCCTTTGTAGGAAACAATCATAGCTATATTCACAAGTTACTGAAAGATTTAGGAGAGCCTATTTACAGTTAAAACCCTCTCATGAGGCTAATTTTGAAGCTATCAAGTTTATTTCTCAATGTTATATTTAATTGGTGTCAGGCAACTGTTAATAAAAATTGGAATTTTTTTTATCCATGGTGTCAGCCAAATAGAGTGATTTTCTTATTGCTGTACGTGTATGTTGGAAGAGCAGTGCCATATACATTGCAAATTGTATTGACTTGGAGTTCAGCATATGCAAAAGAGTTTAAATGTTTAAACTTTGCATGGTGAAGTTCTTTGTGTTTTAAGCTAGCAATCATTAAGGTTTTATAGGACTTTGCTTTTCGTACTGTGGGAGCCACGAATTATATCTGTTAGGCAGATGTCTATAGTGGTGGGTCTCTTAAATAATAAAAAAGATTAATATTACATTAAATTTATATTTCATAGTCTACATGTGGTGAGAAATACTGAAATTTCTCTAGATTTGCTTTGCTTTAGTAAAATAGGTTTAGCTTTTTTCCTTTTGATATAGGGTTTCCCTCTCACTCTCCCAGGTATACAGTGCTCTGAACCAGCTTTGAGATGAAGGAAAGCAAGCTCACCATTTTTCTGAACAAAAATAAAACATCTGAAGGGTATCTGACAAAGTGTGCTGAATTTGGACTTGGTGAGTTTCTGCTGTTTTATAAGCAGAGCCTTTTTGCTGTTTAATGTTGAAGAGGTATAGGTTCACAACAGTGCAGAACAGAAATTGATGGAACGCCGTTTGTGATGACTTCTTTCCACATTGCACTTTTTTTTAAACTGATTGTGTATTCCTAGAGGTTAGAAGGGCATAGAGGAAAATGGTTATTTAATGTTGTATGCTTTCTTGTCAAGCAATCATAATGCTTTGTATGACTCATTATTGTGGGACAGCATAATGTTACCTCCCTGTTTGTTTTAGAACAGTGTTTGGACAGGATTTATCATCTATTCTGCCTGGGGTTGTTTGGTTTTTTGTTTGGGTTTTTTTGGGGGGGGGGGGGGGGGGGCAAGTGTATGTGTGTGTTTTATCTACCTTCCTATGTTTCTCTAAGTAAAATTTTAAAGTTGGTTACTCCCCCCCCCAGGCTGTTTTTGCTTACTCTTGTTTTGGCAGAAACATATATATGGGTGAAATCAGTGAGGGTAGGTAGAAATTTTGATAATAGAACAGCAAGGAAAGATCTTGCTGTGTGTACAGGATGAAAAGAAAGTACTCAAACTTGAGATAAATATTTAAATATAGGGAGATCATTTACTCCAACAGCATATTCAGATTATGAGTCAGATAATGCTGAGGACTGTAAGAGTCGTTGTCTGTAAGAATTTTGATGGAGACAGTGTATCAGGAGCTTGTTTTTTCATTGCACTGAGTTTAAGTTGCCTGCATATCAGCAAGAAAGTACCGAAAAGAAAAAACTGAGAGTTTTGGTTTGAGTGGAGACAAATACAAGTTTGGAGCAGAGAGGTTCATTTGATAGTTAGGCTAGTATAAAGGTGATGGTCAAAACCTGTCAGTTGAATTTGGTGCTGACAGAGTGTAAAGGAGGAAAGATGATAGCTAAAGGCTTGAACACATTTGAAAGGGTCAGTTAAAAAAGAGGACTAGAAAATGGAGTCATGCAGGCTGTATCTTTCCTTAAAGATTTCTCTCCTGTCTTAATAGAAAGGAGTTAAGACACTTCAAGTCAGAAGTGGCACACTGTAGTTTTGCCAGTAAGAGACTTAGTACTCAGCACTCTGTTTCTCAGTTTTATGGTCAACTTACTATATTTTTCATGCTTTTTTTAAAGACTTGTTTAAAAAAAACTGAGAAATTGCAGATGAGAGATGTAAAGTTTTGACTGCTATTTGCTGTGTGATAACTTTGTGTTTTGTCCTTCTCAGTCTTACTCTGGACCTTACAGTCAAACTTTTTGACTTGACCTTGAAGTCTCATCTCTTCTGCATCATTTTTATGGGCCTACCACTGGAAAGCAGGAGGAGGGGGTACAGACACACATATCTGTTGAGGATTTTAGTGCATACTTTAAAAAAAGACTATGGGGAGTGATGACCTGAATGTTACAATTTTATGTTAGACCTAGCTGTAAATTTTAATGGTTAGTTGTAGCCTTTCTGTGGCTACTTCTGTTCTCGCTAGTTCTGCCTTCTCTCTGTTTTATTTCTTACTCCTGTTCCTGTTTTCAGGTCTCTGTTTATGCTTGTTCTGTCCTATGCTAATTTGTGGGTTGCAGTGAGGAGAGTCGTAGCACAGAACAGGCATCCATCGTGTCGGTCCTAGCACTGTGATCGGCTTTAGAAGATGACACATTTCCAAAGAAAGTTTTCGGTTCTGTAGACTTGGTCTCTGCATCAATGCAGGCAAAATTTAGTATCTGTGGTATGATTTTAACAACAAGATAACCTAAACTAGTCAGAATCTCTCCTGAGCATGAATGAGTTAAAATTTTTGAATCTAGCCCAACTTGGGCAGATTTTACAGTGTTGATAAAAAGACATCTGCTTATATTGAAGCATGGGGACAGTAGCACTCAGCTAAACCATATAAATTTAAAAAAAGGAAGAACAAGAGAAGGACAATTTACAAAGTCATCCTGAAATAGTTCCTTTATGCCTTTTTTTTTCCAGCATATTGAATAATGGAGTGTTATTGTTCAGTTGTCAAATATTACAACCTTAAGTATAACTACCTGTCCATGAGTTTCTAGAATACCACTTTAAAGCTTTAGTTGTTGCTAATGACAGCTACGTGTAGTCTTTCAGCAGTTCAGGCAACAGCTGTTGCCCACCACCAGAAATAACTAATCACAACAGAATTGCAGTTGTTATGTGTTAGCCTCTCTAATGGCCCTCTTTTTGAAAATTCTGGCTCAGTCAAGCATCCTGCAGCATGCCTTCAAAGACACCAACTTCAGATCACTGGAATCCAAAAGAGAGAAAACTTTTGAAGTAGAAACTCCTTTAAAAGACTATATTATGTTACCAGTGAAGAGGAATCTAGTGCTTCCAGTGACTCACCGTTTCAGCACTGAGATAGATTGCTGTCAGAATGGTTTGAAGCTATAGTAGGTTTTCAGAGTTAGTAAGCAAACACATGAAGTTCTCCCTGAAATCATTAAGAAATGTAGATCACAAGTGTCATGCTCCTACTCAGGAATACTTGTTTAGTGAGCCTAAAACTACTTTGTTTTTAGTATGTCATATTAAAGTAACTTAGGCTTGTATGTCTTGGCTCACCATGACAAAAGTGAACATCTGAATAAAAGTTAAGATCTTTATTTATCAATTGTTCTTCCATATCTGTCTAACTTTTTATTCTTGCAAAGACCTTTCTGTGCTGTGACACACTTGAACTACAGGTCTTTCCTGTAGTGCTGAGCATATGTGTCTCAGATATGATCATGGAGCTGTTTACTTATTGCTCTTATTCTAGAAGAGTACTTAAAAATTTGTTGAATCAGACTAGAATAAGCATGAAATTCTTAATGTATCTTATTTCATAAAGCTGAGTTAATTATATATGTGAACCTTAAACAGGCAATTATAAAGCATCTCAAAGATTTATTGTGGGAAATCAGAACATCTGGAGGAAACAAATGAAAGGAGGTTTGTTCCTGTGTCATCCCTGTCTTCCACTCCCACCCCCCCAAGAAAAGACCACACAGTTTAACTGAGGTATAACTTTGCCATGGGAAGTGGTATGAAAAGTTACAACTGTTCAGAAAGGATTGGAAGACATTCATTGGGGCAGGGTTGGAAGCAAATTTAAGGCTAATAATTACAAAGACCATTCCTTAAGCTCAAAATGTGTAAGTTACATGTTTCTAGAAGCTGGGATAATATTGGAGGGAAGTATTGCTACATGCTTGCTTGTGCTTTTCCTTGTGCAGCTGCTGTTGGTCACTGTTAGAGATGGATATACTGGGCTAGAAAAATGATACAGTTCTCCCTGTGTTCCTAGTCCAGCGTGTCATTCATCTGTCTTCTCATGTGATGTTCAAACCTCTCCTCTCAGAGAGCAAATTCACCTTGGCTGGGCTATGAAAAACGTGGGTTTGAGCCCTTCTGCAGTAGAGGGCTGTAGTGTAAGACCTGCAGCAGCTTGGATTAATTCACAGTAGGAGTAGGCACACTCTGCACCAGGAAGCTCTAACCTTTCTTGACAGTGGTTTAGGCAGTTTTGAAATCTTGTACTTAAAAGCCTACCTATAGAAATAAAAGTCTAATTGAGGACTGTATACTGACTGAGCTTGGTCTAAGCAACTCGTATGTGTTGTTTCACGTTAGTTAGCTGGTATATTTATTCCTCACTGTTACAGTTTATTGACGAGTGAGTTTATAACACTGCTGACATGTGTGGTCATTAATGAATGTGGGTTCAAGTATAAAATAATGTTGTTCACTATAGCAGGTGGGACTAGCTGAACAGAGTAGACCATTTTGGTAGCTACATGGATCAGTTCTGATCCTTCAGCCCCCGCCCCGTTATTGAATACATTTCTGAATGACTGTAGATAGCCGTACAGTCAGGATCATGAACATAGGAATGGAAGTAGGCAGAAGAGACTGACTAAACATCTTTTCCTAGCTGAGCTGTTGAGGATTTTGGGTTAATTTTAATGGAGTATGATAGTATACTTCAGATGATATGACCTTGTTCTTAGACCACTGATTCATCATATATGTGACATTGCCATGCTGAATTGTGTTCCTCAGTTGTGTGAAGGTTCTTGTCGAGTCAAACCCCAAAATACTATAAATCCAATTTATGGAGTATTTTCAAAGGGAATAATTACGGCAGTCTGCTTTTTGTCAATAGGTATGAAACCAGAACATTTGTTCCATTTTGAAAACTTGAATACCTGTATTTTGTATCTTCCCTCCTTCCCTCCACTGCCAGTGGTGTGTATTCTTTGGGTACTTTGAGTCTGGGAGCTTTTTTCCCTTCTACCTCATCATGGAGAGGACACAGGATGCCCTTCATAAAAGGAGGGTATTGACTGTTGGTCTGTGACAGAGGCTGCTGTGCCTCCATCAAAAAAAGACCCCCCCGTCACTGAAAGGAAGGGAACTGCTGGCTTATTATCAAGCTGCAGATCAGTGAGTATCATTTCTGTGCACTTCTAGAACAGTTACTGCACAATCTTGTAGAAACCTATCTGAAAACGAACTCTACCACTTTGCTTATCAAGCAGCAGGAAAACAGCTTGATTATTTGAGTCTAGATTTCAAATGTCTTCATGAAGGAAACAGGTTGGCCCTAGCATCCAAGCTATAGTTTCATTTTCTCAGATGAATTGAAATGAAATATTGTTGCTAGCTTGGCAGTTTCTAATGCAACTTTCTTACCTTTTTAGACAACTGTGCCACAATAACCTGTTTTTATTTGCTTGTGTTTAGCATTAGATTCACTTTAGCTTATGTCCATATTACAAAATAACAAATAGTGGGATATTTCTTCCACTATTAACATGCTACTGGAATAGAACATGTTCTTTCTTGTGTAACTAAACTTAATCAATTTTTCTACATGTTGAGTTACTAACTACTGGACTGCTTCATTCAAAGACACTTTTTCATTTTGCTCTGTATAGAAGGTTGTCATGGTTTTAGGGGAGACTTTTTGAGAACACTGGAAGTGAAGGTACTGAAAATGTGTATATAGCTTCAGTTTTTGTAAAGAAGTTCTTGTTCTCATAATTCAAAATTTCCTGCCCCATGTCCGTCTGTCCTCCCCCAAGTAGGAAGGTTCTGTAGTTCTGTGCAACTTTTGTGGGGTTGCAAGTTCACATTTTTAAAAAAACTCTTTGATCATATTCTTCTTATTCCTTAAGTTTTGGCAAAATGCTAGGATCAGCAACCTATTATAGATATCTCAGATAACTTCTTCTTTTCACAGTTGGTGCAAGAGTTTCAAGTTACTGACTTAAAAAAGAAAATACAGCTTTATGGTAGGGAGAACATTTTCCTGGCTTCCTAAGAAAGCAGTCTACATGTTGTCTCCCTTGATTTTGGCCTGCAGTAAGCTTTGGGCCTGTTGTCCAATTTCAAGCAAACTTGATAAAGGAGTCTAAAATATGTGAGTTCCTGTAATAGGGATGCACAGTGTATGGCTACAAGAGTAACCACAGCCTGTTTTTGCTCTTGCCGAACCTGGCAATCACCAGCATAGGAAGGGAATGTAAGGGAGCTGAATAATGTAGGGGGCTGTAGTACTGGAAAATAAAAAGAACTGAGGATTTTGTAGCTAGATACAGAAATTGTGGTGGGAAAGCTTAGTGTATTGATGTCATCTGTGAGATGCAACACTGTTGAAAGCCAGAATTTAATCTGTTTTGTTAATTCTTCTGCTCATGGAACTAATTATTTTTGAGATTTTGAATAAAATCACAAAAATTTTTCTGTGTGCCACTTGTGTATGTTACGGCACAGCTAGTTCTGACTTTAGGCTATTTTGTTTTTACTATTCTTGAAGTTCTTTTATTTCCTCTATTACCTATTTCATCCTTGATTGTCAGCAAAAATAATAGTTTTTTCCAGTCTGCATAATCTGATGTGTTCCCTGCTCTATAGTACTACCTTTCTGTGCTAAGCAGGCAGTTATTTGTTGTCCAGAGATGCTTCCCCCCTGCCGCCTGCGGGTCTCCCCCCCCCATTCTGCAGCTATGTTAGCGGTGTTAAGCACAGTCAAACTTTGCCTGAACAGTGTTACACGTCCATTTCCACCTGCAGTTGAAGAACTGTGTTTTGTTGAAAATGCTGAAGATTATATTTAACCATGCTGTTTATGCCTCTGGCAAATTACACAGTGCTGTTCATCACAAGCTGTAGCTATTTGGCTTTTCAGTAATATGGGAAGGACTTCAAGGTGGTTTGTTTGTTTTAAACATTAATGTGGTTTATAGTGATTTGTTCAGGCTTTCATTATTATTGCTTCCTAATCCAGAAAGTGATTTTTCTCTCCCAAAACCCCAAAAGAACAACTTGATATGTTTGAGACATTTTAAATATCTACTTTCTTGGCTTTCTAATATGATAGGCACATGGTTTTTATACAGGTATTTTTTAAATGGTATGAAAATCAAGGATTTATTTGTATGTTCAGCATACAGTTCTTATTTGAATGCTTGCATGGAGTAATATATTGATTGCATGACTAGTTCCAGAAGGTGCATGTACTTTATGTATTAAATAAAGTATTGCTAAATGGAAATACTTAGCCCAAACAGAGTGTGCAGATAGGTCATATTTGTCCTGTATTTTGCAACAGCAACAAATAGTGAGTGTTTTTAATACTACTACTACAACTACTACTACTAGCAACACATAACTACAACTACTACTACTAGCAACACATAACTACAACTACTACTACTAGCAACAAATAATAGCTTACCTCATTCCACTGGCAAACTAGTTTACTGCTTGTCTTTCTTTTGAAATAGTTGTTTGCCCATGATTTTATAACTATCTGCTTGTATTCCAGAATTTTATTTTTAAGAGGAAGAATAAACCTTATCATTAAAATAGAAGCAGCAGCAGCTCTGCAGTTATTAAATATGTAAGATTTTGAAAAATTAAGAAAAAAGATCTGCAATAGCTTTAAAATTTTGGAGTTGTTTTACCTTTCTGGCAAAATATCTTTCTTTTTTACTACTTGACTCTCACCAGAAATTTTGTTTTCTCCACTCATTATCGTTGATGTTTTGTGAAAGTGATAGCATTTGTGGTGGCGAGCTCTTATGATTTAATCATAAGTGTTGTGATATTTCATTATTTTTATGCTTAAAATTAACAGTTCCTGGAGCCAGATAATTGCATGAGAATCTAATCTATTTCAAGAATTTTTGTATTTTTAGTTGTTTTGATGCATTCAAAATACAAAGGGTCAGAAATTTCATCCTTTTAGTAATTTGAAATCTCTGATTGAAAGCAGATTAAAAAAAATCTTTTGAGGACCTGGAGTATATTTCAGGTTTTGTGGTTGTAGTTATATCGCATTTAAGAGTAGACTCAGTAGCAAGGCTGTTAATAATGTTCACTTTGGTGGTGTGTAAGGACAAATCTAGAGCAGGATCCATAGAATTTACTGTCTAGTTAGATGAGACAGATATAATTGGAGAATGGTTGTAACAAAGTGATCACTTTAAGGATCTTATCTGCTAGTAATGCCATAACTGTAGATTTTGGGGATGGTGACCAGAAAAAAGGAGGGGAAGATGACTCAGGAAGGCATGCTAAATGGAAAAAGATACAAAGGTCAGTAGAAAAGCAGAGCAGGTATGGAATTGCGCTATGATGAAGAGATTGGGGAGAAGATGATAAGAAGTCACTAACCTCGGTTAGGCAGGAAAAAAGTGTTGTTGGAATGTGTCTTCAGCTGTTTTTTTCATATCTTCTTTCTCTACTGGGTCTGGCTGGTTTTCTCTTCCATTTTTCTTGACAGTTAATAGAGGCAGGGAATTTAAGATGCATCAGTGTTTGCATACTATGTGTGTGTTTGGATGATGTTAGTCTCCCTTGACTGCCTGCGCTCAGAGGGATTGCTGGGTGGCGAGTGGTGTTTTAACATTGCGTATCTTCTTATTGTCACTGCCTTCTTCAAATCATTATGTGTATGAGTGACAAACTAGCTCCACCTTTGCCTTCTAACTGGCATTTCAGTTCTGTTGCTTTTTTTGATCTAACCATGTTCATTCTACTTCTGTTTACTCCCTGTGGCACTCTTCCTCTAACTGCAGTTCAGTGCTACCATGCTTGATATTCCTTGGCCAGCTGACAGCTCACTTATCTAATGCACGTGGAGCCTAACAGTTTCATAGACAGGTACTACTTCTTGTCCTGGGCTTCTGGTCAGTAGGGTTTTTTCCCAACCTATATAATGAACTTTACCCTGCATGTAGATGAACAGAAGTAATGGCTTCACAGAGGGGTATGAACTCTTCCTATTTAAATTGCTAACGTATAAGTCTGACTAATGTTAACATGTTTAGTCATTTACTTGTTGGCTGTTCTAGCAGAAATGTTAGTCAAGCATTCTTAGATCACGGATGGAGTTTTAGTTTGTGAATAAATGAAATACCACAAGTTCTACCAGCAAATCTGAGTACTTTGTCCTCAGACTTGCTGTCAATATTTTTCTGAAAATACGCAAGCAATCCTTAGTTGCCAAAATTACAGTTTTGGACAAATGTATGTTGTTCAGAAACATTTTTTACTTTAAGGTTAAAAAGTGTTTTTCCCTTTGTATTGTGTATGTTCAGTTATATAGCCCAATACTTCATTCTTTATCTCCTTTAACTTTTACAGTAATTCACTGAAAGAACAAACTCTGATTGCAGACTCAGTTGAAGGCAGGCATTTTAGCCAAAAATTCTGCTACTGTTAATATTTGAGCAGTTTGTAATGCACATAAATATTTGATTTATCACACATGTTTTACAAAAACTTAGAACTGAATCAATCTGTGTTCCCTGAACTGTAGAATGTCAAATGATGAGAGCACTTTTATCAGTCAGCATGGTTAGAATTTCAACACAGGAACTTTCTGCATTATGTATTAAGTGATCTTGTTTGTCTTGATTAATTTTCTACTGCATATTTACATGGTTACTAGAAAACAGAGGGAGGGGAAGAGAGAGAGATACATGTAATTGTTTTTGTAATTTTTTTCAGGTATTTTTAGCAGCAATGATGTAGCAGTATCATTTCCAAATGCAGTATCTGGCTCAGGATCTAGCACTCCCGTTTCCAGTTCTCATTTACCTCAGCAGGCTTCAGGCCACTTGCAGCAAGTGGGAGCTCTATCACCTTCAACTGCGCCTTCTGTAACTACTGTTGTTGCTGCAACTCAGGTAAACTATCACAAGAGTTTAAGACAGCAAACCATGTTATTGACCTGCTTATTTTCAATGTTAAACATAATTTGTTTGGAAAATAGGTTAATAAACATTGTATTTGTTATGAAAACGTTACAGTGGTTAGAAGTTCCCCATAATATTACATAGTTTTTGCATCTTTGTAGAACACGTAGATTGTTAAAAATGGTCTGTGGAAGTGTGTAGTAATAATGACTATATTATGACTAGTAGCATAAATGCTGGTTACAGTTCATCAGTGCTCTAACCAATGTCTGTTATCAGAACAATGTTTTAAGAAAGGATTTAAAAGGGGAAAACATATAAAGTTTTGCATGTTTCATGCAAAAATGCTGGTATCAGTTAAAGAACAGAGGGGTTTATTTGGGAGCTTTGACAAGTGGACAACTAAGGCTAGCCCTGGCAAAGAGGTGGCCAAGGCTGACATCTTGATAGCAAATGAAAGTTTACATATATGTTACAGTTTTGTATTTGAAAGGTCATACAAATGAAGGTATATAGTTCATGTTTGATGGTAGAGGGATAAGGGAGGTACTGGAGGAGTGCAGAAGGGTGACGTAGTCCAAGTAATGAACCAGAAAGAAATATCTTTATGGTAGTATTTTGTATGAATTTAAGTTGGGCAAGATTGCATTTATCAAGGCAAGAGAGTACGAAGTTATAGTTGTAGAGAGCCACCATGATTAAAGTATGAAGGAATACCGTACTGGACGTGATGTTTTTATACTTTGTGTTTCTTGTATTTTTCATTTTCTGATGGGAATCTGTTTTACAATGAGTATATCAAATGTATCTTTTTTGTGTGCATATAAGCCATCAACTTTTAATTTATAGAGTCTACAGTGATTTAAGATAGTGGATATAAACCTGAAGAATTAAAATCAAGCTTAATACATAAATACTTGTATGCGTTTACGTGAACGTGCATGTGTGCGTTGTACATGTATAGCAGAAACACTATATGCAGGCCAACATAGAATACATTTCAATATCAAAGAACACTTTATTGCTATAGGTGGCAGTTCATATTTTTACATAATTCTTCTGGACTGGTTTCCTAAAGAAATAAAGCCTGTGTCATGCCAGTGTGACTTCTGTCTTGTAACTTTGGAACCTGTTGGCCAGTTTCACACAAAATTGGGTGACATGTCTGTTATACAAATTGATAGAAACTATTTTAAAGAAATGAATGAAAAATATGATGCTTTGGCGAGGAGCCAATATAGCTTTTGTGAAGGGAAATCACAACCAATTGGAGTTAGGTGTTTGTTTTCGGCTGTGTGTGGCTTGGGTTTTTTTTCTTTTTTTTTTTTTTTTAAATTCTCAAAGAGTATTACACAACATAACTCACTGAAGACACTTAAATTGAGCAATCTGGAGATAAGGGGAGGAGGTTGTGTCATAGTTTAGTAGCAGATTAAAAGATTTAAAAAAACCCCAAACAAGTAGATGCTCAGTTTTCACAGTAGAGAGGTTTACCATCAGAGTCTTGAAAGATCAGCGTTATGGCCTTTTGTACAGCTCGATGTATTCATAAATGATCTAGGGAAAGGAGGAGGAACAGAAGCCAAGTTTGCTGATTATGCTAGGTTATGCAATGAGCTATTATGAAGATCAGCTGTCACAAACTGCTGAAAGACCTCACCAGCCTATGTTGACAAGGTGGTAAGAGGGAAAATGAAATTAATGTTAAAGGGAAAAGGCAGTTTCTATTCAAAACAGATAGAGTAGATATCAAAAGTGGTACAAGAAGAGCCATGGTAGTGAACAATGGCAACATGAACAGCATCTTTATAAGGAATGAGTAAATAGTGTAGAACTCTTGGCCTGAAAAAGACGCTGAGATGGGATAAGAGAAAGGTCTGTAAAATCACAAATTACATGGAAAAGTTAAATAAGCAAGAATTGTGCACCATCACTTCTATTTGTTAAACTCTGTCAGAGGATAAATGGATTCAAAAAGCAATGGGACAGAGCCTATATTTAGCAGACAGGAACAGAAATACAATAGTATATTTTTCCTCATGTTGTCACAAAAAGGTGAACTATACCCTAGGAGGTGCACTTTCTCTTAGTGTTTAGCTGAAGTGGAGAGCCCCCCATAGGTTAAGTGCTTAAAACTCCTGTCCTTCCTTTCGCTCTGTTTTTTTGGAGATGTGTTGGATTTTTTTGGTGTTCTGGTGTCGTGTATCTTACCTCAGTACCTAACTTGTTTTCAAGTGGTCATAGATTTACTTATCAGGATCTTATTCACAGGTGCTACCATTTAAAGAGTCTTTTGGTTCTGAACTATAAAGGGACATTCAAATGGTGAGAAATTTTGGTTGACAGCCTTAAAAGGGAAATCCTGTGTTTGCACAGAGAATTAGTGAAGTCCTGTGCTGCTTCAGTGATTCTAGGACTACACTTTGGTAACTAGGGTCTGCCAGTTGGAAATTGGTAAAGACATAATCTTTGTTTTTTCTTATATCAGAGGTGTCAGTGCATAAATTTGAACTTGGTCCTTCCATCATCTCAACCATTACACAGACATTGATATTTCAACTAAACGTCATGCCTCAGATAAGCTGTGCAGCATGACATGTCTTTAAGTTATGTTCTACAACCAAGACACCTATATTTATTGTCCCAGTCTTTTCTTCCTTCTGTATTCCCTCTCTTCACTGTTTGCAGTTAGACTGGGACTGTTCCTTTTTGTCTGGCATCCAGTAACACCCAGCAGGTAGGCAATGGAAATTTCCAGTCGAGGCTAAATTGCTTTAACTATCACCTTTCTGGTTTTTTTACCCTGCTGACTTAGCAGTTTTGAGAGAAACTTACAAAGAAGGTGTAGTGGCAAGAGGTGAACAGTCGGTTGGCTTTAAGGTCCGTGGCCACAGTCTTCCTCATTCGTGCGGAAAATGAGTTTACAGAGTACTTTCTAGCATGGAGGAGAAAGAAGATGGATTTCTATTGTGAATTTTAAAATATTAAGTGCTTTCATGTCCTGGTTGAGGTTTAGTATTGGTGCTACTTCTGTCATTGTACCAGGCAGATTAGATGCTTTTTCCCAGCTTTCAAGACTCGAAAATACCAAGCAGGTCTCCCTGCTGGAAGAGTCTTTGATTCACACTAAATCGTGACAACCACCTGTAATGTGCCTTTGTTGTTCCTGGAGTCTGGGAGTCTTTTTCTGTTTCAGTTCATGAAGTCCTTACTAGTGTTTGAAGAGACTCAGTCAAGAGAGTCTATTTTACCACGCAGTTGTTCTCCAGTTCAAGAGAACTGTTTTTTTTCATGCAGTCATCATAAATGACTTATTATACTTCAGGGGTTAGGGTTTACCTACTTAGTTCTGCAAAGTTTCATCAGAGTGCTGTGTCTGCTTACTGGGCTCTTGTGGATGTATTCTCAGTGTTTACCCACCTCTTGACCAAGGAAGTCTTCAAATAATGGTGTGCTAATGTGTTTTTCGTGTAGTGTCCTAATTAAAAGAAAATCAACCAAGATCCTAGGTGTACTTACAATGGTTATAAGTTAAGTTAAGGTTGTGCCTCTATAGCAGATAAAAAGTAGTAAGTTAAAAAGTAGGTTTTATTTAAACTATTAGTTAAGAGAGCAAGTATGCCCAAACCTTGGTTGCTCAGCTATTAGGTCAGAATGGCAGACGCGCAATTGGAATAGTACTAAAAATTAGAATAGCCTCAAAGATGTGCTGCTAAGGTGCACTCCTCTGAGATTTCAGCTGTTAAGTTTTCGTAGATCTCTGTTGGGCATTTGTAATTATGATTTTGGGGACATCATAAATTTGTCAAATTTGATGGATTTTTTGCATCCTTTTTTTTTAAAGCAAGGGTGTTAAGAAATTCTGAAGAGAAGGTCTTGGAAGAAAATATATTTCCATAGAATTAGTCTCAAAATTGGCTGAACTATTTTGATTAGGAGGTTATGGTAGACATCTAATACAGAAAATTTTGTTCGTAGTATTAAGAAAACTTGCAAGCAATTGAAAGCAACTGTCCTAAAGTAAGAAAACTAGGTAATACTACTATGCCTTTTTATTATTTTTGAGTAACTGCTATGCCCATATAAAACGTCAGTGATTAAAACCCCCAAGTGCTGCTTTTTCCTTCAACAACTAAACAACACTGATTTTAAAGCTTAAAAAAAACCAACCTGAAAATCCTGGATTTTGATTCTTTTATTCTGTTGTCCACTATGATAGTTCCCATACTGTGGTGTGTGTTTGTTTTAAAGACAAAAACACAGTACGGGCCTTGCTGCAATCACCTTTTCTTTTGTGTCTCATTTTCTTCTCCCTCATGCCACTCATAATTTTTATTCCAATCTAATAAATCCAGAAGAGATTATTAGCTTGTGTTCCATGCTGTGCCATAACTGAATTTAAATGCTGGTGTTCCTCACCAGGTGGGAATCGGTGGTCTCGTAAAAATGCCACTTGCTGGAAATGCAGATTTTTTTTTTTGCATCCTATTCCTCTTTTATATAAGTCTTGGGCATAGTCTCAGATAGGTTACGCTGCTTAATTCAGTGAGGCTTTATTAGCATAACGATGCATTTAACAATTGCAAGAATATAGGAAAAAAGGGATACAGGAAAGAAGGTACAGCTCACACAAATATTTGCTCCTGGTTTTCTGTGAATTGATCCTCTTGACACGTTTGTTGGTACTGCCTGTTTTGCATAACAGTAAATCACTATATCCCAAACTACTGTCGTTTCTCTCAGAAGCATGCCTTTAACTTTTGCATTAATATTAATTTGTGCTGTGTTGTTGAGAAAAATGATTTTATTGCATTTGGATTTTGAATACTGTCCTAATTTTTCCCTGTTAAGCCAAGTCACACGTTGCACCATTCTGAGGTCCTATGCTCAGTTTTACCTCAAAGATTTCCTTGTGTTTCATAATTATAGTAGAAATCTCTGTCAGCCTGTTGTGTTGTTCTGTAACAGTTTGCTGTATTGCTCTTTCTTATGAGTTATTCTTAGTGATTAATATACGTTCATAAAAAAAGCGGTGACCTGGGTGCCTCAGTATCTTTTGGTATTGTACAGCAGGATTTGATTTCTGCTTGTCAGGAAATAGTGGTTGATAGATTCAATTTTTTTTTCTTTCTTTTTTCTTTTTTTTTTTTTAATTTTGACTTAGTAGATGTAGTGTTTTATAATGAAATGTTTGCTACTTTGGTCAAGATTGAGATTGAAATTGGTTGAGCTGTCTATTCTTTTTAATGACTTCAATGAGTGAAATTACCCTGCTCTAGTGCTCTGTGGCTGTTTGTTTCTGGTGTCTCTACGTTCAGAATACAGGATCAGACTGCAGAAATGGAAGTAAAGGTTTTTGACTGGGTTTTCTTCCAGTCATTGATTATTAAAGCCATCTCTCAAACTGTATTTCTTTTAAGAAAAAAATACATTTAAATACCTTGTCATCTCATTTCAGTAGTATTTTTAGTGGGAGTGGAAATGGCATGTAGTGGTTTCTTAAAGACATCCAGCCTTTTATTTTAAACACTTGTAGCTCATCAACTCTTTGATGCTGGTATTGTATGATTCAGTAATGTATGATCTTTGCATTATAGTAATCTCAGCTTATTCAGAAATTTTCAGGATTTATTCTTATTCTGGAAATTTAATATCAAATTGTGACTTTGTAAATTATTTTTTTTTTCTTCTCCCGTGTGATGGGATCTGTGCTCTTAGTGACTGTAATAAGCACATCTGTGAGGCAATTTCAAGCAATACTGCACTTACTTGTCACTAATGTGTCTTACAGATACAATCCAAAAGATTATTTTCTCTTTCTTTGGACAGAGAGAAAAATGTTTTTTGCTAGTGGATTCTTCTTTCTTTGTTAAGCTGTTTTTCTTCCTCTGCAGCTTCTGTTTTATTTTCTTCATAAGTTTCCATCTCTTAGGTTATGCGCTGTGCTTCCTTTGCCCCAGCAGCAGCTAATAAGAGAAGGAAAAGGACAAGAAGTATCTGTAACAGCAGTCCTCATGGCTTGCACAGAGATAGGGAAACTGAATAGTTGCTGTTCGTTAGTCTTTTTAGTCCAAGATGTATTTGTGATGGCATGATAGGTCTACTTCAACACAGTGTAATGAACTACTGCCTCCATGGTGGAGATGTGATAACTGGGAAGGTAGGTGCTGCTACTCAGTTGCAATTCTAAGTGAAATAAGTTTGCTTTAATCACTTCCATTATCTCTTCTGAAGTTTGTTTGGCTTTACTCCCATCAGGAGCAGTAGAAAAACAGCAGGGTTTTCTTTAGCATTCATATAGTGATGGTTATCCTCCTTTGTCTGATCCAGCTTTTAGAAGGAGATAAGGCTTATTTTTTTTTTTCAATAGATTTGGAGTTATTTGTTAACAGTAGAGGAATGTGAAAGCTCAGGAATCCTGAGATCTTTTCAGATTCTGAATGTAGGGCACCTGATGTTTCAGATGCTTCTGTCCTGTGGTTTTTATTTTCTCGCTTTCTGAATTAATTTAGTCCCTAATTTTGGATCTCTGTAGTCCCCTGCTCTTTCTCCGCATCACTAGTTTACATATTTTTGGCTTCCTGTTTTAGTGGTTTTTTTTCTTGTCATAGCTTAAGTCTGCTCATTATTTTGCATGCTATCAAGGGAACTTTCTCCTCCTTTTTCTTTTCTGTTCTGGCACCCATGGGAAAATAAGTGAAAACACAGAAAAAAGGAACTGTATTCTTAGTTCTTGTCCTTATCAACAGAGAAGTTAGGAGCAGTTTTGGGAGCAATCTTGTTTGTACCTTCCAAAACAGGGGTGGAATTATGAAGGAATATGAGAGGACATCTTCAACAAGTAGTCTTTGCTGAAAATTCAAGTTGAGAGGATTTTTGCAAGTCTTCAGAAGGAGGATTTGGGCATTTTTATAGGACAGTAAAATGCACATACCTGATTGATATTGCTGCCAAGTTTGCAGTTGTAGCCTCAAATTATGGATGTCATATTCTCAAATTTAGTATGGCCAAGGAAGATACTCCTCCGTCCACTTCTGTTTCCCAGTCTTGCTCAGAGAAACAGACCCTGTTTCTTGCCTTTTTTTTTTTTTAATTAAATATTCAGCTTAAAGTAAACATGAGGAAGGGAGGAAAGTTTCAGGTTAAACATCTAAATTTTGCTAGAGCTGGGCAGGTGAAAGTGTAAGTCCATTTAAGGGAAGTTTCTGGGCCATCCTCTCTGTGGGTACTCTAGAAAATGGCAGGTCCGTTAGCGGCCAGTGTTTAATAAACTTTTCTTTGGGGAGTAGAATGAATACACGAAAAAAGACAAATTGCCCTCGGTTCTAGGACATTGGGATATGACAGATGTGACGATCTCAGACTTCCAAGTAACCTGCACTAGGTGGTTGGCTGCTTAAGTGAGCTTTTTGCTTCCCTCCCAAAGGTACACATCACAACCATGTGTAAAGGCTGAGGTTAAGAATTTAGTGTAATACTTCTGCAGACACCTTTGGATCAGAACATCTTAAGGCTTAAAACTAGAGACTTTGAAATGATCTCAACAAACTTATTTAAGCAATAATCCTTTCTTGCAATGCAAAGGAACTTATCCTAATTATGGTAAATTACATGACATGTAATCAGAGATTATTTCCATAATTTAGGAAGACCCTTACGGTCTTTTTACATTTTTTCAGGCCACTTCCTGAAGGCTGTTTCTTAATATAGAAATAGTTTAGATGTTGAATGCCAGAATAGCTCTTATGAAGTCCAGAATGCAGATAGTATAGATTTGTACTGCATATCTGCAAAGCTAGTAACTGGTGGGTGCCTTGTGGTGAAACCTCTCGCCCCTTAGAAATCAGTCATTTATGTAAAGCATAGACAGGGTTTATGACAATGTTAATGTATTGCTAAATTTCTCCAAAATATGCTTCCTCTGGTGATCACGACACCAGGTGGTACCAGTCTTTTCCTTTCACTGATACTAGTTCATTTGATGTAATCTATAGTTAAGTGATCTTTCCTGCAGATAAACAGTATGTTTTGTATGTTCTCTTAGTTTATTTTTTAAGTTCAATTTATACATTGCCATACAGAGCATGGTGTGTTGTGGTTTTCTTATTTATTTTTTTAAGATCCACCATAAAAGTAACAGGTTTTACAAATTTGTGGTCAGTTTGGTTGTATTTTCAGCATTTGTCTTTCTAAAAATGATTTGTATTACCTTTAATATAAGTGGTAATTGAAAAGAGAATAATAAAACATCTGGAGATCATGATATTGCATAGTTTAAGGAGCATGCTTCCAGAAAAACGAAATCATATCCTTACTGTGGTACTAGAATTCTCTAATCAATAGAAACGGTGGATATATGAAAACCAATTAACATATTTTATGTGACTATCAAAACACCTCTTGATGACAAGATCTCTCAAAAGAGGTTCCTACCCACTGGGTCAAAGGTAAAATATCAACATGGATCACAGACTGTTGGGATGCTGAAATTACTCTGTTCTCCTTATCTCATAACTTAAGAAAAAGATATAAAAGGAAAAGCCAGCATATCCAGAACAAAAATAAGTCATTCTTAATAGAATATGTTTCTCATCGTTGGGACTCATTGCCACAGGAAATTGCTAGCACTGGGAGATTTAGAAAGTGTGCTAAATGCATCCCTCAGTATGTTGTAGACAGAGGGGGGTTTGGTGTTGTGGTGTAAGATGTCAATGCAAAATAGTGACTTTCCTTCCAAAATCACTAAACTGTACTTGTGTCACAGCCACTTAAATTTAAGTGTCTTGCAAAATTAAAAATGTAAAAGAACCATGCTAGTAGAGGTTTTACCATCTAAATTTTCTTGTTTGTCGCTTAAAAGCTGTTTTAATTCCTTGTTACTTCTAGGCAAAACGGGTTAAAATCTAATTTTCTTCTCATTCAGTCTAACTGAGGATTTTTGGGGTGGGGGTGGAGGAGAGTAGCAAGGAGGAAGAATTTACAGCCAGAGGGAAAATTCCTTCTAACATGTGACTCAACTAGAAGAACAAAGGAATCATAGTTGCAAGTGATCTAGTATTTAGCCCAATTAAAATCTTTACTTTTTGCATTTTCCTCTTGCTTCAGTAAGATTGTCTTCACGTAGACTTATGCAGTATACAGGTAGTCTGAAAGCAGTTGCATGATTTTGCGCAGTGCTGCATGCTGAGACAACTGCATCAATGTTTCGGTCTAGCAATAAATGTTTTCTGCCTTCAAGCTGAAGCTTATTTAGCTTGGCTTATCTGGTGCTGCTGTAGCAACCATCAGTCTCCAGGCAACTGAGGCACATTGACCTCTTCGTTGAACTGAGTGTAGCACTATTTCAATTTAGCTGCCTCAGACAATAGTAATGGTGTTGAATGTGAAAAATGTGAAATTTTCTAGTCTGTATGCAATGGAAAGAATAAATAAAAAATATTTAGATGAAGCCAAATGTTTAGGTATGACTTGAAAAAGATTTCAAGTTTACATGGTGTATGCTTTGTTACAAGCTGCAAAGTTCATTGCTGGGGCAGTGTCCTTATAGGCCTTGTATAAAATGTTGAGAATCTTGCAAGCATTTTTACACAGCAGTAATTCTGCTACTGTAGGTGTCTGTTTCATCACTTAAGTAGCAAAGACTATTGAGGTTTATTTAGAAAGTTAAAATGTCAGTGTTTGTGAATAAGTGGCTGATTCTTTATTATTACTATTTTTGAAATTATAGATGATCTTGAAAGTAGTTACTTTTCTCTCAGATCCATTATTTGCCATGTTATGAGTGTCTGGCTTTCTTTGGAATACTCACGTGAAGAAAATAGATTACTATATGGGTATACTGGGTTTGCTTCCTAATCAAGTCATCCTTTCTGCTAGTTAATATGAGAGTGAAATCGTGATTCCTGATATGTAGGTTAATGTTCTGAAGGAAAACGGATTCTTGGGTAAGATATTGCTTCCATTGTCTATGTAGAGCACATACAGGTTAAGTACTATGAAGACAGAGGTAGGTGGAAAGGATGGAGGAACAAACTTGAGGCAAAAGGGATTTGTGTTGAAATGATAGCTCTGTTTTCAGTTAGGTTTGTGGGGGAGGTGGAGGAATTCCAGGGTCTTATCTCTATAAAGCCTCCTTTTTTAAAAAAAAACCAAAAACCAAAACTGAAAACAAAAACAAACAAACAAACAAGACCTCTTAATGAGCTAGCATTCTAGTAAGTTTTTGTACAACTGGGTTTTTTTGTGTGTCTAGTTTATAAATAAATAGATTTTAATTGGTTAAAATTTTATATAATATCCAGCTTAGTTAACATGGAAGAGATGAGTAAACTGATAGTACAGTTGAGGTTATAGCTTTTTCACATTATTGGAAGATAGGCCTTCTACCCATGTGGTTTTTAATGACTTGATGTGCCCTTGTTGTACACTGGACAGAGGTATAAATTAGTTTCTGTAGGTGTGCCATTAATTTTTCATTTTGCCTTTCAAATCCCACTGTGTTTCCCAGTTGCATTCATTCATGCCCTTCTTGGAAAATATTTGAGTGCTGCTGTTTGAAGGTTAGATGGTTTCATTTAATTGAAGGATTTATTTGTACGTTTAATCAAAACAATTGATTCTCAAAGACAGTATTTGATTATTTGCTTGTTCATAAGCAAGAATCTTCATTACAGCTAGAAGTTCAAAGTATTTATTTTTGCTAGTAACATAAAAAGGATGATTTTATGTCACGTATAGTTTTCCTGACAGATTTTAATTATAAAATGTGTACATTTGTAGTTAATGCTCTTTTTGATTGAAAAGTTGCTTTTTTTCTTCTAAGATATCACAAACCCTTTTTCTGATTTCATTTTAACTTTTCCAGCCTCCTAATTAAGCTTTTCAGTTAAGTCTTTTATTTTAGCCAGTTAGTGAAAACACTTCTTGTAGAACTGCACCTTGATTATCTATATTAAAAAGAACCCCAAACTTTAAGGACTTCAGAGTGCTTGGATGGGAATGGTGGCGGTATGGGATGGGTTATCTTTTCAATCCCAGCTTTCGTAGAATGAGTGAGTAAAAGACTACAGTGGATGTTTGGGGTCGATTCATGTTGGTGATGTATGTGTGATAGCGGGTGAGGTTAGCTGTAAAAAGTACACTTTCTGCTTCCAGTCATCAATAGTGCTGTAGGCTGTTTTAGTCAAGAAGTCAATATAGTTTGCTTGAAAATGAATTATGTTCAACTTTATAACTATGAAAGCCAAAATTCAAATTTAAAAGGTGTAAATGAAAGTATTGGTTTAGTTAAAATATACAAAGTGTTTATCATGCTGCATTTTAATATTATTTTGTGTTGCGCTGTTTGTTTTGAAAAGTCATATGATGGTTTTCAGAAGAAACGGGGAAACAGTATTTTATTAAGGATTTTCTGTGTTGTCCTCAAATCCAACTGTATTTCTTGGCATATAGGAAAACAAACAGGAATTTGGAGATTTTTTTCATTGGAAACAAGGTCTAGATAAGATTTCTAAGCAAATTCCTTATTTGTGCTGAAAATATTCAAGAGTTGTGTTGCAGAAAGTGATGCATGAAAAGCTGTTGATGTGGCAGAACTTCCTCTTGGGCTTCCTAGGAAATTGGTTATATTGCTGCAGTTAACTGCAGTCTGACCGTGCTTCTGTGGGTGTGTATTGCCATCCCAGATGAACAGCTAACAGAATTCAGAGAAGGCAAGTAACGATGTGTAGCAGTGGTTCCCCCACATCTCCTAAATGAAGTTAAATATGGTACCAGCAGTACTGAAAGGATAAAAGGAAGCATAGCACATTCTTCCCATTGCATTGAATACACAAGAAAAGCCAACTGTTATATGCTCCCCATAGCGTAACTGGCCTTTCTAGGGATAAAAATCACTTTTCTTCACTTGTCCAAGTTAAGCTGGAAACATAAGGCCAGGTTGCTTTCCTGCTATCACTTGATAGGCATCTCTTTTCAGGTCTCAAGAAAAGCAATTAATTTATATAGATGTATATTATCAATTTTTGATTATCATTATGTACATAGCATTAATATGTTTGAATATCTAAGCTCATTTAATTGAAATGCAGCTTTTAATTTTGGTGTTATTTTCACTAATACATTGTTCAGATAAATGTTGCTTGCCATTAACCAAAATACATCCGCTTAAGATGACTTCTAGATGAAGTAAGCTGATGTTAATATTTGGTGTAGTGCTTGAATTTTCTTCCATATTCCATGAAGCTAGACAATTGCATGGAAAGCATTAGTAACATCTTCTCAGAAGAGTAGCAGAATAGCTTGCAGAAAACTTAGCTTTAAACTTCATCTGCATCAAATGTTTTTATATTGTTTTCAGTAGTGGTTGGCCATAAGAAGTAGCTGTTGGTGATACCTAGCACTCTTGATTTCTTTACTTCGTGTTAGTAGGAACAAGGGGTAGTTTTGCACTTTCTATCACAGCATTGTGCTGTGATGAAGAGCCTAGTATGACCCCAACCAGGTAAATGGTATGACCCCAACCACATTAAGCTGGTACTCATACTTCAAGGGATATCGACAGTGCAGGAGCAACGAGATGTTTTTATTTTAAACAAGAAATAAAAATAACCTTTGAAATTATTGTTGACAAATAGATATTGGCTGAAGTAGGTAATTAGGTGATCTGTTACTAATTGTAAAGCATCATCATAATATAACGCAAAGCTACAATATAGCAATGTCTGTTTTTAAAGCAGAGGGGAAAAGGGATATTGATTGGATATAAACTGATTAAGAAGCCATCTTGGAATTGGTTGTTCCAGCCATCCTTGTTGTCCTATCATGAAAGGAGGAGAGTTCAGTAATGGTTTAACTACAATTAAATCCCTCCCCTTTCTTTATGGAAACTCAACTGTAGGCATTTCAGCATTAGCCTAAACAATGGTTTTGAATATGTTAAGCCCCTAACAATTAGGGAGCAGTTTGGGGCATTGAATAATGTGGAATGATGCAATTGAACCTGACAGCTTCAACAGTCAGCCTACTCATGGGACCTGAAAGTTGTTCACACTTGGTTTCATCTCTCATCACACGCTGAGTATTAAAACCTTACTGGTGTGGAGCTGAGACAGAAATGAGGCCTGTTATCAGAAAATATTTCATAGCATAAAACTTGAAAGGAACAGGGGACTAGGCATGCTCAAAGGTTCTCAAATTTTTGAGACCTATTCTAATTGTATACGGCTAAGTATTGTCTCATTTTTTCTCCCCTTTGGTTTTTTCCTTAAAGAACATGTAACTTTTGAAATTAAGAAACTGTTTTCCCTGGAAATTTAAGTAAAAGTCCAGTTAGGAATGCCAATAGTTGTCAGCTTGGGAAACTTTATAGTCATACTGTTACAGTAAAATACCATTTTGGAGTGATGCAAACAAATATAAACCGATTTTAAATATTTCGGAGGGTATTTATATATACGAGTTAAATTTAGTTAACTTGCAAATCTTGTTCTTTAATTGGAAGAATATACTTGCACTTTCTTTCTTGCTGTAGAGAAAGTGTTTTTAAGCATCAATCAAATATCAATCATTTATTCTTATTGCACTCAGGCATTCCGTGAATTACAGTGCATCTTCCTTCTGTGCTGCTCTGCTGCTTATTGCTTTACTGATTTATTGAACATGCCATAAATGAAACCAGTGTATTATATACCTCTAGATGGGCTTAAATCCTTCTGCTAAAATCTTTTCAGGAAAATTTGCTGCCTTTTCAAAATAAATACTTAGCAGTCTCTTTATTTTATTAGTTCATACATTTTGATCGTGTATTGTGTTGACTGTTTAAATAGAATCAGTTGAAGTAAAGAATACTACAGCTTTAAAAGTTCTGCATTTAGAACATGTTTCAGTCCTGTGACCTTAATATGTATTGACAGGATGATTGCGCATTTTTAATAAATGCTTGCTACAGCTTGTTTCGACTGCGAGTGAAACATGAAGCTCCTATTTCACCTTTAAATAATGTAGTGCTCCTCCACCTCCTCTACTTTCCTGTCAGATGAAGTCGTCACATACATAATAAAGCTTCGCAAATCATTATTCTTGTCATTTAAAAAAAGTGTTTAAAAAGTTTTTTATTTACCTCCAGCTGACTTGAACAATTTTACTAATGTGACTTTTTCCTTTGAGAGTTGCACAGGATACATGATGGCACTAGAACTTCTGTAGTTCCAACCTGTTGTAGGACACCTTTACTATTATTTTAAAGTATAAACAGGGGTTAAGTTTAGGGTGAACCACCACTTGTGAAAAAACTCAAGTTCTTGGATATTGTTTAAATCATGCTAAGTCTTTTGATCTGTTATATCAACCCACTTAGCAAACATTGTTTAATTCCTTTGATGTCTTTTGTTTTGTGATGTGATGGTTACTCAACAGAGTTTAGCATCTCCTTTCAAGATACTTAGATACTTTTAGAAAGTTCTTAAAGCTATTTGGGCATGTTTCAGTCAAATAAACATGTATTCTCCTTGCTGATTATAGCTGCCCTGCCATCATAAATTAATATATAGTTGCTAAGGCATAGTTTTAAGCAGCCTTGCAGTGAATTACACAGAGTGAGAGTAAGTATAGCAGCTTCTGTGTAAAATGTGAGCAGTATGCTTACTAGAATTAAGAGAAATCTTTTATAGAAATATTATAAAACAAAACAGAAATAAGACCTGGTGTTTGTAGTTTTAAAAAAAAGCACAAACTATGTTAGTAGAATTCATAACCTCAACCAATTTATTTAAATAAAGTATATATAGATTTTTATTTTGCTAGTCTTGTCTCTTAGGTACAGAAGCAAATAATGGTTGAATCTTGTAATATTCCATTCTGTAAGGTTTCCTCAGTGAAAGAATTTGATGAAAAACTACAGTGTTTTTGAAGTTTGTTTTGTGAAGATTGCTAGTGAAGAATAATAGTTGCTAGTGAACAATAATGATGATAATCATGCTATAGGCATTTATTAAGGAAAATAGCAAGGCATTTATTAAGGAAAATAGCAGGAGCTGTGCAGTATTGCTGCCTTCATCAGTGTCACAGTGCTAATATGTACTGTATTTCTGGGAGCTGTTATACCTGAGTAGGTGGAAATGCCTGCGTTATTTTTAAGACTTTTAAGACAACTAATTCAGATTAATTCTACTAAAGACATGCAATTCTTAAAAAACAAACAAACAAACCCAAAACCCAAACCAAAACAAAACAGGCAGATCTGAAGTGAAACTGTGGTTCTGTGTCTAGCAATCTTGCACATACCTTAAAGTGAAAAGTGAAAAAGTCCTGATCATTGTAAGTAATTACTTGTGGCTTTTTCTAACTTTGTGACAGTAGAAGAATGTACATATCAGGCACAATTTCTCACCAGTATATAGTAAATAAAGCATCATTGAAAACAGTTGTGTGAATTCATAAAAGTCCATTCATCAAGTTTAATATGTTGGCTGAAAGCCAAAACTTAATGGTAGTGTGTGATTCTTTCCAGAGACATAGTTTATACTCTGTAATATTTTGCTGTAATAACCAGTATGTTTCCCCTGTCTCTTGTGTGCAGTTATACATGTCAAAATGTCCCACAAATTGAGTTCCTTACTGTTCACCTTCTTTTTTCGTTTTTCAAAAAAAGTTTCCTTTGTAAAGGCTGTTTACATTTTCTTAAAATATTCATTTTAAAACCAGTGATCACACAGGTTGTGTATCTTTGATTCCCCCCCAATATTGCAATCTTTGCTTTGTTCTGAAATAATTTTTTTTATCAGGTAGGAAAATGCCTTTTTAATAAGCAGCCGTGCCTTTTTTTCTTTGATTGCCTGTCTCTGCAACTCAGCATTTGACACAAACCTTTTCTTCGAAAGGGAAAAAGCATAAGCAGCCAAGGAAGAAGGTATTTTTATTGCGTTGGATTATGCAAGATTTTGGCCAGCCTCCTTAGCTTCATCTGTTTAAGGGTTCATTTTCGCTTGTTTGGCACAAGTCCCAGCAGAGACCTTCAGAATTGTGGTTAGCAACATGAATGAACACAAACTTTGGGAGCTCTTCAATAAGTAGAGCTGGCCAACTGCCAAAAATACAGTTCCTTATATGGGGTCAGGGCAAAGCTGTGATTCGGCGAGCCCCCTATTGTATAGAAAACATACTTGTAATGGCTGTTTGCGTTCTTTAAAATAAAAACAAAACAAAACAAAAAAACACCAGGCTTCCAAGTCTATCAAAATAGGAAGTAACAAAATAGTGTGCAGGTTTTACTAATGACCGAATCGAGCAAAGGAAATATGGCTCTGTGTAGTTAAACTATAGAGCTGAAAGTTGGACCTTTTGACCTCCACAGCCGGCTTGTGATGTAAGGAACCCAAGCATTTGTGAGACATCTGTTGTCTACCTGCCCTTATTTTGTAAATGGTTTAATAAGATTAAATAATTAGTAGGATAACCACATGGTCGCCATGCTACTAAGTCCTAGCATTGAGTGCATACTTCGGGATTGCAAGGAAGTCTACCCATCCTGCTACACGGTGGTTGTGTTAAAATGCAATTTGGGTATTTTTAATATTTGCTGCAGTAATTTTTTTATTAGAAGGTTTTTTTATTAACAGATCTTGCCAACGACAAGTAAAACACACTTTAAAACCTGATATATTTTCAAAGTACTGCAATTCTATTTCTGTACTCACAAATGGAAAACAATATTTTTTCTTTTAAATACATTCAGTTTTTAAAAAGCATTCAACTTCAAAAAAATTAACAATTGTGCATGAGGAAGGCTTCTTTAAAACATGTTCAGCATTTCTCCCTCTTTTAAAAAAAAAAGATTCAAATTTTAACTGGTTTCTTGCAGGCAAGCACCCTACCTGGATCTTCTCTCAGTCTGCCTCCATCCCACATGTACGGCAATAGGCTGAATCCAAATTCAGCAATGGCAGCACTTATAGCTCAGTCTGAAAACAGCCAAGCAGGTAAGCTTCCCGCTGCTGGTGGCAAACATACAACTTTACAGGCTTAAGTATTTTTAAAAAGATTGTTAAATTTTATTTTTGAACTCTGCTCAGCATTTGGTTATTCACTGTCTGTATAAAGTTGTTACGTGGTGGAAGTAAATTCTCAGTTGTCCTGCAGAACAGCGTGGTTTTTCTTCTTCTTCTTCTTTTTTTTTTTTTTTTTTTTTTTTTTTTTTTTTTTAGTGTCTGAAATGTAAATGTTTAAGCAGAGCCATCAGCAGGCAGGAATGCAACAATGTCTCCTGTGACTTCCGTGATTGATGTGTTCAGTTCGGAGCTCTTTGCAACGAGAGTAACACAGCTCTGGGTTTTGTCGTGAATAGTTTAAACCTTTATTTGCATAATTCATGAAATTGCATTACATACAACTTCGTGTGAAAGAGATCCCGTTAGAGAACTTCTGCAGCATTTAATAATCTTGTGAATATTTACCGATTGGCATTTTGTACCCTTGGCTCTCCTCTACAGTTTTAATGAGCCGCTGGCTTTGCTTTGTTTCATTCCCTCCGTAAGGATTTGTTGACATGTCGTAGTAGTCATGCCTGTTTGGGGGAAGGGAATGAGTTTAGCAGTTTACCAAGAATGGATCAGTCATGTCTTTGCCCTCCAAGAGGTCAGAGGTCGCCTGACTCAGAATAGGGGGAGGGCAACCTTGAAGGGGGCAGATAGGGTTATTTTATTGAGAGGCCATAGGGAAAATAACCCTTTTGAGTCCTTCCAAGCAAAACGTTTTCGTATATTTAATGAGGCCCTTTTTGTTTGTTTTACTACCTTTTTAGCAAGGGACTTTCCTATGCTTCTGCTTATAAATAGGAATTAGTGAATTATACGCTTTCATAAAGTTTTCTGTAAATTTGGAGAATAATGTGTGCTTGTTAGGTGGCAGCGCTAAGTTTAATACGTTATATATTTTACGAGTTGTTTTGGGATGCAAAGTGTTAAAAAAATACAGAGCATCAGGATTTGCTGTGATAAGCATACAGATTAGCTGTCCACAGCTGTGATTCATTACTTTCACCGTAGAAATTAAAAGTGGCTGAGGGGAGGGTACTGCAAATGCAAACCACGCTTCTGTGCTGTAAAACTGAAAGGAATGAAAGAAGTGAACATAATCCATGGCCTGGTACAGCCTCAGAAATGTGTAAGGACAACACCTTACATGCTACAGTTCAGCAATCTTAAACTAGTTACGTATTCACTCTTCAGCAGTAACTACAGATAGAAGTTGAGATTTAAGGTATTTTTAAAATATCTACATCAGCTTTAAAACTCTTATCTAAGAAGAGTCGATTTATCAGCTGTGAAATATTTACACTGCAGATCAAGATCTTGGAGATAATAGCCGCAGCCTTGTTGGCAGAGGAGGTTCACCCAGAGGAAGTCTCTCACCACGGTAAGCGTTATTTACATTGGAGAGTGCAGGCAGAGGAAATGTTTTAAGACTTGGAAACTTCACTGTCTTTTTGCTAGTAATACATAAGTGTCTTAAAAGCCTATATATATATGTATATATATACATGCACGTATACATACATTTATTTTTATATAGATACATCCATCTAAAAAAATGCTAATATGTCCAGATAGCTAAAAATGTGCTAAAATTTACTTTCATATCAACTGAAATAAGGTTTACAAATGAAGGACTTTACTTAAGAAATGGAGACTTGATTTACAGGGATTTTTCTATCATTTAATCCACATGTACTACTTATCTCCTCAGATGTGTTACCATAATCATATTTTTAGTCATATTTGCAAAAATTCCAAAATCCTCCAGACTTAAAGACTACAACAATCACAGGAATAAGAGGGTCTAAGAAGTTAAATATCAATACAAATTTCAAACAAATATTTTCTTACCTTTCCCTCACCGCTTCAAAATATGCAACAATTCTCTGTGGGGAAAAAAAGAAGTACTTTTTTTGTTCTGCTGCAATTCACCCCTACTACAGAAGTTTGACATAAGAATTCTGCTGGAATTGTATCACATTATTTTGTTTTAATATACTTGCTGTTAAAATGTCAATATTGTGTTTTAAATACTTCAGTAATATTTTCTGTGTATTTTAAGTGAATCTTTGTTTTTAAAAGGCTTTATTTTCCATGCTGGATCCCATATGAATTAGATTTTATAGTGTTATTACTGTATTTTTTTACTTAGGGACTAACCATGGGGATTTATCTTGAAAAGGATTTTAGGATAGCTAGAAAATGGTAGTTACACAAATGCAGCGTTGTAACAATGCATTTGATTGTTACAGCATGTGTTTATTACAGTAATTTATAATAAATATCTCCAAATTAGATAATTTAATGTACATGCCTGGTGGTGTTGATCTTGTATTATATTTAGTGATTAATCTAAAGACTTCTTGTCAAATGGGGTGAGAATATCCATTATAATACTTAGGTGTTATTACCTAGTCATGAACTGGCTTTTAATCTTTCCAGCACGTGTTGCTTCTAAAACAATAGAGAATTTACAAATTAGTTTAGACTGTGTTCTCAGTATAAATACATATATTTACATTAGCCTATAAATCTTTCTGTAAATAAGGAACATGTCTGTATATATACAGACAAGTAAGTTAAGAGAATTTTACAAAGGGAAACGCTCAGCAACTAGGAAATTCCAGAACTTTTGATTATATATTAAGTAGTCCTCTTATGCATATGTGTTGTGGTAATTACAAGTTTTAATGCCTTCTTAGTTAATATGCAAAGGCCTGGACTTTGTACAATTTGCAGTAGGCCATAGTTGGGTTCAGGCTGTCTTTAGGTAGAATATTTGGGAAGCTAAACTTCTTAAATATGATGCTTCTACGGAATGTGTGTTCAGGGTATATGCAGTCCAGCACTTGGTCAAATTGGTCAAATTTCAGCTGGTTTTGGTGAGGATGGCAAAGGAGGACTATATGATACAAAGGCCACCTCAGTCCACAATTGCAGAGCTTCCTTCAGCATATGGAAGCTGTATCACTTCGCAAAGAGGAGGTAGCTTTTGCTTGGCAGTAGAGTTGTTCAAAAACAAGCCAAAGGGGGGGGAGGGGGAGTGGGGAGGGGAGGGGGAGAAATCACTGCTGTAGTTCCAAAATTGAAAGATGGAAAAACTTAGTCTGAAATATCTAGCATGGAAAAAATTTAGAAAACTTACCCATTCAATTAAGTTCAGTAGTCAGCAAATTTCACCCCTGGTTTGCACAGTAAGAAAGATCACACATATGTTGACATCTCTAAAATGTGTAGGTAACTTCCCACCTTCCCCAGTTAAATAAATAAGTAACTCTGATTACTTAAAATATGGTTTATAGTGAATAAAAAGCTAACTTCAAAAATCTGCTATCTGAATGCAACTCTGAATGTTACCTGCTTTATCTATGAAAATTATTTTTCTGCATGTTCTGACTCTCTTCCCTTTGAAGCTTATGAAAATCATAAATAACACACTTCTCTGAAAGAACTATGTAATTTTCAAATAGTTGCTTAAAATAAAAACACTTGCAGAAACAATTGTTTGCTGTTGATGACACAGCTGATTGCAGTTCTTTGGAGAAGACGTATGTGACTCATGAGCTGTATGGTCATTTCAAATTCATATTGTTATATCTTTGTACCCCTATATAACCACAGTGTTTGATGTTTAAGCTGTCATATTTAAAGTTTTATTTAAAGTCATATTTAAAGTACGAGAAATATAAATATACCTGCTATATGTGAGCTGTTTCCATTTTGCAAAGGAATTGCTGCTTTTCCCAAGGTAGCACTTAAACTTTTTTTACCCCATACTTAACCTTAGATTTAAAAATGTGTTATTAATACTTGCATTGAAATATGTATGTATGCCTATATCTAAATTCAGTATTGCTTACAATTAATACTGTAAGAGTATGAATAACTGTACCCCAAACTTAAACAAAAAACAGTTGTGAAAGTAAGCAAGGTATGAAACAAGAGATTCCCATCTCAGTGATGGCATCGGACCTGCAGATACAGCACACTTATAATCCTATCGGAAACTATGATCAAATACTATTTGGAATAAGGATTCAACGCTAGTATAGAGGAACCGTATCATGTCTAATGGACGAGGCAGGGGTTCAGCTGGAAGGGGATGGATTGCCTAATGTTGCGATACACAGAAATCTAGATTCCGCGCGCGCCCCCCCTCCCCCCCCCAGCTTCCAGTGAAGGATTGCAGAGGTTATACAGTCATGTGTTGCTTTGTTTCTACCTTTTTGAAATTGATAGGAAACAGTCCTAAGCCCAACAAGAATTTTGTTGGTGATTTAGAATTCAAATGGTGCAATCTGTTAGAGTAGCGTTTTGCGCCCTTCAAAAGCATGCATACAGAGAAAGAAGTTGCTGGGGGGGGGTTGTGTGGTGGTTTTCTCTATTTGTTTTCTGGTTTTGGTTTCATGTGGGGATTTTTTTTGTGTTTTTCTTTTTTTTTTTTTTTTTTCCAAGTGTGTTGTTTGTGTGGAGTGTAGTACATCTGTTCAGAATGTTTCTGCATAAACCTTCCTTCTTATCACTTCAGCACATCATGTAAACAACTAGTTTTAAGGCTGTTTTTGCCATGTCTGTGCTGAACTGTTAAATGCTGTTGAGTTGTCATCTTGTGTCAAAAAACACTGCGCTGGTCATCCATTCATCAGGGCTTTTTGTTTTAACAAGTGTTTTTCTTCTTTCATCCTGTATGCAAAAGAGGAATTATTTATAAATACTTACAGAGCTCTTAAGTCACCTACTTAAAACCTTTTCTCGTAAAAATCGCTTTGCTCTGGTGCCTACAAAATGCTTGACAGTCATTAGGTAGCTAATGTGCTGTGACCACTGCTTATTACGCTAATCATAATTAACACACTGATTTCCTGAGCCCTATATGTTGTCCTGTACTGGGACTATGGTGGTCTTGTTGGTAAGTTTGCACTACAGGGAGAACAGTATGGCTGTGATCCTGTGATGGCACCAATAGTTATTACTTACAGTAATAACTAATATATAAGAATCTGAATCTGAGCTCACTGTAGTTGATTAAAAAAAAAAACCAAACCACCACCACCAAAACAAACAAAAACACCAACCAACTTTTAGTGGGCTTTGGTGTTAGTCCTGTATGAGGAGTGGGGCCATGCATACATGAGGCCAGAATCCTGAGTCAGAAATACACTGAGCATCTGGTTTTGCTCACAGGTTAAATTTTGTCCCATCCAATGCAAAAGAAGCCTTCTCATAGGACCTGAGGGGTACCCAGCTTTCTGTAGCTGTGTGCTGAATATTTAATTTTCTCCTGAATGAGAAAAGACATGTGGCAAAGGGATTATTCTTTGAACTATGTGTGGTCATGAGTGAAAAAGGAAGTATATTAAGTGTGCACAGGACAGGCAGAGGATAACTTTAACTTTCGTTGCATCCCTTGTGAAATAATGTTTTCATGTAGTTCCTCAAAAATCTGGTTTTACATGATTCTTTTTAGAACAAGTTAGGCAGTGGAATTATATATGGCCTTTCTATGTGGAAGTACCATTACTGTGCTGATTTTAATACATTGTTTTTGTTTTCCCAGTTTTCTTTGGGAAAGGTTTGAAGATTTTATTTATTTATTTATTTATTTAAAGACAGGTGCTCTATGTATTCATATGCAATGGTTTCCCGCTGTAGAAGTATGTCTTGTATAATTTAATACAATGCTGTTTGCCACTTAGGTATTACGTTATTCTGTGTGCAAGAAGAGGTTATGTGCTTCTCAGTATAAATTCTCACACTGTGAAATATTACATCTTTCTTTTAATAAAGCCTTGGCAGTGAGAACCAGGAGTTCTTAGGGATTTTGCTGAATTAACTTAGTCTTGGAAGTGTAAGATATGTAGGTGCTAAGGGCTGATATAAAGTAAGAAACTTCAACATCCTATTACTAATACATTTCCTTCCATCCTTTTCTTTAAACAATACATTGCAATATTTTCAACAGATCCCCTGTAAGCAGCTTGCAGATTCGCTACGATCAATCAGGGAACAGTTGTGGGGAAAATTTGCCCCCAGTAGCAGCCAGCATAGAACAGCTTCTGGAGAGGCAATGGAGTGAAGGACAGCAGTTTTTATTAGAGCAAGGCACCCCTAGTGACAGTAAGTACTCACATTCTGTTTATTACTGCTTTTGTTAACTGTGTTATTCAGAACTGCCATTCAGTGCTTGTCCAAGAATTTTTAAAAAACTTATTTTCTCCTATGAATAGAAATATCACTGTAGTGTATAATTGTAACATAGTTCGTAATGCAGCACATGGCTTCAGTAGATTACAAAAGAGTTCTCTATAATTATGTACATTTTTATGGATGGGGAAATTGTGTCATGCAAGAGGAAGTGACTTACAGATCCAGCTGGTCGGTTGCGGAGTTTGGAAATGAATTCTGGACTCTTAGATCCACTACTGTAAATAGTATAGCACAGTGGCTTTATATTGTGTGATATAAATTGGCGTAATAATTTTTTATTGTTATATTTTTCATTTTTTAATTCTAAACTGTCTACTTCTGTTGCTGTTTTAAAAAAATACTTATAAATGTTAGGCAGGTGTCCTACTGGGCTTTCGTATCTTTATTATGTTCTGTGTTTCTCATGAAATTCACAAAGCAAGCAAATCATTATTTTCTCAAGTTATGTTTAATAGAGTGGAATAGTCCAAGAATGAATATGTTAAAAGCATAAGTGATGAGTAGATCACTTGGATCTCCATATTCAACAATATATCAGTATCAAAGACAATGATTGAATAAATTTTAAAAAATTTTTTTTAATAACAGGTTGGGGTTTGTGTTATATTTTATTGAACATATTATTCTTCTCATTGGTAAAGTGGTATCTAGTTGGTATTTTTATGAATGGTATCCTGACAAAAATGCTAATTGTGAGGAAATTCATGCAGGGATAATCCTTTAAACATGATAGCTGGAGGACAGGTTTAGCTAAGTCTTATTGCATCTCATTTGGGCTCACTGAGGGTTCCTTTGTATGTTCTTGAAGAGGAGGGATAAAAGCTAAATCCTTGGGAAATGACCAGATGTGCCTATACCAGTAGACTTATGTCTGTAGTAGGCCCAGAGGTCATGTTAAACAAATACAATTTAGAATTAAAAAAAAAAAAAGGCTATCCCTGTGGCTTTACAGTCACACTCTAGTACTAGTTGGGAAATCCAAGTTCTGAAACCAAATCAGAGTTTGAGAAAACTGTGCTTGGTAAAAATCAGGTTAGTACAGAAGATGATGCCCTTTTTCTGCAAAAAAGGGGTGGTAACTGCAGTGCTCACACAGTGCTCCCTGCTGGGTGATTTGTAGATTGCTGCTCAAAGCAAATGAGAGCTCTTGCTCACAACAAGGTGTGTCATGATAACTTCACATTGGATGACATTTTTTTATTGTTTCTGTAAGTTTGTGATTGACTGTACAAGGCATTAAAGCAGAAAAACTCCCTTTTTACAGACTTGCTTGTTTTTACATAAATGTTGTTTGTTGGCTGTATTGTTAGTTGAATGCATATTTGCCAAACTTCTTCTGTTTTGATAATGTTTAGAATTTCTGATACTACAGCTGAAATAGATTTTTCCCAACTATGCAATTAACCTGTGCTACTAAAATAATACTATTTTTATATTCTGGTTTGGGGATAAGTTATCATGTACTGCTGTTGGCTTAAAATGAAGGTGAGCCCTAATGACGTGACTTTATCTATTGTATTTGTGTCTAATGTTTTATCTAATGTATCTCATGTACTACTTTATCTAATGTATCTACACCCAATGTATCAGGGTGTAGATATATTGCAAAATTACTATCACATACTACCTAGTTTTTTCTGCACTTCAAATTACACAAAATTGATCCTAAACCTTTCCACTTGAAGTCAAATTTCTGTAATGTATCTCTCAGTAATAATTTTATTTATATTTTCATATATGACTTAATACTAGTCTTAAATTGCAATACAGAAATTAAAAAAAATTAAGATGATATTCTTTGAATGTGATTGTGAAAGATAACATGGATTTTTACCTTAGTTTTAGGAATGCTTAAATCATTACACCAACTTCAGGTTGAAAATAGGCGGTTAGAAGAACAGATAAAGAATCTGACTGCTAAGAAGGAGCGGCTTCAGCTACTCAATGCACAGCTTTCGGTGCCCTTTCCAACAATAACTTCAAATCCTAGCCCTTCTCATCAAGTACATGCCTTTCCAGTACAAGCAGGTAAGTAGAGTAGTAGTGTCAAGGTAATTCGAACATGTATTTATATGAAATATCTATTTCATCCACATATGCCATTGATGGGAGATGCAGATACATGTAGGATGAATATAGATTAAGTATTTGTTTGTGTGTTTAAATGTTTAAAAGTCACTTGGAAGACTTATATGAACCATTACTACTTGTTTCAGTGCAGTTTCTTTTTTACTTCAGCCTGCAGCACATCTGGTTGAATCTATTGATTCACCAATTATTTAGTTAATGTTTTACTATTCAGCAATGATTTTTAAGGTTGACTTTACATTTTCTGTGTTTACCTTTGACATTATTTTGAAATAATTATTCTGAATCTTTTTTTACATGTTATAGAAATTTAACCACTGTGTGTTTTTTGAAATAATTACTTTAGCACCTAGCACTGATTCCTTGAACAGCAGTAAAAGCCCTCATCTGGGAAACAGTTTTTTACCAGACAATTCTCTTCCTGTATTAAATCAGGTAATTTTTATTTGTTTCTTCTAAACTTAAACTTGTTACAAGTTAACTCATCATAGTCCTTGCATTGTGCTGTTAGGTGAAATTTTATGCAGCTGAGGGGGTTTTGTTGTTTGTTTTTACACCAGGAGATAACCTCCAGCGGACAAAGCACCAGCAGTTCATCAGCTCTTTCCACTCCACCACCTGCTGGGCAGAGTCCAGCTCAGCAAGGCTCAGGAGTCACAGGAGTTCAACAGGTCAATGGTGTGACAGTGGGGGCACTAGCTAGTGGTATGCAGACTGTAACCTCCACCATTCCTGCAGTGCCTGGTGTGGGTGGAATAATTGGAGCGCTGCCAGCCAGCCAGCTGGCAATCAATGGAATTGTAGGGGCTTTAAATGGGGTAATTCAGACCCCAGCAACAATATCACAGAACCCTTCTCCTCTCACTCATGCAACTGTGCCACCCAATGCAACGCATCCTCTGCCAACCACATTAAATAACAGGTAAGAATTTGCTGACTTTTGTTTTTCCTGATAGTGCCTGCCGTTCTTCAGTTTAGCTGTATTTTTTAACTCGCTTATTCAAAAGGTACTGTTTCTTCGTTAGCCTGTAATTGTCAAACTAGGTTCTCCTCCTGATCTGTGAATGAAAGTAAGCAGGCATTTAATGGAAGCACGAATAGTCAAGTTAAAGAAAAGATGTTTTCTGTTTAGCTTTTGGGAATCCTAGTGTCCATTTATTCCTGTTTTTTAATCAAGTCACATTCCCAAACAAATGTAATTATGTAAATGTGCTTCAGCTCTTTTTTTAGTTCAGAAAACAATATTCTTTGTCCTGCCGATTGTTCTTCCATGATTAAAGTAGCACTGGCAAAGCTACCATTTGTTGCAGTAAGAAGGGGGAGGGGGAAGAGAACAGTATACAGTCATGTAATTAAAGGTGTAATAGGCATAACTAACCAGAGTAGTAATACAATTGCATGGTGTTTTCAGTTCTCTGCATCTGTGACTCCAAAGACAACAAAATTATTTTTTCAAGTGGTGTTCCTAAGGATTTTTAAATGCATAAAAAGATCCACGTTTGAGTATTCGTAACAGCCCTTCCCCAAGAACCAGGTATCCTCAGTAGCATAAACTGCTGCTGCTTGAGCTGCAAGGCAAATGGGTAACAAAAGGAGACAGCTGGCTTTCCAGGAAGGGGAATGGACTGCTTGGTCTGGAAGTATTTTGGGATAGAGCAGAGCCTGGGCTAACTCATTCTCCCCGCTTCCCTTCCCCCCCACCCCTTGTATTGTCCTTCGCTTAGGAAGGAGAGCTATGGTTCTATGTAGAAAGAAATGCCTGCAAATAGGGAGTGGATTACTTGTCTTTAAGTAGAGTTTATTTTTGGAGATTATGGTGGATTACCCACCAAAAAGGGCACATGTGATTGTAATGATGCAAGGCATCCCTGGTTTTGTAGCTTCTTTTTCCAGTTTTTGTCCTCGCTGTTTGTTTGGCAGCTCCTGAATGTTCGTGTACAGTATGATTGTGTGGTATTGCTTCAATAGGCTCATAAAACCTGACACTTCCAAGTGTATCCTGTTGTTTTGATGTGATATTTTTACTGAGGAGGTTATATTTTTCATAGTGTATATCATATATGAACATAACGTTTCATACGTTAAACAAAAGACCTTTCGTTAATGAAAAGTTATCTTCTTTATTGAGTATCAGAGGTCTGCTGAAAAAGCAAGAATTTTGCGTTGCTCTCCCCAAAAGTGTGAGGAGGAGTGAGAAATACTAGACAAAATAAATAATATTAACCAGCTGTATAATGCTTTCCACTTTCAGGTAATGCCAAAATATACCGTCATGCTGCTGTTTCCTCATATGATTTTGTTAATACACAGATTATTTATTTCTGACTCTTTGTATTGCAGAAGTTCTTTTCTCTCCTTTATTATTTTTTTTAGATATATCCATCTTGACTGCTCTTGAGTATGTAGCCTAGTAATAGACTACTCCAGTTCACACAGAATACTGCAACTAGTATCCTGTTCATTAGCTCTCATTCTAACTTCTAGCATAGTCTGGAATACTGTAATGATTCCCTATTTTCTGCTACAACAAGCTTATGATGTACAGCTCTGCCAGCATTTCCATTTTTCTATTTGTATTTCTTTTCTTGCACGATCTCTTTCTGCACTGTTCCCTCAATAATACTAATTTAAAATTAATATTAATTTTAAATTTAAAAGTGCACTTTCCACACAATTCTCTGCTTTATTGAGCTCATCCAGATGATTTGCTGGGCCCCCTTCCTTTTGAGGTGTTTCACAATTGCCCCCATTTTCTGTGATTTTTCAGTATTTCTAGTTGTATATTTAGAGGAAAAAAGTTCAGGCTGTGCAAGCACTAATGCTAATTAGTGCTAATCGAATTTTAGCAATGACATGTACATTCCTCATTCCTGTTTCTTCCATTACAAATACTTCAGTGAAAAATATGACAAAACTTTTCTGTTACTGGAACTAAGTTGTGAAGAAGCTTTGGGATGACTTTGAATGAAGAAAAAAGAAAAAAAAAAAAAAAAAAGAAAAAATATAAAAGTATTTTCCACTGGTTGAGATTATTGGTTCTGAAACTATATGGGAAACCATCTGTTCCTGCCACCCTTGAGTTCAATGCTGTTTCAGTGGCAACTAGTTGACTATTACTTTAATGTCAAATTCCTCTAGGCATCACTACTCTTTGAACTGCGTAAGTGGGAGGGTTAAATGGCAACAAGCACAGGCAGGCATGGAGGTTTGCTACCATGCTATTGCGAGCTCTCCAAACCTGGTTAGATCGCACAGTGGGGATCAAGTTTGGAGCTGGCTTAAATCAGTATTCCCAAGGTGATGGAAAGTCACACGAGAACTCAGCCCTACTTTCTAACTTTTTCGTATTTGTCTATAATTAAAAGACTTCCCAGATGTTCCTGTAAGTTGCTACTTACAGTAACTTCCCAAGCTTCAGAATCTGTTCGGACAGCTTCATGGGAAAAATAGCTAGATTATTCACTGATAGTTGAAGACTTCTTTATGCATATTGTCCTTACTCACATGAGCTCTGTAACTGTGGGACATAGGGAGGTGAGAAAACACTGATCTGCACACTGCTGTTTGAGAGTTTCAAATGGTCGGTAAAAGAGCCTACATTCATTTGGCAGAGAAAAATAGTCGATCCTTTTCTGGGAAAAAGATGGCTTAATACAGATTGCTAGCAACTGGGAGATTAAGTGAGTTGAGGAAAAAGACAGACTTATTTCTTTACATTTTCACAACCAGAGAAGACTGTAGGATGGAGAGTTTCAGGCTGATCGTATACCTTTAAATGAGAAGCTAAAAAGGATTAAATTTACATTCCAAGCTGATCTGGTTTAGAGAAAGCCCTGTGGTGAAATCTAGTGAACTGCCTCTTCTGGGAAGCTGGGGAGCTGCAGCGTTTTGTCTTCTGCAGTTAGGTTTTGTTTCTAGACGCTTAGATCTCAGCTGCTGGCTGAGGGTATTTTCTTTCAAGTGCCAATGTAGAGCAAGAGGGGAAGACAGAGTGGATAAAGAGAAGGGAGAACAGCAGCAGAAAAAAGAAGTGCAAAGGTAAAACATGATATAGGAAAAAAGAAAGAATGGGATAAAAGAATGAAAACACAGTGGAGAAGATTCAGTCCAGTATAGAAGAATACAGAAAAAGTGAAATAAAAAGAGAAGGTAATAATGGTAATATTAGTCAACCTGAAGGTACTTACTTTTTGCAGCTGTTACAAATATTTTTGATACAATTGAATTTAAAGCTGTTTGAAGGAATTTCAATTAATTGATGAGTGTCATTGTTTGAAAGTCAAACACATGCACAGTTCTAGCTTATGTTAGGCCTGAGTTTTCCTGTTGTAGCTCAGGAAGAAAAGCTAGGAGTTTCCTTGGATAGGTGAAGTGTCATCTCTGCTTTCATCAACAATCAAACAAACATCGCTAGCAGTGGGGAATAAATAGAATGGTGTTACCCATTTTATGTTCTGTCACGTTAAATCCCTGGTGTGTGTGCACCTGGAATATTTGTGTGCAGTTCTGATTATGCAGTTTCAGAAAAGGAGATAATACAAGGAAAAAAACAATACAGCAAGAATAATCAGAGGCAAAATGGCTTGCACAGGACAAGGTCAGTAGAATGGACTTCTTGGCTAGGGAAAAAGACCATTGACAAGAGGTTTGAGAACCAAGGGAGTAGTAGAAATGATAGTAATGGATGTTGTGAAATAATGGATGATGGGAAATAGTAAGTGCAGCCCAGCATGTGTTTTCCATAGCATGGAGGCCATCCAGTGAAGTATGAAACAAAGTTGCTTGCCCTGTCCCAGTGTTGTGGTTTAACCTCAGCTGGCAACTAAGCACCACAGAGCTGCTCGTTCACTCCCTCCCAGTGGGGTGGGGGAGAGAATCAGAAGAGTAAAAGTGAGAAAACTCGGGGATTGAGATAAAGCCAGTTTAATAGGTAAAGCAAAAGCCGCATGTGCAGGCAAAGCAAAACAAGGAATTCATTCACTCCTTCCGATCGGCAGGCAGGTGTTCAGCCATCTCCAGGAAAGCAGGGCTCCATCAGGTGTAACGGTGACTTGGTAAGACAAACGCCATCACTCCAAATGTCTCCCCCCTTCCTTCTTCTTCCCCAGCTTTATATGCTGAGCATGACGCCATATGATATGGAATATCCCTTTGGTCAGTTGGGGTCAGCTGTCCCAGCTGTGTCCCCTCCCAGCTTCTTGTGCAGCCCCAGCCTACTCGCTGGTGGGGTGGGGTGAGAAGCAGAAAAGGCCTTGACTCTGTGTAAGCACTGCTCAGCAGTAACGAAAACATCCCTGGGTTATCAACACTGTTTTCAGCACAAATCCAAAACATAGCCCCATACTAGCTGCTATGAAGAAAATTAACTCTACCCCAGCCAAAACCAGCACACCCAGCAGTAGAGAATGGTGATGCTATGGGTATTTTCATACTGGCTGGTTAATACAAAGTAAATGTCAAAGTGATTATGGAGCCAGGCTACAGTATGCTAGCTACTGTAGAAAGGCAAGATAAATAATTGTGTCCTGAAGAGCTAAATGGTTGTAGCCTAACTGTGCCGATTTGTGGCCGATTTAAGTTAAGTTAACTTAATTCTTTACTACCAATCACAACTAGCAATCCTGCCGTTCTATTGGTCATCCTACGCACACCTTCTTGCTGGTACTTGTGCTTGTGCATTCACAGAGTAACCTCATCTACACTACTAGATAATCTTTCAGTGTGTTTTGTATTGGCTTAGGTTTCAGCTCCATTCCCACGAGATGCAGCTCATTGTGCAAGAGCTAGTGCAAGGGGAGGGGCCAGAAGTGTACAGCTGAAAGGGAAATACTTAACCTTTCAATAGCAGGGTAAACCTATCGTGAAACTACACCTTAGTAATTCAGTGGGTGTTTTAAACTAGTAAAAGCTAACACTGGTACTTAAAGAGTAAATCCAGCTGCCTTCCTGGTCTTCTGTTCCAAAACCACCCTTGTTAAAACCACCCTTGTTCACACTGTTGGTCTTGCAGTGAACTGGCATAGCTGAAGAAACCCTTTATTTCCAGACCGGTTGTCAGCTGGATCAGTTCCCTGCCCAATTTCCTAAATAGCTGCAGAAAATGTTATGTAGGCATGAAAATAGGGACTGGGAGCTAAGCAATAGGCAAGTGCAGAGACAGCCTGCTTCGTTCCATGGCAGCATCAGTTAGCCCACTTCAAGGCTGAATGTGTTTGCTAAATTGCAGACAAGGTACAGGCAATAGTGATAGATTTGAATATAGCAAAAGATGAGAATCAGAAGGAATCCAAGGCAAAGTAGTAACACTAGTTAACTAAGTATTAAAGGTTGGCAAGAGCTGTCTTACAATATAAGATCTGGCCTTTCTGTATAAAGTGTTTGAAAAAATGTAGAAATGCTGATTATTATCTGAGTTGAAAATAATGTGCACATAGTAGACTTAGGTTACTATGAAGATGTTGCTGTTGGTCAACATAAATGAGCCTGGGGGTGGTGGTAATGTCTAGGTATGTATCAAAAATTGCAACTGGACAGACAGACTATTTAATACTTGGCAGTATGCAATCAAAATGTTAATAGGAACTGTCTATTTATATACACCTTTTCTGTGTTTCAATGGAAAGCTGAAGTAAAAAGTTCCCATACTTTCATATAAACTACAGTATTACCCTGTCAAACCCTACAGTGCCTCGGGACTAGGATTACTTCCTGACCAACAGAGACAACTTCTACTCCATCAACAGCACCAGCAATTTCAGCAATTACTAAGTACCCAGCAACTCACATCAGTAAGTTTTCCTGTTAATTATGATGTAGTCTTCTATTGTATTCTAAGGCATGGATAAACTCCTCAGCCTAATATAAATACTAGAAATGTGTTTAACTTGATATCACAGGTTTTTATAATATTTTAGTTTTTCAGTTGCTTCAACTTTTTTGGATGATAGTCATGCTAAATTACAGGATATTACTGGGCTGCGTGTATTTACTAGAAGAATCATTCCCTTGTGCCGTCAGCCCCATTTTGTCCTGCGTGGACATAGTGGCTCTCAAATTGTCTCACTCAGTATCAGCTGTGGGCAGCAGAGTTTGGGACCATGTATGGATTCTAACAATATCCTAAGCTATTCTCCGATTCCACTAGGACTCCAGCAAAAGATCTTTGGGTATCATCTTGTGAGCCGTGAGCTGTCTTTGCTCTGCCTTGTAATGTTCATATAGGCCATTAGGCAACTGGTTTAACTATTTTTATTGCTAATTGTGTAGTTTTAGTACTTTGACAAACATGGTTCGATATTCTTCTCAGGTATGTTTCTTCTGATAGAGGCCTGACGAAGCCAGCAGGCTTAGCTGAACTTCTGCTGAGCTACTGATTTCAGGAAATTTTATAGGCACTTTCTTCCCTTTCCCACAGTCTCATGGAACTTCATTAGTGTAACCTAAATTAGCTGGGATTAGGTTAAGGGTTGCACTGACTGAAGATTTGGATAAGCAAGAACCAGGGAGGAGCTATTTTTCAGTAACTAATTCTTGATTTTTTTTTTTTCTCCTCCCTCTCCTCATATTACTCCAGGAACAACATCAGGCCCTTTTGTATCAATTAGTACAGCAACAACATCACCACCACCAACACCATCAGTCTGAAGTACAGCAATTGCAGATTACTGGAGGAGCACAGATACCCATAAACAACTTACTTTCAGGCACACAGGCCTCACCACTTAATGCAGCTACTACCAACCCATTCCTTACAATTCATGGAGATAACACAGCTCAGAAGGTGACAGTAAGTATATTTCTCACCTCACTTTCAATGTAGTGCCTTCATGAGGTAACTAAAAGATATGAAGCAAGTTATGTGCCTGTATTCACAACTCAAGGATAGTGGATTTTTTGTTAGTTTATTTTATTTTTCTTGAGCCTTGGGCTGCACTTAATGAGGTTCAGAACTCTGTAACTTGTAGTCACTTACACCTAACCTGTCTGCTGCACACTCCTGCTTCCCTGGATCAGGACACCAATCCAGTGACCCGTGCCTTCCTCTTGTAATTACAACTGCAGCCCTAGTCCTTCTCACCCCACCTTCTTCCCCAGCTTTGTGTCCACTATTTTGTAGATCACCTTACTTGAAGAGTTTGTCCTGGCCAGGCCTTGGGCACTGTGGAGCTGCAGAGATTAGTTGATGACTTGAGAGATGAGGAGCCCGTTGCTGGAAGGTGAAATATGTATTAGGAGAATGGGCTATGCGTGTCTTGGTTCTGATGTGGAAGGTGAGGCTGTACACTGGGAGGCTGAGTGACTCCTTTGCTTGGTAGAGTAATAAAACCTTTCCTAGACAGATAAGGAAACAAGACACATTTTTCTGGCAAACATGTTCCATTGTCTTCAGCATTTGCCCATAACCTCCATCTCCAAGACAGGAATTTTTCTTCAAGGAGTCAGAGAATAGACTTAATTCTCTGAGGGTCATGCAATTAAGATAAGAGAGGATGAAGGGAAGGAGCATCTGGAACTTGTAAAAACCAAGGAAGAGTAGAGCAGGAAGACAAAGTTCCAGTATTCCTTGGAGAAGACATCAGGTGGCAGTGGTCGTGAAAAAAGGGAAGCTTGTCTGCAACAGCAGGTGGGAAGAGTTTGGGGCTAGATATTGGTCCCCTCTCTGCTCCCCACCCCCAAAGCCTCCAGCTACTTTAGGGGCACAGTGGTGGAGAAGGACTCAGGCAGCTGGGCTTTTGTGGTACTTCCCAAACATAAGGTGAGACGCAAAACATAAATGATGAATTTTTGAGACAGTCTTTCTGGAAACAGCTCCCTTCCATTCAAAAATACGAGTGTTTACTTTTAATAAGCTTTGCGCATGGCCGTTGTCACTTTCCAGTTTGGTCCGTTGTTGTGATGTTGCAACTGTACTGCAAACTGCAGGACTCTGGCAAGATCACGTTCTTTCCCAGTCGCTGACTGTCAGAGCAGAAGCGCTCTATCACAGGGGTTTGCTCAATGCCTTGCCTTCATTTAGAAATGTTCACAATTTGTTCTAGTATGTTTAAAATCTATCTCCCTGCATTTTCTAAAAATCAGTAGTGAATGGAATCAAGACCCTATATTTGGTTTGCATCAGAACAAACTATTCTATAGGTGACCTTATTTTGAATTTTTTGAAATGGCTATTACTAGGTTTGGACAGCATGACCGGGCAGCACTAGCATGCTTTACAAAGATGCTGTTACAATTTTAGTTTTTGTTCTTGTAAGGGTTAGCTGTAAACAATTCCAGGAAATGTCAGAACATCTGTCGAACAAAACCCTTAGAAAGAAATTTCTTGTGAAATTGCTTTTATTTTTTTTTTTAAAGGTTGGAATTGAGAGAGATTGAATTGGATTGTTGAACTATTTTAATCTAAAAAGAATTTTTAACAAATCCTCTGTTTGCCAAAAGCTTGAATGTTTTAATCCTATTTCCATTTGGAACAGGTTTTCAAGCATTTCTGAATGCTCAGTGAATGAGATGAGGTTTTTGCTCAGTCCTGTTCAATACTTGCAGGAAATGTCTTTGTAGCAATTTATGAAAGAAAGATAATCGTGACGGGGCAAAATGGAAATTGTATTTCCATTCTGATGGAGAAGTGTAGATTTCAGCCTTCTCCAGTGAGAAAACGGTAGCCAAGGTCACCTGGTATTTGTCTTGACCATCATGCGGTTCTACAGAAGGACCAACAGCCAGGAACAGCAAGTCTTGTTGGAATGAAAGTAGAAGCAGAATTGGTGTTTTGTAATGCTAGCTGTATGCTACCATTTTGTAATGCTACCTTAGTATGAGTTGCTTCAATGTAGGACTAGTCCTTTAATTATTCCTTCCTTTCCCACTTTTTATTCTACAATATATGATTATTCTTTACAATGCAGAAGTTACTATTTAGATAGCTCTAGTAAATGTACCTCATCTGCTTTGTCATTTGTATGAATTTAGTTTTACTTAACTCTGTATCTTATAATCTGATTTTTAGAAGTATTTTCTCTTACACAGAGGCTCAATGATAAAACTGGACCAGTTGCGTCAGAGAAGAGTTGACATTTGAATGATACTTGAGAACTGCATGTCCTGCTGCTATAGCACTTCATCTGGCTGCAAACTGCAGTTTTCCTTTCTGCAGATTGGAGAAATGCAACAAGGAACTCTTACTGCACAGCAAAAGGTTAATACTTTTCATAAGGATATTTTTGGTAGGCTTTCATTTGCTTTCTTGTTGCACTAAAATGGATGTACTTCTTAATGTTTCAGACTGTGAAGTAGATAAAACTCTGCAAACCATAATTATTGTCAGTATGATGGTACTAAGTACAAATTCAACCATAGAAAAACATATACTTGATGCTCAGTTCTAATCTTATAATTTAAAGGCTAGTAAAACTGTCTGCAGTCATGCATTACTTTGGTTTCAGAGCAATAGTTCTAAAAAACCAACCAGCCCCAGCCCTAGCCAGTCTGATCTTCTGCTGCAGTTGCAATATATCCTTTTAGACTAAGCTTTGTAATGGCAGCCTGGACTTGCTGTTTGTCGTTTCTTTTTTACACACCTCTTTTGAAACCTGACTCATAAGGGAATCCACTTCTGAACTTTTTATTCCTTTAGATTCCTGTTGTTATATAGTGGGAGTTTTTCCTGAGTAAGAATTACAGTATGGAATCCAAAGTTTATTAATTTCGGTGTAGGTTTTAGATTTCTGAGGTTTTTAAAGGAACCGATTTGGTTCCAGTGACAAAGTTTTCTTACCAGATGAGAAGGCCACACTGGAAGAAGTATGTGTAGTGTTTGGCCTAAACCAAGTGCCTGTTGCTACCTCTGTTTTGTTGAAATGGCTGCAAACAGCTGATCATGCACTAGACGTGTCCTTGTTAGCAGCGGTGATACTCCGCGTTGCACCAGCAGCCTTGTTGTTCTGCCTTTACTCGAGGTGTTTATACCACTGCAGATAGCTCAGGCAGATTGTTACCTGGGTCACTTTTCACTAATAAATTACCAAAAAAGTGAGTTAATATTTCCCACTAAAATTTACCAGTGGTTGAAACGGGTGAACTTGTGTTACAGCACTTCCAGCAGTAGCTGATGTCATGGCATGAGTCTATGCAGTATGGTGAAGGATAGTGTAAATGGGGGTAATGACCACTAATCAATATTAAGGTGGGAAGTATTAGAGGAAAAGACCCAGCTGTAATTAGACCTCCACTGTGTACTTATTTGGAAGAACATGTTAATTCTGCAATATGTTTCTTAGTTGAACATTGCACAGTTCTTACCTCATTTCTGTAAATAAAGTTTTGTGAATCTGTTTTGTATTGTGAAGAATTCATAAGAAAACATTGATATTTTGATTTGTAATATTTCTAATTAGTAGATTTAATTGAAAAAGTAAAAATAATTTATTTTTATATGTTCTGGGGAATTTTTTAAAAATGTCACAAATCACTTTTGTAGATACTTTACAAAAGTAAACCAGTGGTTTATTTTACTTACTCAACCCACTGGAGGATATTCTGTAACAATTTGTACAAAAGGTAAGATGGAAATGTGCTGTTATTTTGACTAGATGTAAAATTCCAAGTGTATGAAAAGATATGTACAAAGCTTTTGTTAATAAACTTTAATAATGTTTATAGTTGCATACTGCTTGTGTGAATGTGAGTCTCGTAGAAGAATGGAATATTTCTGTTAACGTCATATGACAGGAAGGATTTAAATTGCACAATGGCCACTAAAATTTATTACAACAAATTTTTAAAAATGTTTCTCATGTGAATTTTTGCTTTCCAGAGACACTGATGCAGCTGTAATGCTGTCCAGGGACGCTTTTGCTTACTGGACGTAAATGTCCAGTTGCAGCCGTGTGCCGTAGCCTGATGTCAGAGTCTTTTGCTTTCATCCTTCAAAGAGAAATTACTTTGAAATTGCAGGAGGAGTGAGCTGTTACTCTAATGGCCCCAGTTCATTTTGAAATAACTTGGTGAGAGCTCTGCGGAGATGGGACGAGATCTTTATCTACACAGTGCCTATGTTAAGGTGATTGAGGCCTTTGGTGTGGTTGTAATTTTTGTATTGTATTTTCTGTAAAACCAGCTCAATGGTTCTTTTCAGAAATTTGTCCATGGAGGCTTTGGTAAACACACAGCTGAACTCCTGGTCTTTTATTTCCCAGGCAGCAAGGAGGAACTTGACCCTTCCCATACTGTCACTTGAAGATCAAACGTGAGGTTTGTGGTAGTACGGGTTTTGGCAGACAAGGGATGCGTTATGGCTCCCTCACAATTTTTAGCCCCTTGCTAGTCAGGTGCAGCCTACAGCTGAGACTAGCTTGTGGAACAAGCAGCAGGAAGATGGTGTGCCATAGGCCTGTGCCATTTGTATGTTGTTCCATTGCTCAAGTCCTGAGGATTGCATATTTGTGGTTTATTTTCAAATGGGGAAAACTGGAGTCCTGAAAGAAGATAGGTAAATGAGCAAGCTCAGAACTAACAGTAGGGGAACGTGAAACATCATCTGGCACAGCTAGGGGCATCCCTAGCCCCGACCCTCCCACCTGCTGAATGGCTCCTCAGCCAACAGGGCTAGAAAAAATTCCCTACATTCTAGGGGTAGTTGATGATTGTTTTATGCTGTAAGGTGAAGAGGCTCGGAAGACTGGTTGAACAGAAGGCATTTCTACTGATTAAACCCATGCACTGTCTAGACAAGCTCTAGAACTGGGTATCATCTTTCTTCTGGCTCTGTTGGGCATTGACTATTTGTTAGTCAATGCTAAGAAGGGAGCGTATATAGCACATATACGCTGGGCCACTAGACTTGTACTTCATGCTGCTTAGACCTGTCGATGAGGGGGAAGAAAAGCCTGATGTGCCCACCAGCATGAGGCCTCCAGGGAATCTGGAGTCCCTTCTACTGGAGTCACGGACTGGAGGGTGACATTACTGCTGCTTCCTTCATGGACCTAAGAGGAATCCAAAAACTTCACCTGGTAGACAAGAAGTATCAGTAAGTCATCTTGCTCCTGTTGGAGCAGTACCATAGTAACCAGTAGAAGGGGCAAGTCCTGCTTTTCCTTGTGTGTTTCTTTTATTTGAGAGGGACTGCCTAAACTCTGGTATTGGGCTCCTGGTAAGATGTAGAGAAGCATGAAAGGGGCAGAGTTGGAAATACTAGTGAGATCGTCACATTCAGGACATTCTTAAACTCTCAACTGTTAGAGATTGGTGCCAGAAGCCCAGGATAGCAATGGATGTTTTACAGTACTCGTAGTCCTGGTGGACCAACAGTCAACAGCAGGAAAAGGACAGTTCTGCCATCTAAACAAAAATCCAAGTCACTAGCCCTTTAAGGAAAGAGACCACATCAAAGTTCATGTGAGGGCCAGATACAGTCAAAACCAACCTTGTTTCAATGATTTTGCAGATCCCGACATCAAAGATGATGGTCTGTGGCTGATTTGGCACCAGTTCAGTAGAAGCCAGTACTGCTGTCCCTGTGGAATGCCTCTGATGCCAAAGCAGCCCAAGCCTCTGCACAGGTTCCTGGCAGCCAAGTCACTGGTTACTGAGCTACCCTCAAATGTGTCGGGAACCGCTGTGGGCTCAGTGTCACGAGAGCAGCGCAGACTAAATGCGCTGCATTTCAGAAGAGTGGCATGTTAACAGGCTTTTGAACTTCCTGCTGTTGTTTTCACCAAAATCCAGCTTTACTGACAACAATGACAACACACCTTATGGCTTACAGGAGCCAACTAATTCAGAACAGCCTGTGACATCTCAAGTCCTGGTTTTATCAACTTTATCCATTCAAGCTGTGTCCATAGGAGCTACTCTCAGCACTGTGATTGTGTGACATTTAACTGACTGATTTTCTGGTGCCTGTTTTTCATAAGCTGCACTAACATCTCACTGTTGGTTCTGCCTAAAGGAGAGCTCTTTTAAAGTCACTCAGTGTTTCTATTGTTTTCAGACTCTGTCATCTCATAAGGAGGTCACACCGCAAAATCTTCCCTGAAATAAATTTTTTTTAATTAGTTCATACATTGTCAGCTGTGAAGTTGAGAATAATATAGTCCAAACATTTAGATCTACAGGACATTGCAGAACAGCATCTGTTAGTCTTTCTTTGAGAACTAGACCAACCTAAATTAGAGCTCTATTAACCTTTGCAGCATCTTAATCCTACTCTACTCATGCGCTTGTGTATGGTTGCCTATCTTGCCTATCCCATCAACAGGGACATGCAGAAGATGCTCAAAATAAGACTCAGATCTGACTCATTTAACTGCAAGTCACAATACAGAAGCTACAGCATAGACGCTATGCATTTCATGCATAAAGTTATAGTGCAAAAGGCACTTTGAGGCACAGCTCACAACTGCCCAGGAAAGTAAAAATACTTAGCTCACAGGCAAATATTAACAGTACGTGAAGAAAAAGAAGAAAAAAAAAAACCTGCATCCCATGCTAGAACCAAAATTGGAAGAAGTTGCTTAAATCCCAAGCCTAGAGTGACCTTGATTTTCATGGACAGGAAGTTTTAGAAAAACAGTAGCTTTGGTGGTGGATACCAGAACCATGAGAAAACAAAGCCTGGGTATTCTTATGGAGACTGCCTGCAGTGTACCACTTCTCTAGAGAGCATTGCATCTCACCTCAGTGATCACAGACTAGAGCCACTGCCAAAAGGGCCTGCGGTCTCATCACGCAAAAAAACCAGCAACCCCAGGAGAGGACCCTGAGAGAGCCTGAAGATGTTGGATCTTGAGGCTCACAGCCAAACACAAAAGCTACAGCTTTGGCCCTTGAGGAACGAAACGTGAAGTCTGACTGGATGGGGCCTGGACAAGGCTTTCACTACACGAAGGATCCCTCCTAGATGGGTCTCCCTGAGCATGTGGCTGCAGAGATTAGATCCACTGATGCTGGACTCTGACTGACGTTCCTCATCCCAAGACCTACCCTGCCAGACTAGTCGGTGTGAAACACCCTTCCGGTTGCAAATGACCCACCAGTGCATTGCAAAACCTTTCCAGTTCTTGATGATGAGACAGTTGGGCCTGCCACCAGTTCATGGTGCAGTCCCACTGCGGAAGAGGCCAGTGCATTTTCCTTACACGGTGAGCTTGCCTCTACTTTCAGGCAGCTTGATTCTTCAAGGAAGCAATGCATGAATTCCCTTCCATCCAGGCATGAGCAGCACCTGTGATTAGACATTCACATCTATCACTTCAGGTACTCAACCTGACACGTGACGCAATGACACGTACAATCTTTGCCCATCCTTAAGGATCTTCTTTCAGATAAACTGTATTTGTCAGGAGCACTGCTTTAAGTTTCTCAGTGTGGATGTTCTTACAAACAAAAAAAGAGAAAAAAAGTTTCTTACCAGTAAGTAGTACTTGTTCTTCTTCCTTAGACCCCGTCCAGAAACTCTAGGGCAGAGAGAAGCTGAAGGTGTTGGGCAGGCAGTATGTAATTATTGCCACATGCACAGCAGTGATGTGGGCAAGTCTTCAGCAGGTACTCCCACACATGTAAGTTTTTAAAGATTTCCAATGATAAAGGTGTCAGAGTCCTCCCAAGTCCTTATTAGATTTGCCACTGGATTTTTTTGCCCCATTATCTAACTAAACTGTTTCTCTCTCCAAAGTGAGCCCATTATTACTCTTCATAGCCACCAGAGACATGTAACAGTTCTGTATTAATTGCATCAGGGAGACACAGAGATCATGCAAGCACAAAGCTCCCCTTTTACATACTTGAAGATTTTTCTCTCTCTCTAGTGTAGAGCAAATACCAACAATTCCTTCTGTCCTTCCTAGCAAATCAGGCTTTGTAGACTCTGGATCATTCTCTCTGCTCTCTTCTGGATGGGCTACATCTTCCTTGAAGTGTGACGTACATACGACACTGGGCACGCCATTCCAGGTGAAGTCTTGTAAACCCAGAGTAGAAAGGAAAGAGGACTCTCATCCTCAGAGGCTACACTCTCCTGTTACTTGCTTTCTTTTTTTGAAACAGCAGAAATATTCCAAATGCCAGTCAAATTTTTCATGAACAATACATCTCCATTCACTCATGTTGTTCTACCCTAGCCCTGTCAAGGCTCTGCCAAGTTAATTTTCACCAATTCACCTAACCGTTTTAGCAGCTTTTCATTGTAGCCATTTCAATTACCTTGCTTTACAGCTAGAGTCATCTGTCTTTGAGTCTTCTGGGTGACTAATACCTTTTTAAAGTTAAGATTTCCTGGTATCTCTTGAAAATACCTCACTTGACCTCACTTAAGACTCTTCCTTCATCAGTGCATTAATAGCACAGAATTACTATTTGATCAATTAGCACACACAGATCATAGTACAGCTTCTAAATATGTTTAGTTTCCAATGCAGTTAACCTGTGAAGTTCTCTGTGAAACAAAATTTAGATGCATTATTTTGTGTCTAGTAAATTTTCCACAATATCATTATTTCTACCAAGTAAGATTTATTTTTTTATATATGACCAAAAAAAAAAGTTCCAACTGGTAAAGGAACACATATGGCACACTGTTATCTTCCCCAAATACTCCTCAAAGTTTTATGGGAATGGGATGAAATTTTGTGAAATGCTGATCCTGTCAGAAGCAACACAATTTGCAAACAGTTACTGGGGAAAATCCACAGTATAAATAGCAGGAAGTTAATGGAGATTTTCAGCCACCAAGTTCTGATTTTGAGTTCAGATACATGATTCTCTGATTTTTCATTTTAATTTTGAATTAAAGATCAAAAACTTATTAGAATCCTGGTATTAAATCAGAATTTGAGTGGTAAATCTTTCTTTAAAAAATGCAAGTCCTTAACGTTTCTTGTGAAAGCCTATGATCACTGCTCTGACTTACTGATGTAATTTACAGCCCATTAAGTACCCTTTATTCCAGCATTTTAAGCTTTGTACAACTTTTCCAAGATCATGAAAAACAAAATAGCAAGTAAGGAATAGTAGCCCTTATTACCTATTCTTCAAATATAAAATCAAACTATATTGAATCTAGAATATACCCCCCCCCCCCCGAAAACTCTTAGCCCAATAATGTTAGCTTTTAAGTCCTATTGGGTACTTAGAAACTGGTCATGAAGTATATGCCTTAATTTCTTGATTAGAAATTAAGATATAAGGCCTTTAATATTCTTACCCATTTCAGCTCTACCAAATTAACAGCACTATCAACTATCACTGTGTATTAGTCTGCAGGGTTGGTAGAAAAGGTATTACATTGCAGGTGCATGTAAATGTACAGGAAGTTAAGGTTAGCAATACTACTTATTTCCAAATACTGTTAGAATGACTAGACATTTCATGTAGCAGCAGACATGCTTATAAGATTATGGTCTTGGATTTATAGCTGCAAGAAAGGAAAACATATTTTGGTGCAGAGTTCCATTACTCTCATGTTTACTTAGCAGTTTCAGATCAATTCTCTCTTTCAAAACAAACATAAATTCTTTATATTCTGTATATTCATTGGCTGTAAAACTACCAGTTCCAGTATGCAATTATCAGTGTGGGTTTTTCTGAAGGTCCACTAATTTTTAAGACATTGTTATCACACATCTGCATAAACAGCTCTCCAACACAAAAATACACCTTCATTCTTCAACACACAAATAGGTAAGATGGCATAAGATTTATTAATAATTTTCTTTTACTAAGGCACATGACGTATAGAAATACTGAGGTACAAAAATGCAGTTTCCTGCATATGAGATTTAAAACTCCATTTTGACAAAGCTGAGCTACATCTCTTCTGCTCAGAACATTCAGCTTTTAGCCATTTTTTTCTTTTGTACCAGTTCAACAAGCAACTTGTATCTTGCTATACACTCCTCCTAAAAGGAAAAACAAAAGTGTTCATTAAAGTTTGATATTTTAGTGTTGCTTTAACTCTATATATGCTACCTCATTCTAGAAGAAGAGCTAGGTCCTGGGCCTTGTGTGGGTTTTTTTTGAGGTTTGTTGTTGGTTTTTGTTTGTTTGTTTCTTTAAAGTTGCACACTGAATTTCAGAAGGAGAATCTACCTCTAGTGAAGAGCAGATTAGAAAAATGAACTTGCAATTCACGTTTCTTAGTGGATAATTTCTCTCTGTAAAGAGCACACAAACCTAAGAAAACAGTTGCCCAGTACTTCTTGGCAATGACTGTCAACGCAATTATTACACAGTTGTATTGTAGTATCTATTTCAGAACAGTTATTCTGGTATGAGCCACACTGCAGATAGATAGGATCCCCTGTTAAAAACAAGCCTTTACGGTCACTAACATAGCACCTAACTGACACCAGATGCTGTTCAACAGCTTTAGAGCCAGAGCCAGAGCAACACTCAAATCCCCCACCCACATTTCCTGCTCTCTCACACTGGTTTTGGCACAAATAAAATTAGGATTTTCTGCAGCTACAACGATTGAAGCAAGCACACTAATCTATCACAACTATTATGGAATCTAACACAGACCAACTATATCAATGACAACGAAAGCTATTTTAAAAAGATTATACTTACAAAAAGAACATTAGATAGGTTATTGAGCATTTAACAGTTGCAGATGGATTACTTATTTTGTTTGTTCATTGAGATGGGTTGAGAAAGGTATTGTAAAAGTGTAAGCAAAGCGGCTCACCAACATTTGGTTACTAACTTTGAATCAAAATTTGTTTTAAAATCTAATTTGTCCTGCAATTGAAGATCTGAAAGGCAGAGGAGAGGTAAGTATTTTAAATGAAACAGGAGGTATTTCAACAATTTCTATAATAGGTCAAACAAACTGAATTAAATGAAAATGTATTTTAAATAAAAACAACAAACATGACAGTAATGCTCTTTAGGTTGATTATGTCTGGACTGATAGGCTAAGTAAAGACCTCGCCTTTCTTCATGGACTCTCAGTTCTTAAGGTAATCATAAATTGGTAGAAAATATGTTTCCCCTCAATTTATACTATAGTTCAAACAAAACTAAGCATACCTTGCTTTTTCCAGGAACACATTTTGCTATTTTATCCCAGCGATCCGATGTTCCCTTTGGATATTGCTGCAAGGCCATTTCAAGAAGTTTCTGTTGATTTTGAGTCCACAGTTCTTCTGGGGCATGGCTTTTCTCTCTTCTTCTGCTCTCATCATCACTCTCTTCCTCTTGCTCAGCATTATCAAAATCTTTCTGGCGTCTTCCTCTGCCCTTCTCTTCTGGTACCTCTTTCATTGCTGGTAGAGTAATTTCAGGTGCTTTGATAATTTTTCGTTTGCGGTGTCTAGTTTCACTTGCAATGGTCTCCTTTTGATCTATTTGGACATCCATCTGCTCTGGGATATGATTGTAGTTCCCCTCCTCCTCTTCCTCCTCCCTTTCTCGCTGGGTGATTATGTGGTCTGGCAAATTCACGTTGACTTTGACGTTCTTGGAATTCTGGGCCAGTGTTTTAAGCTCGGAGAGCCTAATGATACCTGTTAGAAGTATTGTTGTTTGTTACACTTCAAAAAAAAAAGAAACAAACCACAAACAAGCAGGGAACTGCCTGCAAATAAAAGGTACCCGGAATAGTGCAGAGAGGAGAAAAAACTCTTCTGGATTAAGAGCTTAAGGAGAATGCTTATCGCGAAATCAGGGTATTTGTTAAGAAGCAATGAACTTTGCCAATTATGAGCTTATCTGGTATATGTGAAGTACTAGTAAACTACCACACTGATATAAACAAACAGAACAGCATGAACAAATGAACAAAACCCACAATAAACTGAGTAAGAAAGCCTGGGAGGATGTAGCTAAAGGGAAACATTCCCTCAGAATACCCATCAGTTCTTCTCTTTGCTCAAAGTAAGGCAAGGTTGCAAGATTCTCTCTGCAAAGCATTTGTACCTGAAAGGTAAAAAATGCACTGTGTTTGCATGTGTCCTGGTTTTGGCTGGGATAGAGTTAATTTTCTTCCTAGTAGCTGCTACAGTGCTGTGGTTTGGATTTACTAAGAGAACCATGTTGATAACACACTGATGTTTTAGTTGTTGCTAAGTAGTGCTTACACTAGTCAAGGACTTTTCAGTTTCTCATGCTCTGCCAGTGAGAAGCTGGCACAGCCAGGGAGGGGGCACAGCCAGGACAGCTGACCCAAACTGGCCAAAGGGCTATTCCATACCATATGGCATCAGGCTCAGTATAGAAACTGGGGGGAGTTGGCCGGGGGGCAGCGATCGCTGCTCAGGGATGGGCTGGGCATCGGTCAGCGGGTGGCAAGTGACTGCATCACTTGAGGTTTTTTGTTGTTTTTCCCTGGGTTTTGTGTGTGTCTCTCTCTCTCTCTCATTGTTTTCCTTTTCATTACAATTTATTGTTGTTGTTATTATTATAATTTTGTTCCAATTATTAAACTGTTCTTATCTCAGCCCATGAGTTTTTTTACTTTTGCTCTTCAGATTCTCTCCCCCATCCCACCGGGGAGGGAAGGTGAGCGAGGAGCTGTGTGGTCGTTAGTTGACGACTGAAGCTAAACCACGACAGCACAGCTATAATCTGAATACAGTGCTTTTTATAAGCATCAGTGAGGATCTAGTAGCACACACCTGGTGTATACATAACAGAATCCTTCAGTTGTTTGGCTTTCATCGTAACCTGCATGAAAACAACAACAAAAAAGAAAATTACATTCTTGGGGCTGTTGAAGAATTCATTAGCAGCTTACTGCAAAATACCACCATTAAACATATATTAAATCGGGCGAGGCTGATGTTCTGCTGCTGGCTTTGTTCATCTGTGGATCCCAAACTGGCAAAAAGTAACTTTGTAGACTTTGTCCTTTTTAAAACATTCCTAGCTTATTAAAATAATGTAAGCAATGCTACACATTTCTGTTAGTATCACCATAATACATCCAGTTGATATTCAAATTTTATTTTCTTTCATTGCTAAACCCTAATTCTCTAACCTAAAAATACCACAAGGAGAGGGAGAGAAAGGAAACAAATGAGTTATCTTCTGGATACTAGTTTCTCAATACTGAACAAAAGAACAAAATAACCCACGTAAGTCCAGATGATGAAGCATGCTAATGGTCAGGCATTCAGTCCCCCCCCCCAAATGTAACAGTCTGACTGCCAAAGATCAGCAAAGATACCTCCTAAGTCCTGAAATATCTTACGAAAAACATTTATTACATGCGAATCCAAAGGATGGAGAGCTGCCTGCTTCAACCTCTCCATGTATACCGAAGTCTGTGTTCTGGGAGAAAAGTAACACCAGATTTAGCATTTTCAGTTTTACTTCAGTAAGGAAACAAACAGGCTTCCTCCCCACCCAGAACGAGGAGCTTCCCCATCCCAAATTTCTAGACCTCACTATAGATAACAAAGATGACAGACTTCATTTAAAATTAAGATCCTTTTAATCACTTAACATCTGCATTATATCAAATTATCTAGAGTCCAAAATTCAAGTACCATGTAAAAGCATTTTCAAATGTAGTACTCAAAGAAATATACACACTTTTTAATTACTGAAAATGTTTTATGAATACCAGATTTCGATTTCAGTTTTTTGAATATGATGTCTTTGTGAAAAAGCTATAAATTGAAATCAAGTAGTCCGAGCCACCCAAATAAAATACAACTTAAAATGTAAACAGGCAACGCACTGAATCAGAACCGATACTACCTGGGATGGGTAACGTGCGTTTCCTGCTATTTGAGCCTGGGACTTCAGATGTTAACCTCTGTCTAGTGTAAGGCACTCGGTAGTGTGCTGCCCAGAGCAAAAAAAAAAAGACAGATATTCCTCCATGTGGGATCGTATTTATCCACAATATGAATCATTTAGACCTTCAGAGCCACAGCATAGACCTCTGCTGTTTTAACTAACTAATGTTAACAATAACGGACTAGCATCCTTTACGTAGAGCAGCACTAAAGAGCAAACCTGCCAGGGAGTACAGCTATTTTCTGGAAGAAGAAGAAGAAAATCTGAAGATTCAGGATTTTTGTTCCATTACAGGATTTGTGAGTACTTCAATAGTTAAAATACCTTGGTACCATCTGCTTCTAGTCTAGTCTGTTTGCTTCCTCCCACCCACTTTTCTGCCTATGAAATTGCAGGACTTTGCTTTAAAAACAAGCAAGTGCTGGATCTCCTTAACAAAATGACAGCAAGACTTAACAAGAGAGTGGTCTATTTTCCCTACAAATTAAACCTCATTTTCTGGGATGATTAAGTTTAAATGAAAACTCCATGAACAAAAAATCCCAACTCTAATTAACCAAAACCTTTATCCAGAGGTAGATATCGGGCACAGAAAACTCCAGTTTCTACTGCTGCAGTATGATAAAGTTTTAATTGTTCAAAGAGAAAAATCCCAGAATACTATGATGAACAGATAATTTTAACTAGCACTAACAGTTCTGCCAGTGATCTGCATGATCCTGGTTTTGAAACAACAGGATGGATCCTCCTTGAAACAGGTGATCCCCTAATAGATAATGCCTTCCTTGAAGAGTTTGTAGTCTAAACCAATCCAAATTAAAACGTTTGTGTTCCATTTTCATTATTAGCAGAGTGTCTCTATAGGGCCAATGCTTTAAAAGGCTGAGTGGAGGGGAATCCATTCTTGACTGCTGAACAGAATGGATCCTTAGTGGTGTGTCCTGCTATGCGTCTCTTAAATAGAAATTATGTTATATAAACTGGATTATAATAGATTATTTTGAAAAGAGTGAGAAGAACTTGTCATGCAAACAAGTAGCTGATCCTTTAGAGCTTACTGCACTGATGCAGTGGATTCATTGCGAATATGACAAGGCATTATCTATGTTCAGTATTCCACAAAGCCGTTTCTAAACCATTTTGCTATTTTTTAAGTACTTCTTTCAAAGATCTACAGCCTACTAATAAGGCCAAGAGAGGAAAAAGAGAGAAGAGATTCCCTGAACCAAGTAAAGCAGAGTAAGCTGCACGCAATGACAAAGACAGGTATACCGAGTTGCTACCCCAATGCCAACGTTTGGTTTTCTCTATGTTGAACCACTGACGTTCTCAGAGGTTGGCAATTATTGTTTTATCTTTCAAACTGAGACTGCACATGCAACAAACTTTGCATTGGAAGTGGTGCAAATCAATATGCTGGATTCAGGTTTCCTTTACAACACAGATGTTCCCAAATTAGGTTAGTGTAGGTATCCCATAATAGATATAAATTTTGCTGCATATTACATCTCATTGAATTAGAATCTAAGCCAGCCCTCTCCACTAGAACAGTGAAGGATTTTGGTTTATTTCTAGATCCTAATAGCATGTCACATTTCCCCCTACATGCAAAAAGTTCAGAAGTAACAGTTTTGACATAGGTTATCTTTTTTTGGCTAACTTCAGCCATAATAACTTGATGAACCCAGATGTAGCACTTGTAGTAAGTTACTCCGTTTATTACATCAAATATTTCCAAGAGTTTCTCTGTTGAAGGCATTATGATATCTGTCCCTATTTTGATGGACTTTCAATTTCAACATTCACCGGGTAAGCTGGAAGTAGCAACTGTGTGTATGGCTTAGATATTGAAAACCTACAATTTCAAAGACTGAACAAGCACCTTCAGCTGACGTAAGTTGGACAACTCATCAAGCTTCTTACTCACAGCTTTACTATCATCATTCACAGGTTACATGAGAAGATTATTTGTGTATTATTCTCTTTTATTTTTTGGTCAGCTTTCTTCTTCACACTGAAGATTTTGCAAGTCCTTTTCCAGGTGCTATGTAAAGTTAATGTTTACTCCAGCTCTTTTCACTTAGAGTTCAGGTATCACTTATTTAGACTTAAGATTTATTTGTCCATCAGCTTCAGCTGTCATTGCCGTTAAAGATGCTGACACAGGGCAAGAATCATAACGTGTCAGTATTAAACTACTAAGGATTATTAGGAATCCAACCTATGGAACATATGAAATGGTATTTCAGTTTGATCTGTTTGAGTTTAATCATTGTTCTTGCCACTCATATCTGCAGTCCCTGCTGGTGCCCGTTCCTCCGTACTTTTTGACATCCCTAATATCAATTTAAATTTCCTCTCCAGTGGTGAGTAGTGTTATCTACTAGTTAGTTCTTAACACTGATTTTTAAAAAATCAGTAAGTTACACAACGTAAGTTGCTCCATTGCTTCCTCTACTCAATTTCTTATCATAACTTGCTTATATTATTATTCTTTCATTAGGTAACAGATAACATACTTGGAAATACTGTTATTCAAAGTATGAAGCAGTTGTAGAATTACTCTTCTAGTTATTATTGCTGATTGTTCCTGCATAGTGCTTTAAAATCATAGTTTTCATGTATATTAAATTATGAGTTTTATCATTACTGTGAAAAGTTGTGCTAAAAGCCTGCTGTATTGACAACAGCTTTCACCAGAGCATTAGCCAGCCCTTAAGAAATCCTGGGTCTGGGGACACCTTAAATAACACGGATCAAGACTGTGAAATTGATTTAAAACAGAAGAGGGCAGATCTCATATTCCTGCAAGTACTTGTACTGCTGCACAGACACACTGCATTATTTTATAGGAATCAACTTTAAACATTGCTGTTTCTATGCCCAGATAACCTAGGCATCTCTGTAGTCTACCAGGGATAGCAGAAGTCACAAAGTCAGATAATCACATGCACAGTGAAAAAGATTTTCTTAGACAGAGAAAGATGACAAAAAAAAAAAAAAGTGTTGGATGCAAGCATTCAAATTGCTGAAGTAGAAATTAAACCATCTTACTATGGGACCTACAGGAAGCCACAGGAACAGTTTGCTTCTGAGAACTCCCTTCTGAATTCAGTTTCAATAGCTCTTCAGCTACAAAAAGATTTTATTGAAAGCAAGTGGGATTAGTGGGATGATTTTATGCAATGAAAGCCAGACAGAGCTGGTTTCCTCCTGTACTGCTGACAATTAGTCCAGATCACAAGGCTAGTTGCTACTCAACCAGACACCTAGCAGTAAAAACATTCCTCATCATGACCATCCAGATGTTAAATCTCTTGTTACCCTGGACACCTGCCACCTCTTTCAGATGGAACAATCAATGCTTCAGAGATACACAGGAGAAAAAAAATATACTATTCAGAGTCAGCTTAAAAGACTCTCAGTAGCATAGGCAAAAGCAAATTTTGCTATCACGTGAATGAGAGGCTACTTTTCATCCTGCAGGGAAGACAGGCATAAAAAAAGCACAGAATTGTGGCAGACCTAGAGGGAAGACCCTGTAAAGTCAGGTCCAGTGATCCTACTGATGCCAAACAGAGAGAAATAGCCCCTTTGCAGAAGATGAAGAGCAATTCCCCATTCCCACAGCAGCAGCCACCAGCCCATCACTTCAGCTGACCTCCACCAGCACCATGACCAGCCTAGCTTCGCAGGGCACATGCCAACAGGACTTTGAAGCCTTCGCCATTTTGCTGTCTTGTGGCAATCTTCTGTAGGCAACAATCTACCTTCCTTCTCTGAATAGGATACCATTTTGATCAGGATTGCACCAGATAACTACAGAAGTACAAATCTCTTGGGTTCTGACAACATTCTGAGAAAATAATGTGGGGTTTTTTTGTAGAGGAAGAGATAACCCACGTGGCTTGGTTTCCCAAACGTATATAACCTTCTTGTAAGGAAGGATAACGTGCTGCTGAAAACTGGAGGTCCTGCTAAAATTGTTTACTATTCTTAGCATCTTCCTGAGCAGAAGTTCTCTAAAGATCTACTAAAGCTGCCACAGTTTCTCAGCATCAGCTATCAGAAATTTGCTGTCCCAGTAGCAGTGTTCTGTTCACCCAGTTGTTAACTGACAGAGAGCATGCAGGAAGGTATGTCGTGCAAAAATGCCAAGATCTGTGGAATTATGGAAAAATATAATGTGGAGACAGCCTGCGAGTAGCTGAGCCTAATATGCAGCAATGAGGAAGTTCTTGAATCTTTGGGGCTAATTCGAGTTAAACCCCACATTTTTCTCATAAAGGAAAGCCAGATACAGAAGGATTTTAATGCCTTCCTGGCTTTGTCAAAGTAGTAGTTTTTTTGCAGATCTAACCTTCCAGAACAGCATAGAATAAATTGCCAAATCTGAAGTTCTCCCCTTACAACCAAAATACTACCTGCTACACTGAGTTGTTCTTCCAATCTAGATCTAAATAGCTTTTTCATAGCAACCACAATTATATGAAGAACTGTTTGACCCAAGTCAGACAACAATAATGACCCACTCCTTTATTTTCATGTGACATACTCAAAATTTGTTGTTGCTTTATAAACTGCTTTCCCTTACATACACTAAAAAGGCTGCTAAAATGGTCTTCCAGTTTTAACAGATTGGTGAAACTTCAAATACTGAAGCATCAAGCCAAATAATTCTCCATTTTTTGCAAGTATCCTTATTTGCAACTTACTAGATCTCTTGAAATATTTCAAATTAGAAGATGCACCTTTGTTTTGGCACTGCTTATAACAGTTTGCTTAGTAGATTTTTACTGATTTTCTCAAAAGTATGTAACATAACTAGTCTTTATCCAGTGTGTAAATTACACGTTGAATTTAATGCTAACATAGCAAATGAGTATTTTAAGGACAATGTGCTTTTATTCTTGAAAGAACTAAGAGACATGTTATGAATTTACCTGAATTTGCTTAGACCAACCAGTTGCAGCAGGCAACAGTACAGTTTTCTTACGGTTACGGACTTTGAAGCCGTGTGTGATTCTGAACTTTGCCACAGCAGATGGAGAAGAGGTAGCTACCTCAACAGAAATCCCCAAAACAACTGTGAGTTTAATTATGAGGCAGTTTAAGATGTGGCCTGCAAAAAAGGCGAAGTTGGCCTAAATCACCAGATGTAGAACACTAGTCTCTCTCCAGTTTAAGTGCCCTAATAGTTAATTTAAAGCAGCAGAAGAATTGCTCCTTTTTTCAGGACACTGAAAGAGGAAGAACTCAGCAACTAGAATTGTCATGATGTTGGAGACTTCATGCTATGCTTTTTTTTTTTTTTTTCAGTTAAAATCCATGTTTGAGAGTCTTTAGCTCAGTATTATGGGCATTCATGTAAGGGAGGAGTTTGGCTCAAATACCCATTGCAACGACTACTTGGACATCTTATTTCGTGACTGTTGATGCAAAATGCATTACCTTTCTTGAGAGTCAGAAGATTTTAATTCTGCAATAGAATTCAAACCCAGCTCATCAGGATGTATGTGGGACATTACATTAATTCAAGCCACTCTAAAAAGTTGCAGCAGCACTGGCTTGACCACCCCACAAGCCATCCATTTGAATTATAAGTTGGTGTCCCACTGTCTTCTGTAAAAAACTTTCTCCCTAAGTAAGACGAATGCTCTGGTCATGCTTTATGAGAAGGAAAGCAATCTGTTTTGCATTTGGGTATAAGATGCATTGTGCTGCCCAATTCTGCAAAAACTCTAAGGGCAACTGTAGGACTGCACAGAAGAAAACTTTGTGCAATGAGGCAACTGTAAGCAGCAACCACCTTCTCCTCCCTTCCAAGTATCACGAGAGACATTCTGGTGTGTCTGTGGGATTAGACAGGTGTTTCAAAGATTTCACTCCCAGATTGAGGGATCTGCATGACCTACATACAATCTAAATCCCATCTTAGATATTCATAACGTCTTTTGGACCTCAATCCAGAGCTAGGTCTTTATACTTCAATAAGCAACTGGAAGAACTATTGATTACATAAATATATGTAAGCTGCTAAGGGTGAATGTTTCAGAATATCCACAATTGGAGAGCACAGTAACTGAGTTAACACAGACATAGTATACAAAAAGAAATGTAAAACAGACTTAGGAAAACAACCTCCAGAAGCAAAAAACCTAATAAATTCATGAACGTTTACATATGCATCATTTCTCACATAGATGTTTTCTTGCTGGCAAGGTAATGAGCTTGCATTTGTCAAAAATAAGACAACTATTTTAGAATGGCATATAAAATACAATGAGTATGAACTCACGCAGTCAAACTTAAAGGCTGAAACTGTTGCTTGGACATACAACAGACATCACAAAATAAGCATCCCCCCAAACCTTATGCTTTTGGGTTTCATGATAATTCAGAATGTCTGCTAAAATATATCCACCTGTCTATTGTTTTGCTGTCTACCTTAGTGTTTTTCTATGCAAGCAGCAAATCCCAATCAGTCTGTTTTTGCAACACAAATGCATGAGATTAGTGACTGCAGGAGCAAACAGAATCAATTTAAATCCTGTAAGACAAGTGAATGATATTACTTCACAAGTATGAAATCTGAGATCTCTTTGCCTTTAATTTAAAAAACCTGTATCTAATAATCACATTAAAGTCTGTTTGGCATGCCAGACAGCTTTTACTTCCTCTGTTATTTTTACAATTTGAATGTCCTTTGTAGTTACTGAAATTAATTTATGCCTTTCAGCAAATACTTTTTTAAAAACTTTTTATCTATAAGGGTAGGTATTGTCAAGTACAATATACTTTTATAATTTCACATCTAAGTGCTTTTTCTCAATTTTTTAACTCAGCAAAAGCTGACAATCATTATTAATCTTCATAAGGCTTAGCATTTGTCGAATCAAACAATATAATTTTTGCAGAAATAGTAGTCTTGAAACTCCATGCCATTCATTATTTTTACTATGTTATAGGGTGTTCACAGTGCTTAGGAAAATTCAAACATAACTTTTTTATTTTGTTTTAAAAGGTCAATTATTTCCTTAAGTATTGGAGGACAGGAATGAGAACTAACCCTGGAGCAACAAACTCAGCAAGGAAAATGGGTCAAAGAACAGATGTTTAGAGGATGACAGAGAGCAGTGGTACAGGTAACCAGGTCAGCAGGCAGGAACCCTGATTAGAGTTAACTGAACTCCATTTCCCTTTCATAATCAAAATACTTGAAAATCTAATTTATAACACCAGCCAATTGCAATAAAAATGACTTTAAAAAGCTGTAGAAGCTTTCAGTTGTGAAAGCAGTAAGATTTCATTATACTAAGCCAGCTGAAAATCATCTTTATGGGAAAAGATTGCTAAATTCCCAATATGCACATATTAAAATGACAATTAGCAATTGAAATAATTAAACATACTGATAAAATGAGCACAACTTAACCTCATCTATTTTGGGTTGATTATTCATTGGCTGTTAAAAGATTTCTTCCTGAAGAGAGACAAGATAAACATATCCTATATTTAACATGACAAAAGTTAAAGTAATAAGCCTTCTTACAGTATGACTGCACCACAGTTGCAAGCTTAACCTAGCTCTGAGCTGAAAAGCATTGAAATATGTTGCAAAGATATTTATGCTGGTATCACATGAGGCAGCATAAATAGAAACAGTAGAGCTGAATGAGCTCAGGAGCACTACAGGATGGACATAGCTGTTTATTGTTGGATTTTGCCTGGCACTTTCCCGGTGGCCTGCATCACATTGTGTGGATGTACCTGTTTGGACGGGGAATCTGGTAGACATAGCCATATAGTGGGCCTTACAGTAATACTTATTTGTGCAGTGTTTTGGGAAATAACATTTAACAACCTTAAATGTCTACAAAACCCCAATTTGAATAGTGGTAGAAAAGAAAAAAACACCTGAAAGATTACTTTGTTAGGAATTACTGAATTTAAGAACAGTCAAACTAAGGTATACGCAGTGATTACTAACCAGCTACGGTGACTATCTGGCTTTAATTTTACATTTTTTAAAATGAGTTCACACATGCTTCCAATTGTAGGGAAGGTTTTGTTTCCTCCCCCTTTCCTAGATAGCTTGCACTTGCTAGTCTAATCATAGACCATATGAAGAGAAGGACCTAACCTCAGGCAGAATCACTACATTGATGTTGTTTCTTGCAGATGTTTGTGTAACCTGTTCTTAAAGCCCTGCAAATATGGAGACTCCACAGCAGCTTATGCCACTGCTTTATCATCTCCATTGTAATTCTTTGCCCCTTAATGTCTAATTCTGCAGCCTGTGATAAAATTTGAGGTAATTACTTCTTGCCCTATAAAACTAATACAGTGCACAAGCCTCTTCCTCTTTACAGTTTTGTTTTTATGTAGTTGAATACTTACATCCTCAGTTCATATTTTCTTTCAGTTCAACAACATGAATTCCTTCACAATCTTTCCTTGTAGGTCACACTTTAGAAACCTATTATTCTCTTTATGTTGAATACGTGTTTAAGTGCAATACTGAAAACTAGACACAAACTAAGGATGTAGACGCAGGTTTACCATCCTCCTGTTGGTATATTCTCAGTAAGATGCTTGCCTTTTCACAACAACTCGCTATTTGTTGACTTGTATCTAGCTCATTATCTCTGCTAATCCCCACGTTCCTCCTGCTTTTTAAGAGCTACCCCTAGCCAGTTTTGGGCATCTTTTATTTGTGAGCCTGATCACCATCTTGCTGTGTGTCCTTGCATGTATTGTCTGTTTAATTTCACCCTCTTTTTTGCATCTTATTTTTCCAATTTGTCCTGACCTTTTTGAATTCTACTCATCTTCCAATATACTTCCAGTTCCTCTTAGCTTTGTAAGATTTACACGTGCTCACCAGGTTCTGGGGTATCAAGTCATGTTCTAGCAAAATCAAGGAACAATTTTCCAAGCTGAACAAATCTCTCTGGAATGAGTCAGACACACAAACTTTTTGGGCTTTCTTTGTATGTGAAAAAGCAGTATTGAAGCTCCAAGCATTAGAAACTTCGCTTCATACTGTTCCAAAACTCATTAACATAATGGCAGGAGGAAAATTCAGAAATATGTAAAAAACCCCTCCAAAACAAATAAACCCACAAAACCAAGTTAAAACAACACCACGAAGCTGAAAAGTTCAAAAAAAGCCAAGAACACTCTCCTTGAGTCACTTCATCCTGCTTAAAAATTGCCAGTGGAAACGAATATAGTTTGATGCAGGAATTTACTTTTTTAAAAAAGGAAGGCGTTTAAGACTCCTTTGTTTCAATTGTTTAAATTTAAGACTCCTTTGTTTAAATTGACTCCTCAATTTAAAATTGAATTTCTTTGGGGTGGTTAGAGGGAGTGAATTTCACTGATGCTCTTCTGGTATATATGAATGGTTTCAGCTTATTGTTTAGAAAGTATTGAAATATTTTTCTAGCCTTTTTTTGCTGAGGAAGAAAGCTTTGAGACAGAAGCAACAATGGAGAGATAATTTTCGGCTGGATTACTTTGAACTGTTTTTATTAACACCTATTTAGCTAATCTACTATTAAAAAGGGTCTGAATGCTTAAAATCACATGGAAACAAGCACACTGTACTTTGTCAATCCTTTCTACTATAGTTCTCTAACTGTGAAAGGAAAACCAAGCCTTACTGCTCTTGATACTGTACAGGAGAAGAAACAAGCAGAAAGTGGTGTCAAGTTTTTAAAAAGTATTTCCTGTGTCCCAGAAAATGTCGGAGAAACAAATTCAAATCTGCCCTTGAATATTTTTCTTTTTTAAGATGTAGTGCATTTGCAAGATAATACACACTTCACACTCCCTCTGGCTTGACTAATGTTAAATCAGCTGTAAGCAAGGGATTCCCAAACTCTACCACACAAGCTATTTCAAAACAGGACCTCATACACCAAAACTTATCTCCCTGCACCTCTCTCAGTGAAAATGGGGAACTGTTGTTTTGGCAGCAAACACTGCCTGCACATGCAAACACCTCTTTCTCTGTGCACAAAGTTTAACAAAACCAGAAATTTTTCCTGCAGCTTTAGTGTAACAACTTCTTATCCAACTATGATGATGCCCAAGCAAAGTAAGAATCCTTGCTGTAAATTTGGATGCTATTCTGTCACCTTCAAGAAATATAAAGGATAAGCTGTACATCTTGTTCAATGGCTGAATGGATATATCTGAAGTAGTTCCCAGTTTCAACATTTCTGATACTGATGCAATAACAGTTTGAGATCCAGAGAAGTTTCCAGAAAGCTTTTGTTTAAGTGTTTCCTCTCAAAACCTAATCGCTGTAACTCTGTGCGACACGGTGATAAAAGTAGCAGAAACTCTAATAAGTAGTCTGTGTCAGGAAAGCTGACCTAGCATTATCAGCAGTGGGAAATTTTTAGAGAAGTAAAAACTTGCGTGGAGACCACTTAAGTTAATCATATAATTGAAGGTCACTGGAAGTAAAAAGGATTACACTCGGACCTTTCTCCACACGTAAAAATCCTTGAAAAATCCTTTTTTTGCAAAAGAAAATGACAGCTCTTAGAACATACACCTTTCTTTCATTTCTCTTTCCAATTCACTGAAAAGAAGAGTATGTTGCTCAAGACTTCTCACCTAATGGAAGAAGCAAGCAAGCTTTGTTTTTTCTTTTCAGTACTGGATGTGCACAAGCATGGTGGCCAAATATATTATGCAAAGAATTCTTAATAAAGAATGTTTTCACACCTGCGTCAAGGAATAAAGCAGAAAATGCATGCAAAAGGCAGTCTTAAGACAGTGTTAGTTTTGTGATGGGTATATGTGGAATCGTTCCATATGGTTGTATTATCAGTATCAAGCAAATTAATCAGTTCTTCCAAAGCAATCTCAAAAGATCTTTCCTGTGCACACTGCGTACTACCAAACCATGTGAAGTATTTTTGCTGTTAGTATCTGCTTAGTAAAATGTAGCATCCTTTTAATAAAGCCACTCCACTTCAGTAGCATGAATACTTCAGGAGTATGATAAACAACACTAAACAGAATAAAAAAGGACTTAATTTCATTTGCATAGCAGGTTAGTAACTTCTTGCTTACATCCACTTATTTGCAAATATGTGTCATTCTAAAACGGTAAGAATGCAAATGGCTTGTATTCTAGTATATGTAACAGAAGTGTATAAATGCATTAAATCTTTAAAAATAACTTCTAAAAATATCTTTTTGTGATTATATCAACGGGAAAAAAAAAACCCACTTAAGTAGTACCCAAATTGCCCAGAAGACTATAATGGGTTATGTTTCACTCTAGCCACAGGCTTTGTTTCCCATTATTTAAGATAAGTCCTGAAATATAATAAATAAAGAACATCTAATCTCAAAATGTACATCAACAGATTTAAACATTATTCTCATTAGCCCCTCCAGAACCTATAAAATAGGGTCAGCTGAAAGGGCTTTCAAATGGTCCTCAGCAGACACTACATCATGTTCGAGTGATCTATTGCTTGAAAAGGAAAAGTCTTTTACAGCCTAGCCCCCAAGGGTTTCAAGATCATAACACTTAAAATCCGTAAGTACAAGCTTTCTTTGATATCTGGTACAATACTATAAAATATGAATTAACAAGGATATTAATAATTTTACACAATATCATTATTAACCATGCTATAATCCAGAAAAAGGGAGTGAAGTAGTATCATATGTATAACTCGTTTTAAAGTTTGTAAAGATATTTCAGTTTAATTAATGGAAAACACCTGTCTAAACACCATTAGCTCATCTACATTTTTTAAGGACTGGCTTGAAACAGAAATGTAATCTTTAACCAAGTCACACAAACATTCTCTTGCAGTGAAAGGAGGTTGCTACAAAACCTGAAATGCATTGTTTTTCTGTTATTGGGTTACAGTAGCTCAAGTCTGTAAGCACAAGAATCCCCCCATCCAGCTGATCAGTTACAGCTGTTAATTGTGGAGGGAGAGACTGGCTGACATCTGCTTCTTGCATAGTTAGTTAATGGTTCACTTCCAGGTCCTAAAAAGATTGTAGCCTCTCTCAAAAGACAATGTCGGCCCCCATATACGTCTGCCTTCTACACTGCCTGTCTTGTTCTGGTTTGTCACTCTCTATACAATGCAAATCTGAGTGAACTCACATCTGCCACTGATCGACCCAATTCGTGAGCGATCTTTTCCCATCGACCTGGGGTCCCCCCTGGGAACTTAACCATACTTCTTGTCAGCTGGCTGAGGTCCTCCTCTGTCCATTCAGGTGCCTGTAAAACATTTGTAAAACATTCATTACACTGGGATATTGGACATTTTTTTGTGAGGTAATATACTGGAAAAAACCTTCAAATGAATTAATCAGATCGTGTAAAAAAAAAAAAAATTGATAATTTCAAGTATTTGGGTGCCATCTCCCTGTGCTGTTGCCAAAGCCACATAAAAACAACAGACCAACAGTAAGATATTAAAAATCCTTAACACTCAAAAAAGGCAGTTTGTGTATTGTACACACTAACACATTTAATTTCTATCAACATTTATACAATGTGCATGACACTATAAAATGCAGTAAAGATAAAAAGCAACAATACTTTCATTAAAGATTAAATCACAATTTAAGATGCAAAATTTCAGGCATTTTTTAAATTGCACATGTAAGATTTTTCAGGAAAGAAAATATCCTCATTTTTACATTTTAAAAAAGCCTCTAAATAAAACAGAACAGTCATGTTAGCTTTTTGTCACTGTAATCATCCTATGTTTTAGCCTTCTGGGATGATTGAGGAATGAAATCTGTTGATTCTAATATTCCACTAAGACTATTAAACAACACACCCCACCCCCACCCCAAACACGGTTATGCCACAAAACCAAACCGGATGCTTCTACCGCCCAATAACCAAAAGCTATAAAAATGTTTTGCTCTAACTACATAAGACAATCTGTTAAAAATAACTGTCTTCGTAACGGCCAAATAAAAGTGAACAAGGCAAGGAACACACAATTATAGCAGTTTAAGGCATGAAATCGCGCTTGCCTCAGAAGGCAAGACGCAGTAACCATCTTTGACATTTGCAGCGTCTTTGGCAACGACTGCAGAGCCAAATCTTTGTTACCATCAGTAGCTTGCCATTTTATTTATTTTTAAGGAATTCTTTATTACATACCTCTTCTAATCACCATTTCCGATAATGAACAGGCACATATCAAGCAGTTTGCATTACAGAGCCATCAGCACAGAACAACAGTCAGAGGTGAGTGACCCCAGGGACCATCTCCACAACTACAGCAAAGCTTCTCCCTGACACTAATCCTGCCTGTCATTCTCCCACTGTGCTCTAACCACACTGACATCCGCCTGCCGCACTGCAAGCTTAACGGGGCCCTTCCTGACTTTTTACTGTCTCCCCCAATCAATGGTTCAAGCGTGCTCTTTTCACCATGTCCAAATGGCAGCTTCACTCATAATCAAAGTGCATTGCTCCTGTTAAAGGGCTTCCCGAAAGGCTCCACCATTTGCATTCATTTGCAAAGCAAACTACTTTTATTCACTTTGTTCTGCTATCAAGAGTGTTCCCTGAAGCAGATAAATTGGCATAAATACAACCTGCCACTTAAAAGACAGTAAATAATAGTCAATAGTAGCAAGGATTTCATCAATCGTCCTAGTTTGGATCCATGTAGTCCTTTATTCAGTGCTGAAAGCCTCAGATATTCATATTCGGATAGTTTTTAATACAAGTATAAAATGAATTAGCTATGATGATTCAAATGCAAGACGCTTAAATAACATGTGTTTATGTGAGAGATCTCGCACATACATTACATGCATTATCATACAATTACACTCTGGCCTACAGAAGAAATGATAAATACATAGAAAATCTCCACATTGCACAATAACCTTATTACTTTTAGTGTATTAAAAAAGTTAATATACTCCATATATTTATTTATTATACTTCAGATATATATTTTATACTAAAATATTTCTCAGAGATTTTTAGAAGGGAAGATTTGGGGTACTTAATGTTCTACTTACAAAAATTTTCATCACTATAATTTAAATAATGAATTCTTCTAAGATTTTTGGTTAAAAGCCTTTTGTTGAAAAATTAGTCAAATTTCATACCTCAAAATTAGCCTTAATATGCAGTGTACTGGAATTTTCTATTTAATTTGTATTAAAACTTTATGGGTTGTTTTTTTTTTGGGGGGGTGTTGTTTCAGGTTTGTTTTTTTTTCTTTTTTAAGGTAAATTCACAGCTATTCTTTCTTACCATATCCAAAGCATATCTAAGCAATTACACACGGAAATCAAGATGATCTTTTCAGTGATGTACACACATCAGAAGCTTTCTGGTAAGTTTTATTTTCAGACTTTTTCGGTAAGCTTTGATTTTCCTATGTGCTCAAAACTTTACTAACCATTTGTAAATATTACAGAAGTCATAAGGTTATCCTCCTAAATAACAGACAAAACTACAATAATTCTGTAGATCTGTAGCTAATTATACAGTTAACTCACAGCACAAGAATTCACTAGCTACATTAAAATATCAACTTGTTAATCTTATTTCAAGCTGACAGTAATTTTAGAATGTGAAGATCTAAAACATTTATAAATTTGGAAAATCTTTGAAAAAGCTTTTAGAAAATCCACTCTCAACCACTAAAGCTGTAAAGAGCTTTTGTGAATTTGCAATTCCTCAGCAACAGTTAATTGTGTCGTTAGATGCAACAGCGCCTACTGTGATCCAACTACTACAAGCAGCTATGAGGGTGGTCATGGTGTGAATGTATTCTCCCTGTTCTAATCTGTAGCCAGCTGTAACTGCGAGAGTCAAATGAATGCATAAACATACTGCTTTGTCACCTAAAACCATGTGTGTCCAATATTACTGAAACACTGGGCCAAAATTCATCTCTACAGTAAAGCAATGGAAGACACCACATGGTGAGGGGACAGCTGTTGTTACTACACAAGCATTCAGATTTTGCATCAAAAAAGCCCCGTTCTGGGATTAACTCCCCATACTGAATGCGAAATTCAAAGTACAGAGTTATGGTCTACACTCTTTAAAATTAAAATAAACTACAAGTGTAGATATAAAAAATTCATAGCATTCCCATAAATAATAATCCTTTAACATGGTTGATCATACATAGCTGGCAATATTGAAGGATTAGTTCACCCAAACCGCTATGCACCTTCTATAGAAAAGAAATATGAATGTGGTTTATTGTTTATCATCACTCTTACAGATGTATCTGCACTTAGCAATTCCATACCACCTCTTTCAGCATGACAGTTTTACACTATTAGGATTTTTTTTAAATATGAGCAACTATTTTCAATTCCATTAAAAGCAAATTTTTAGACAATAAAGCATTTCTTTTCAAGAAAACAGTCTGACTTGTTTAGACCTGTTAACATTAATAAGTATAAAACTATATACCCTTTTATTGATAAAATTGGGAAGTGGCTAGTATTTGAGAGTTTATAAAGAAACTTTAAAAGTTATTTATATTGACTTGACAATATGAGATAATTGGATTTTTTTAGATTAAATTTTAGCTTAGACCGTTTCTTCCTGTCATCAATATACTGTAGATTCAATTAAAATCACCGTTGTATGGAAGTTTGGATAATGTTTTCAATCTGGCTAGGAGTTTGTGCTATGCTTCATCTAATTTTGGTGATTCACTGATCTGAGCAAGTCTAGTCCATGATCTTGCAAATAAACCATAAGGCAGCATCTATTTAAAAATACCTGTGCAAACATTTGTAGAAGAAGGGTCCTAGTAAAATCCCAGACAGTTTTGCAATTCAGGATACATTTAACCTACAAGAAGGTGGTGTTTCCATCCAGTAACTGTAAGAACAGAATGTAAAAGTATTCCTGATTTAATTTCTTGCCCATAATGTCTTATTTTTCTTACATTATTCTTCCATATTCTTACAATTTCTTGCTTTACCTACAAGAAGTCTGAAGTCGGTCTTGTTTTATCAAGTCTAATACACATCTGGTATTGTGATCCAGCTGTGGCTGAACACTAAGGATCTGCTACAGTTCTAAAGCTCTCTTGTGAAACTCTAAAGATCTGCTAAAGGTTATTAATGATCTGAACTCCTATTCAAAGCCACATGTTCACGTAACCCTTTGTTCCTTCAAAGCCATAACTCAAATCCCATTTCAACCAGTACAATTTTTATTAATTGAGCCAACAAAACCATAAGGACAGCTATACTGTTTCAGGCCAATGGTCAAGGTAGGCCAGTAAGCTCATCATTTGTACTCAGGGAGTGCAGCTGCAGAGAACTACATACTTCGTGATAACAAGAAGGACTATATTTATCATTCATCCTTTCCGGTCCCACTATGCTTTGAAAAAACAGATCCCAAGAGGAAGGCAAGCATATAGGTTACCTATATTTCCCCTAATATTTTCCCTAACTCCAGTTATTTTCAGCTCAAAGAAAATATTCAGCTCTCTAAGCTGATATATTTTATCTACTTAGTAACCCTCAATAAATCTCTCTTTCAAGGTTTTTTCCAGTCTCCCCTGAAACTACTGTAAACTTTCTGGGTTTGCAACTGTGCTGGTTTTGGCTGGGACAGAATTAATTTTCTTCACAGTAGCTAGTATGGGGCTATGTTTTGGATTTGTGCTGAAAACAGTGTTGATAATACAGAGATGTTTTAGTTGTTACTAAGTAGTGCTTATACTAAATCAAGGACTTTTCAGCTTCCCATGCTCTGCCAGGTGCACAAGAAGATGGGAGGGGTCACAGCCCAAAGGGCTATTCCACACCATATGACATCGTGCTCGGTATATAAAGCTGGGGAAGAATAAGGAAAGGGGTGAATGTTCAGAGTGATGGCATTTGTCTTCCCAAGTAACCGTTGCATGTGATGGAGTCCTGCTTTCCTGGAGATGGCTGAACACCTGCCTGCTGATCGGAAGGAGTGAATGAATTCCTTGTTTTGCTGTGCTTGTGCACACAGATTTTGCTCTACTTATTAAACTGTCTTTATCTCAACCCATGAGTTTTCTCACTTTTACTCTTCCGATTCTCTCCCCCACCCCACTGGGGGGGAGTGAGCAAGCAGCTGTGTGGTGCTTAGTTGCTGGCTGAGGTTAAACCACAACAGCAACTTCATCTTAATGAGGAATTGCACACATCTACTCATTATACAAGGAATCACCTTACTTTGTCTGTTTTGAACCTGGCTCCTGCTAGCTTTGATGACACCTAGCTCTTGGCTTTGAGTGAAGAACCAGCAAATAGTCTACATCTACTGACCTCCATGTCACTTACAACTTTGTTCAAAATATCCCTCTATACTATTCCCCCATAAGTTGTCTCTTCCTGGCTAAAGAGTCCTAGTCTAGTCAGCTGGTCTCTCATGTAAAAGCCATTTTACACGTAATACTGCCCATGATGACTTTTTCTAAACCACCTGCAGTTCCATTATAACCAACCACTTTGGAATGAGGTACCAAAATGCACACAGCAGGATTAATCATAAGTTTATACAGCGGAATAAGGATTCTTCTGTTTTGCCCTCTATTCCTTTCTTAACAATGTCTAACATTTGCGTTGGGTTTTTTGAATGATACTAAGGTGATGTTTTCAATGAAGCCAGCACTGATAACTCCCAAGATCTCACTCCTCAAGCATCATGGCCAGCTCAGAGCTCATCACCTTGTGCATGAAGTTAGGACAGTCATCCACTATATCAACATTTGCATCCCTTCATATTTACATACTGGGAAGTTCTTCTGCCATTTTGTTGCCCAAGCAGTCAAACTCTTAAGATCACTCTGCAGTTCTTCAGTATCTGTTCTAATCTCCGTTTTTCCAAATAATACTATCATTGATAAACTCTCTCACCTCGCTCACCTTTTTACCATATTATCATGTTCACTATACTACATGAATACACTAATCAGAACAATTCCTAGCAGAAACCCAGCTGAACTCCACTGCTAACCTTGCTCTACTGAAAGAGCTATTTATTTCTACCCTCTGTTTCCCATCTTTTAACTAATTAACTATCTGGAAAAATATCCTTCCTCTTATCCCATGACTGCTTTCTTTCCTTAAAAGCCTACAAGCCTTGTTAAACCCTTCTGGAAAAATCAAGCAGACTTTATCAATCAGATCACCTTCTCCCTGCATATTTGTTAATCCTTCAAAGAAGTCCAGAGGGTTTAAGGCAGGACTTCCCTTTATAGAAGCAACATTCAGGACTCCATGCAGGTCATATTTACCTGGTACTCACTAATTCTATTCTTTATTTCAGTTTTTGATAGTTTTCCCTAAAGAGATGTCAGATGTACAGGCCTGTAAAGGTCCCCGAATTCCACTGACAACTTAATAAATAAATAGAATGACACATTTGCCATTTCAGTCCTCAGGCACCCAAGAAAATAAACAGTTAATCAAATTATTTAATCCTTACATTTTCTTTGAACTCTTGGTTGCATATCCTCTGGTCCCAGTAACTTAAATAATTTAATCTTAAACAATATATTATATAGGTCTAAAAGAACATTAGAGGTTAATTTAGAATTTTTCAAAGCAACTACATGTAAATATGAAGATACAACTAATTATCTTCACTTATATCATAAGCTTGTCAAGATAATAACCTAACCATGATCATTTTTGTTTATACTATTCCTCACACAGGAATGCCTTCAGCATTAAAAGCATTAAAATATTAAACAATATACATAATGTAAGTAGACAACAGCTCTTAGAGAAGAGTGAGAACCTAAGAAGAGAAGCATGAAGTTTCATCTGCCTCAGTATCAGGTCTTCTACCATGTGCAGCAGCAAATATTCTAGCACAGAGAAATTCTTTCCCTCACAGCTGCCCCCAACCCGGATTAGGGATTTCCTAAGCATGAAGTCGAATCCATTTTTGTTACAAAGCCAATGATGAAGTTGTCTGCTCTCCTCTTCCCATTTTTGCTCTTAATCAACGTTATAAGCTGGCTTTCTACACACATTCAGTTTCTCACTTCTCACCATACCCTGCTGCCTTTTCATTTCTCTGTCCAATATATTTCTGCCCTGCTCTACAGCTCTATACATAGTACAGGAGGGAGACAGAAAAAAAAAAACCCAACAAAAAAAACCCCACAACACACTACCAGTAAGCAGTGTTGTTTCTTCAATTTCTAAACATACAGTTGAAGACTATTTTTCTGCAGTAGGAGAGCCGGTAGGAAAAGATAGGACTCCTCAGGAGAGATTTTTCTAGACCTTGCCTGTTTCAGAATGGGGATTTCACAGACATTTCAGTTAGTGCTGCCCTGAGTAATTCTGCATCACCCCTTGCAATTCACCACACGATAGACCATTTCCAATACTGAACAGATCCTTGCAGATATACATGAAACTCCTCTAGTGACATTTTGCAATAACAAAAATGTATCTGTTTCCTGTTCTTTAACTAAGCATTACTCCAAAGATCTTCCCTTTCATCGTATCATTACTCTGTCTCTATAAGAAGTCTTGCTGACAGAACCTGTCAAAAGCTTTATAAAATCCAAGTACATTGTAAAGCACTAATAATAAGGCATAACTTTTCTTTAAATTCACACTGATTTTTTACTATTATTTTAAATTTGGCGCATCTAATAGTATCATTCATTTCATAATTTCAAAAAATTACCCAGTATGGAATTCATGCTAACCAGTCTGTACTTCCCAGAATCCTCAATGAAGCTCAAAAATTGGTATCCTATTTCCATCTCTCATTTCAAGGCTCATTTAAGTAATTGCTAAAATATTAACAGCAGTATTAAATTGATTTAATATTAGAGTTCTTTTTAGGTGAACTAATGGTGAAGACCATTGTTCCAAGCAATTTTTTATTTATCAATGTCAGATGAATGCTTCAATCTGAAACACTCCCTCCCCACTTGCCTTCAATATTTGATGTCAAAACCTCCCTAAACTCCTTTGTAGTAAACATGGGTGAAAAGGACTTTTAGCCCTAGCATCTTCTTGAAACTGCTTTATATTTTGATCAGCCACAACTTCAACAAAATTCTTGGCAGTGTTCCTTCATCTATTTTCTTTGAAAAGACGTAATAATTTTTTGTTCTTGGGCTTACCTTATTTTGGATTTGCATTTGGCTTGTGCTCTTTTGTATAACCTTTACCTTTCTGAAGCTTTTTTCCCCCAATTAAGCAGCTATCTTTTTAGTCTGAGACAAGAATAACTTAATTCCAGTAAAATGGGTATATTTGAGATTCTCCCACCGGCTACCATATTGATTATTCACAATTTCAACAATTTTTTTTTAAGCTTCAAGCAGTCTGTTAACCCATCCTAACTGCATGTCAACAGATGATTTTTAAACATTAAAAAAATAAAAATCTAAGTTTACTTTGAGAGTTTAAGCATATTAGAAACCAAAATGCAAATATGTCTGTAACTGTATAACGTCAATATAACAGCTCCCCTATGGTTTTGGGAAACCAAAACCAGTTGCCATCTATTCAGAAACATCAACTAAAATCTTTATTTACAAGTACATTTCACAGCTAATGCAGGTCAAAAAGGAATTATTATTCAGCTTTCTCATTGCTAAGCTGTGCATCTATATGTACATATATATCTATATATCTATCTCTTACTTAACCTCAGCAGCAAGCCTGAGTGATTAATAGAGTCTCCCACTGCCACCTTCAGCAGTATTACATGGTGCTGACAGGCTATTCCTAGACTTACAATAAGCCATACCTTAAGACTGAAAAAGTTGCGTTCTAACAGACAGACAAAATACAGAGGAGGAGAATGAGAAGTAAATATAAATCAAGTTAAGAACCAGCTATGTGAAGCAGTAAGACAATTTTTTAAGTTGTGACTATATTCAGAAAGTTGCAGATGCTCAAAAACCAGCAGTAATCAGTCATCTGACAAAAGGTGGCAAACACTGACTTAAAAATGAAGCACTGGATGAGCTATATACTCACAAGATGATTGCTATTATACTACATTCATTCCAATGTCTCTGGCTTTCACTTCTAGCCGTTGGCCCTTCTGCGTCTTCCTCCCAGACTGAGTAGCCCTTTAATAACAAGTATTTTCTCCCATGAAGGAACTTGCTAAGTTAAAAGGTCACTCTCCAAGTATCAGTAGATACCATTTCCAACCCTTGAGTAATTTCTACAGATTTTCTTTATGTCTGTTTTGTATTTTGTATTACCTTTTTGTATTACCATTTTGTATTACCATTTTTCATGTAAATCCCCAAATTACAAAAAGCTGTTCAGAGCTGATCTTTCCTCCCCTTTCCTACTCATTATTTATTCCTGCTTCGAGAATTCAGAGCCAAGAGCGGTTTTTAATACTTTCTTTGAAAGTGCTCCAGTTCTTCATAAAGAATCTGTAGGGGAAAGCAATGCTGAGCAGTGATTTTCAGGTTTGCAGAACAAGAACACCTCAAAAACCATCTCTAAATTACTTTAATAAAAATATTTTCTTGTCAATAGAGCTGAAATTGCTCTAAAATAATGACTTGTTAATGACTAGTCATTGATATGAACGATCATCTGGTTAAAGCTACATCACCTGGAAAAACAGGGGAGGTAAAAGAATGAAAACACTTCAGTATTTTATTGTAAAAATCTTCAGAAATATGATAGGAAATGTGAGAATATTTTATCAGGTGTCTGTGGCAAGATTTGGGTAGCCGGGCTGGCCTCTCTGGAGGGAGGTGAGGGGCTGCCCCATGTTGGACACAGCCAGCTCCAGCTGGCTCCAACAGACCCACTGTAGGAGACAGCTGAGCCCGTCAGCCAAGCTGGTGGCACCTCTGGGGAAACATATTTAAGAAAGGGCAAAATGCTGCACAGCAGTGTGAGGAGTGAAAGAAAGTGTGAGAAACAGGCCTGCAGACACCACGGTCAGAGAAGGAGTGGGAGGAGGTGCTCCAGGTGCCAGAGCAGAGATTCCCTGGCCCCCATGGAGGATACCATGCTGGAGCACGTGGAGCACGTGGAGCACGTGGAGGACCCCACACTCGAGCATGTGGATGTGCCCTGAAGGAATCATGACCCGTGGAGGACCCACGCTGGAGCAGGTTTATCCTGAAGGACGACAGCCTGTGGAGGACCCATGCTGGAGCAGGGAAAAATGGGAGAAGGAAGGAGCAGCAGTGAGGAACTGTTACAGACAGACCAAACCCCCCATACCTATCCCCTCTGTGCCGCTGGGAGCAGGGAGGAGGCAGAGAAATTGGGAAAGAAGGAGTGAAGTTGAGCCTTCAACTTCAAGGGGAGTTGGAGGAAGGTGTTTTAGGTTTTGTCTTTGTTTCTCACCATCCAACTCTATTTTAACTGGCAATAAATTAATTGTCCCTAAGTTGTATTTTAACTGGCAATAAATTAATTGTCCCTAAGTTGAGTCTGTTTTGGCTGTGACAGTAATTGATTACTTGATCTCCATGCCTTTACTTTGACCTTTTTCATCTTATTTTCTTCTCCAGTCCTGTTGAGGAGAGGGAGTGAGAGAGTGGCTGGGTGGGCACCTGACAGCCAGCCACAGTAAACCCACCAAAGAGTTATGAAGTAACAAATTACAGCATCCTGGTTTGTGTTTAGGAGAAGTTTTGGGGAAGAATTCTTTGGTGATCTCCCCTCAAAACTACAGGAGTAGAAGATTACCAGCATCTACAACTGCTGTTGTTGGTTACAACAGCACAGATACCAGATTAAAAGTAAAACTCTGCTAGCAATACAGTAGTGTGAAAATCTACCTCCACAAGAAACATATTTAAAAATTGTTATCTATTGGGTATAACAAAACAAATTGGTTGGATTTCCTACACTAACCAATGGTAATTTGAGGTAAAAGTTATTGACTTCTAATCAAAAGTTACTCCCTCAGTGATTTAGACACTTCTGAAAAATTTATTCACATTTTTTCTTTTTTTTGACTAGCTTATAAAAAAGGAAAATCTTCCATGGATGTCTACATTCTAAAGATGTTATTGTCACTTCTTTTATACAACAGCATGTATTGGTTGCCTTCACTGAAATACTAAAGCCCTTTCATGATCACAAAGGTTCAAAGAGATCACAGATAAAAATGACAATTCCATAAAACACAGATAAAATGAGCATGTATGAAAGTGACACAAAACCAAGAACAAAGTTATTAGAGAGTAAATGTCCTCATTTAAAGTTAGAGAATAATTACTCCCTACACAGTCCTCAAATAGTATCAGAAGCCTAAATTAACTAATGAACTTTCTACCCCCAGCTTTCTTTAATGAGAGGTGGTTTGAAGAATCATTTCTACTTCAGTTTTCCTTGATCAGGAAAGACATAACTTATACTTGATGAATAAGATGTTTCTCTCAGAATACTTTCTTTTAGTCAATTAAAACTGACATTACCCTTGCATTCTTTGAGAATGGAGTTAAATTCAATGAGTAAATGCATACCACTTAACAGTACAGAATCACAGAATGGTTGAGGTTGGAAGGGACATCTGGAGGTCATCTGGTCCAACACTTTGCTCAAGCAGGGCCACTTAGAGCCAGCTGCTGAGGACCATGACCAGACAGCTTTTGAATATCCATCTCCAAGGAGGGAGACTCCACAACCTCCCTGGGCAACCTGTGCCAGCGCTCTGTCACTCTCACAGTAAAAAAGCGTTTCCTGATGTTCAGAGGGACACTCACATTTGTGCCCATTCTTGTATCCTGAATCACAAAGCCCCATTAAAACAGTTTGGGTGAAGGTATAAGTAATTTATAGGTTAGGAAACCATTAACAGAGATAAAAGGTTTTTCAAAGTTACACTTCGTAAAATTCTACATGGCTTGAGGAAAAAAAAAAGGTATCTATCAACCTCAGTGTAGAAATGCATCCAAAATCCCACAACTCCTCCATGCAGTCACAACACAGACATGGAGGCACAGCCTCCTATAATCTGCTGTTGCAATTCTAGTAAATTTGAGTTTTGTTTTCAGAGGTCATCCTTCCTACGGTATGAGGGATGACATTTCAGGAGCTACAGTTCTTCTAGTACATCTCTCAGTACATACTCATCACGTGATTTATTGCCATCCTTCTCCTGCTAGCCCACTCACATAAAACTTTGAAAATTCCAGAACAAAAAGTATATTTTTTCTTACATTATACTCTTCCTCCTTTCTTAAGCAGTGGATCACCAGTCATGCTGACACTGCTATATGGAAGACACTGAATTATAAGGATGGGACAGGAATTGAAAGACTGTTCTGTGATGACTTCTCCAGCAATGGTCTAACTAAAAGATACTAAGAACCCTTCTTGGTAGCGAAGCTGCTGTGTCCTCACCAAAATGAGGTATATTCAGCATCTAATAAAGGCACAAGTGACTGCAATACCTGAACTTGTTTAACAGGAGGAAACACACTAGATGTCTTAAGGTTCATTCCAGCCCTAAGATATAAATTTTCATGAAACAAACATCTCTTGTTCTATAACATCAGGATTGGACACCAGAAAAAAAAATGGTATTTTAAAATTCTGGTTCTTGGCAAAGACCAGCATGTCTAAGAACTTTATGAATCTAGTAATACAAATGGGATGACATTAAATAAAGTGCATGATCTTTTCAATTTATACATAAGCTGGAAGCTCATCAACTGGAAGTAACATAAAAAGAACCATGTTTACTGGTAGAGGGGTGACTGTAAGCTTCCAGTGTTATTCAGAGATCAAAAAAGCATAAGATACTATCAAATGGATGAAATAAGATCTGTCCAGAGACACAGAGATCCAGCTTTAGAAAATAAAAATACAAACAAACACGCTTTTTAGACCAGGGTTTTTTTTTGTTTAATCTAGAATGGTTTTCTGATCCTGTTCACACCCCTACACCCAGTTACACGAACATAACAGACTAACACATCACAGAAGTGGGAAAACGAGCACTCAGGTGTTAATTTACCATAAGTTTAGGCTGGAAGTTAGAGAATGCTTCAAACAAAGTGATTTTCAGCATGCTAAAAGGACCTGGAGGGAACTGGGTTCAGAGGGGAAGAGATAATCCTAATCCAGTCTAACATGGAGCTTGTTCCATAGCAAATTCCCTCTAGTATTAACATAAAAATATGTTAACTAGTTATTTGCAATGCGTCAACTCAAATACCATTTTCATTTTTAAAAAAGGAGCTAAAGCCAAATAGTAGTAAAGCATCTATCTCTAGAAATACACACCTGAAAAAGGCCACTGCTCTACAATTAATGTTTTCACACTTCAGGTTCTACCAGGCTTTGATTCTAGACTTAGTACAAAGCTTTCTGTAACCTATAGCCATTAACATGACCAAATACATGGAGGAATGTTTCAAATACCTACATACATTACTGTAAAGCAATCTGAATATTCCTCCTATGAAGTAGATTGTTTTCAAAAACATGAAAAATAATTCAAATGATGACATATTTTTATGGCTTTTGAAATTAAATTGTTCTGTCATATTTACACAAAGCCCAGCTAATTTTGTCTTTTTCTGTTTGTCATTACAGAAAACCATGGGGAGAAAAAGGTTATTTCTTGCTGTATTCTCAAAATCAAATCTACTTTTCTATCATGCAAGCCAGAGGAAAAATGTCACAATTAAATGGTTCATAAATATAACACTAAAATTACTATTTAAGTCAATGTAATTGAACAGAAATTAAAATGTAGTTTTTAATTGCATATTACAACTTAAATGGTAGCACTTAGCAGAAAGTGTTAACTCATTTATTTTTTAATTGTTAGCTGCTTCAAGGCAATTGTTTTAATGCAGTAAAAAGTGAGAAGCTCTTCAGTAAATTTGATTGTAGGACACTCAGGCATGCAGATCAAATAAACTATAGGTTGAATAGGTAATTAGGTTTGGCCTGTGATACATTAATGTGGAGACAAATTCCCAAAGAAAAGGAATAAATGTTTTTCGTTTAATTCTCTCTCAAAACACCACTCTATTTGGATTTTTAAATGCAGTTTGAAAAGTATTACCATTTGATAGAGAACATGAAATTGCAAATCTTCTAGAGTACATAGGTCAATGAATCTTTCAGGAAAATAATTTTGTAACTTTCATAAACTTCAATAAATAAGTGCATAGGGTAGTAAGTCCTCAACAGACTGCAGGTGGCAACTTTTTTCATAATTACTTGATACATTAAAGATCTTTGGCCATGCTGTTAAATTCACTAGAGAAGATGAGCCCAAAGGCATGCAGATACATTGAAGCATATGATTAGTCTTTACTAGTAAGGAGCGTTTTTCCTTGCAAGGTTATTATTTGTCTCACGAAATACTAAGCAGTCTAAGCAAGTGTCAAATATTTAACAGCATTGAGTTGTTATATATTGGGCTGTATAATCTTCAATTCACTTCAGTAGAACATGGCACGTTATGGGTATTTTGAAAACATTAACATAGGGTATTAAAAATCATTCAATACACTAAAACATCCTGAGTCTCACAGTCTGTGTCATAATGAACAAGATGTTACCACACTGCTAATTCTGCTGACTGACTGCTCCACAGTGCTGTCCTCTTCTGTCCTTTGTCCAGCTTTTCTGTCTTGCTTCCTGGCACACTTTACCATAGGATAAGATCTCTATCTCAGTAACTTTTGGATTTGGTTGTTGTTTTTTTTTGTTGGTGGGTTGTTTTTTTTTTTACCTTGGTCTATTGCTGGCAACCTGTTTCTCCTACCTTCGTTCACCTTAAATAGCTTATCCAAAATCAGGTTTTGTTTTCTTGTCCCTTGCCTTCCTTTGTAATATAGTTTCAACTGCCTCCATCAGAATTATTTCAACACCACAGTTAATGTCTAAATAACATTCTTCCTCCCACATCAAATGCAACTATATTATTTCACTGGCAATGCTATGTTGCTCTGCCAGTAATCAGTTATTCCCTAAAACAGCCTGGATATTCTTATGTCTTCATTTTAAACTCAAATGCAGGAGGTACTTTGCATCCCAAAAATGCACAAACATACTGCACAATTACAGAGCAATTATCTCCACCAGTGATATTCAAATATTTCTTCTATACTAAGTATGGCTCATCAGCTTAGGTCTATCAGTACGTTAAAACACAAAAGAAAAATCCAGCACCCTTCTCCAAATGGACAAGATGTCCAAAGACGATAAAATTCTGCTAAGCAGAATACCAAAACTCAAGATATTTGGTTTCAGTATACAAGTTCTCTTTGGGACAGAACAAAAATAGAGAATGGTAACCTAACAGATATTTTGACATGGCTAAAGGCAGCTGTGAATTTTGGCCAGAAAGGGAAAGGAAAGAAAGGGAAGGGAAAGAAAGGGAAGGAGAAACCTGCTATCCCACCAGAATATGCCTGCAAGAATCAGAAACAATAGTCTTTTAGGACCTTAAATGGGCTACCTGGAAAATGTCATGAACATGGCCCATACTAAACTAAATTTTCAGTTCTGTTTTCCAACAGTCCAAGTTATCATGTAATAACATGGGGGGGGGGGGGGGGGGGGAGACGTTTTCATGAATTCATAAAACACGGATCTGTGATGGCAACCTCAAGCAACTCCACTTCCAAAAGAACCCCAACTATCAAAATTGTTAATTATCATTAAATAGTATATGTGTAATTGAAAATAAGGGCAACACTATTTAAACTGCTTAACATATAAGCATTGAATCTGCCTGTCAAATTCCCAAATATAACCACAAAGTCTGGGCTAATTAAAAATCAAAGTTAGCCTTCGGTTTTCTCTTACACACAGCTTTTCCTTCCCATAATTTGTGGCCATTTGAAAATGTACCATTAATGTCAGTCTCATTCTTCCCGCACTCACCTTCTCGTTACTGGGCAAGTCTTCCAAACAAGGGCAATAAAGAAAAAGCTCAAGGCAGTGAAATATTGCTGATACTGATAGATATGCAGTCGAGACCAGCATAGTTAAAAACCAAACACACACACACTATAAGTTACTAACTTACTACCTAGATTCTCTGTTGACATTATTTTCTTTATAGAGCTGTTCCAATCCAGATTTCCAATGTGAATTACAAGTATCACCTAGTAAATAGTAAAAATCGAAGTATTATGTTTTCTGTGTTCATGTGTGTGTGTGTTTTAACAAAATAACAAATCCAGGCACACAGTTTATCTCATGATTAAAAAGAGAACATCACTAGGAGAACTTTGGATGGTCAGAATGCTGATGTTCCCTAAAGAGGTCTATGTAAAAAATCTGATGCTATACAACACATCAAACCTGCTACTTTTGTAAGTAAGTGCATGCTCTAAATGCATGCTTACTTTGTGAAAGTCCTAGGGCTGCAGCAAAACACAGATTTTCCATAGTACTCAGTTGCAAACAATGTGAGAACCTCCACTCCTTCACAATTTGCATCTCAAGGATAGTCACTGTATTTAATAAATTCTGCCTTTTGGAAATTATGGGAAGTGCCATCACCAATATGACAAACAAATCTCAACTACAATGTACCATTTCTCATATTGTGCCATCATTAAGAGTGCTCTCCTCTTTTGCAGGTTTGGGTAAGTAATATATTATCCAGTAGCATTTTGTAAAGAATGGTTCAGGCCAAATAATTTGCATCCCAATTCAAAGTGTACTTAACTTCAAACACGGACACAACTCCTAATCATTTAAATGGAACACAATTGCACGCTCAAGTGTGCTGAACTGAGGGTTTGAAGACTAAAGGTGATCTTCTCAAGACTGCATCCTGCCTGTCAAAAACTATCCACAAAATGGCTAATAACTAGATTGAGATTCTCTGAAAATTCTTAAGTGGCAAAATGCTTATGTCAGTAGTATTAAATCACTCCTTGACAAGGCAGGGTTACGTATTTATCTTCACTCTGAAAACAAAAGGCAAACATCTTTCACATTGTTCAGCTTATTTTTAGTTGCTGGAGTTTACCCTAGATTATAGTTTCTGGGAAATGTCTACAAATAAATTTGGCCAAACCCCACTATAGTCATGGCCTCAGGAAGAAAAGGAAAGCAGCAGTATTGTGCATTGTGAAAGAAGGTAAGATGCTGAATCTAACCAGATTTTAATTGGTTTGTCTGGAAAATAGGATATAGAGACATCAATATTTATTTACATTTATAAATTAAAACTAGATTTATTTGATGCTAACTTCATTCTCCAATTTAAAGATAGCTAAACTCATACCAAGAAAAGTAACTAACTATTTTGCAACAGTCTGCACTTTTCAAATTCACATTAAAAACCCGAAAAGAGCAGCAGTGAATTGCACTACAGAAGCTGGTGCCATAAACGGCAAATTCTTTCTGATCCCTAAGTTGTGGATCCTGTGAAAATCCCATTTCAGGGATATTTATCATCCTTGCCTCTCGTTTATTGGCAAAATTCTGAGGATACACTGTGTCAACGCTGGACTGCCCTCTCTCCCTTCTGTCAGATGGGCAGGAGCAAGTGGGGCAAGGTCACAGTGACTAACCAGCTTTCACGTCTTCCTCCAGCTTCTACCCCTTATATGTGCAACTACAGTCTCTTCCTTCTGCTTCTCTACTCTTCCTTTCGTAGTTGAGACAGGAGTAACTTTGCTTTGGGAGGTGACATGGAGGGAGCACTGCCAAGGAAAATCGGGATTTCCACCACCCCCTGACCACAACTGGGCTAAATGGAGCAGTCCCAGCTGATATTTTTCTACATGTCTCGCAGGCTGAGAGGAAGACAAAACCAGTGCAATGAAGACTCATATTTACAAAGGCACTGCACAGCTTCTTGCAAATTTATGCAAAATGGATATCAGCTTCAGGACAGAAGGGACACTCCCAATGAAGAGGGTCAGATTTTCAACTGTTGATTGAGAAAGACTGAGTTCCTATTCCTCCTCACAGGTATGAGGTGTCTTTTACGTCAGCTACCATGTCTTTCTGTGATAGACAACTATCATGTCAATCTCAGAAATGAAACAGGACTTGAGACCTGAGGTAAATTAAGAAGTCCAACCCATGTTATAAAAGTTAATATAACAGAAGCTATATAGTCCTAGTTTGGACCTAGGCAGGTGTCTAAACAGAGGTTATAGTGCTGCCTGGTGCAGAAATAGAGCTGCATTTTAAAAACCCTGCATGTTTATCCACACAGATTAACACTTTGCACAATTAACTTGAGCTCTTGGGTAGTTTTCAACTGACAGACTCAAAAAACTGAGGACTACATACAGAAAACCCACATGTAAAACTAGTCAGATTGAATTATGGCAGCAAGTCACATCAATCACTTCTCCTGGAATACAGATTCAGTTGAAAAACTACTGAAAGCTAGCATTTGACACCACAGCATCTATAGCATGGTGCTGAAATCAGTGTATTATTTTTCTTGTCTGTACAAGACAAGAACCTATGCTACTATATTTAATTAGACAGAAAATTTAAAAACTCAATCAAGATCAGGAAATATCAGGTGAATGTCAACTGTATGGCCTTAATTCAATACATATGCATGGCTGATTTTTTTTTTTAACTAGTGTGTAAGTGTTTATATATCATATTGTTACTATCTTTAGGAAATGTCCTTAGAGAAATATATATATTTTGGCTGTTTGTTTCCTTTGCAGTCTAGACTGAATTTTGGTTGTGCTGTGAAACATACTGTTTCCAAAAGACTTTTTCCCTGGCTGTCATATCAAATCATTTCTCTGTATCATTTAGATGCTTTTAAATATTCTCCTTAAAGGCTCATAGCATGACTTTCCTGTTTGCATAGATTACACCACCTCTCTATCCAAACTAGTTCTAGCCAGCCTCAGCATGGCACATTTGAGAGCACAATATTATTGAACTACATATTCTATAAACCTACCATTACTTTCTATAAATACAAGAATAAATAAAGAAATAAAAAGCTTCCTATGTTTTGTTAACCTATGCAACCTAACTAGTAGGTCGAAGAGAGAAAAGCAGAAAAAGAAATCCATAAATTCCACATTCTTACATAGCAGTTATTCACTTAGTGTTGATTCACAGTCTTTATATATTCCTGACCTATTTTAGGCAAAATTCTGTAACTCTTGGTTCAATGCTTACTACTTCTGGCATTTGTCCCAGTCATAACAACTATTTTCTCTGAATCCATTGCTAGGATAATTTATTTTCTTCACTTTGTATTTACAAATACAATTTGTTCTTTGATGTATATCTGCCATACATAACACTGAGAACACCAACTTGAGATGCTAGTTGAAGAATATATCATCATCCTATAACTTTATTCTTCCTTAAGAAAAGCTGAGGATTAAAAGCATTGCATGTTTAATACTGCAGACAAAATTAGATTTCTGACCCTAATGATTTGATACTCACAGCTCAAAAGCAAAGAGGTCTTATTCTAGATTTAAAGATGTGGGTCATCCTCTCCAAGGAAAACACAATAATTAAAAATAATATTTTTTTAAAAAATCACATTTATTCTCTCCTTAAAGCTACTCAAGTCCAAAGTAAAGTCCATAGAGGCTTAAATATTTAAGACAGAAGCCTGAAAAAAAAGAAGATTATTGTCTGCATTTAAGGAAAGATGATTCAAAGAGTACATAAATCTATTGTTGCTAAGCAAAATAAAAAATACACCAATTGGCTAGAAATATGCTAAATACACTAATTTGCTAGAAATAGACTGCTCTGGTTCAACAGTCACATAAAGAAACAAAAAGATTAGCCATAAAACCAACAAACACATTGGCTGTTAAGTATGATACTTGAAAAACTCAAAGTTTTTCTAGTTTTCTTTTGTTCATTAGGCTGACTGACTTGGTGGCTAGCAAAGAGGAAGGGAAAGAGGAATAGAATCACTAATATATATGTATGGGACAAAAAAAATTACACAAACGTTTTAGAATAACCAAGGTGCCTGTCTACTGTTTTGGTAAATCAAGTCCTGTTCCCTACTTCACAAATACAGTATATAACAAAAGGATGCCTTCTCCACACTGTCCCAACTGTTATCATCAATATTTTATCAATATCATTCTGCTGCACAGAAGAAACATATATACATTGGTCTGTACCTGTTCACTGACCTCAGGCAGGAGCGTGAGTATATTATATAGGTAGACTTAAACACCTATTTTAAAAAGTATGTGTATAGGACAAAAGCAGCTTTTTCATTAACACTAATAACTCTAATGCAAATATGATAACTGTAGGAGTTACCTATAGGACATAAACTGTAGATTTATTTTAAAATGCAAAACCCAATATTCTACTCAGGCTGAGTCCACAACATTTGCAGTGACACAAACCATAATAAACCACAGGAAAGCCTGGAGTCTTCTGACTTAACACTTTCAGTACCACTCTAATGCAGATTTTTGGATGCTTTTTAAAAAATGAAGTATCTTTTCAGTGACACTACATTGCTTAAGAGTTTGGTAGTAGAATACTGAGATTTTCACCTCAGGGTTACTAAATCCAATGTGGCCCAGATCAATAGCGATCAAAGGTATCACCATTTGACGAGAGTTTGGAGCTCAGGTTAAAATGTATTATGAGCTTAGACTAGCTCCTAGTGAATAGCTTCATAACTGACACTAACAGGTATGGTTGCTGGCAGTCTCAACATAGACCCTTAAATTCAATGGGCACACAGAGTGATTTACTTTCTCAACCTACAACAATCCCTCTGGGTCAGGGTCAAAAAACACGAGCAGGACACCATGAGGAACCTTGGACTGCTAGTTGCTTACTTTTACCTGTCCCAGGAATAAAGGAGATTTAGAATACAGACATGCTTTTCAGATACCATATTTGTTTCACTGCTTAGAAAAAGAAAATTAAGTTATTTCAAAACTAGATGACCTCAGGTAGCACACTAAAACAGAGTAACCCTTCCCCTTGAAGATCAATTTATTAAAACATCTGGTTTACACAGCACCTTAATCCTGCTAAGATACAAACTGCTTGCTTAAGGAATTAACATTTTTTAAAAGCCTGGAAACTGTATTCAGGTAATCCATCATATGACATCTGATTAGAACAAGCACCATGTTATTTGCTACTAAAGAAAAAGCATACTCAGATTTCAAAGCAGCACAGATGTGGGAAGATTCAAGGCAGAAGAGAGCAGGTGGCAGGCTAGCTGGCAATTATGAAATGTGCAAGATTATAAGATGACTAAGATTTAATTGTCATAACTATACTTTTTAAACTAACAAAATAATAATTTAGCATTTGTATAGCATTTTGCCTTTTAATGTTATAAAGCAGAGAGACCTCCTTTGTACATTTAAAGTTAAGTTCTTTTATATTGTTGTTCCACAGCCAGCTTTCAAATAAAACCTTCATGATTAAAAAGCTCACTTGGTTATCAATATCCTATCTATGAAACACAGTGCTTTGATGGCCCAGGCTGAGAAAAATAAAAACACAAACTGCATTTTAACCAGAAAAGAGTTCACTACAAGATGACCACAGCCTACAGTTCAACAACTGGAAAAAATGGTAACTGCTATGTTTCTAGCACCTACCAATAAATGGTGTGAAAACAATGCTTACGTATACTTTTGTTTCATGGTATTTTTAATAATCCTAATTTAAGGGTAAAAACTAAAGCGGAGCAAATGCAGGAGATCCATGTTATCTAAGCTTCCCAAGCTCTGTACACAAAAATAGTTTTTACTACTCCTGCTTTAGTAAAATCAAGCCAGGTGCTCCTGCAATATCACAAACACCCAAATGCCAAGAAGTGCCGCAGGATAACATGAAAAACAAAAATAATGAGAAACATGATTTTCTAGCCACACATCTGGTCCAGCTGGAAGGGATCAGGCACTGTCTTTCTCCACCTTTATCTCCCCTTTACAGAGCAAGCAAATATCAAAAGGTCAAAAATATTCACCCCTCATTGAGGTAGAACTTGGAACTCTATCTTCAGAGACGAATGAGTCAAATAATTATATGGAATGAAGAGGAGATTCCAGTGGAAGAAGATGAGCAATCTGTAAACCAAAAGGAATTATAATCCTGGTCCCACTGAAGACAACGATAAATCTCCCACTGATTTCTCAAGGGCCAAGATTTTCATGCAACAACATTATTCACATAAACAATGGACTCTCATGAAAACAACGTGTGTTACAAATAATGCAAAATCAAATCAGAACAAAGAATATGAGAGAAATCCCACCGGGAGAGAAATTACTTGGCAATGATTCATCAATAGAATGATTCCAGAAACAGTAAATACATATTTTCTTGCATGAATATTTGCAGAACGGACAGAAAAAGATCAGATGTAACAAAACATGTCCTCTAATAAGTTGCTCTTTTTTTCTTCTAGCTCCACATAATAGGTTGCCCAACAGTAAAGTAGAGGGTTAAATGGCTACAAAGTAATGCAATACTGGCTTAACAACATATGCAGACCACAAAATAATGCCACCTAGAAGGAAGCCCATGGTAACATTCCCTCTAAATTTCCCTTAATTCCTAACAAGCATACACAGAACACTTTTTCCAGTCACCTTTTGGTGACAGATAAAGAATAGCACCCAATAGCTCACTTTCTTTTAATATTCAGTTCTACTTAGAGTAACAACATAGCAAGAAAAGCCCCTTATGGGGAGAAACTTAGTGAGTTCTCAAACTAAGACAGGAGAGTAACTTTACTAATCTGTAAGTATGTTTCAGCCAGCTACGTAACCTTATGAAAAATCAAAAAATATTCCTCTTTCTACATCCCTTGGTAGATCATTTTACCTTGCCTAAGGAGGAAGCTGTTTTCTTCTCTATAGCCTGTTCCTTATCTACTTCAATACCTAAACCCTATGGAAACAATAATCAACAGTATATTAACAGCTTCCATATCATATTCAGACACCACATAGAAAAAACCCAAATGTTTCTAAGCAACTATCAATTAGTAGACCAATCCAAAACCACACTGGTACTCCAAATTGCATTTTATATTATTTTGCATGTACTTTTTACATTGCTGGTCTTTCATTTTGAACTGATAGTTAGGTCACTTAGTAGGGTGACAGTAGCATATATTTTTTTCCTTCTTAAAAAGGGCAATGTCTGCTCTTCAGTAAGGATGATACTTTGAATTCTGGGGTGAGGACTAGCCTACAAAGTCTTCTGAATTTGAGATTAAAATTTTACCTCCCCATTAGAGATGGCAATTCTCATTTCCAAGCAATTTTCATTAGCCTTTACTTCCAAGATCATCTTCAATAAACACTGAAGCAAATTATTCGTTTTATTCCAAAGCTATCCCCAGATCATGGTTAATCTTAACTCCAGCCCCTCTGCCCAATTCCTCTTGACCTATTTCTTTACATCAACATTTATCTTTTTCTCCTATTCAAGTTACAATATCCAACAGCTTAACTTTTGTCAAGTTGCACTTTATTCCTATACCTCCTGACTGATCAGACATATTGAAAAGATCAGCAAAAAGTTATGTCTTTCTAGACTACTAAACAAAAGTGATTTTTTTTTTTTTTCCGAGGTCCAGGACACTGGCCTCTGAAACCACTCATTTTAAATCCATCAGACCCTTAACAGAAACACAGATATCCTTTTTTTCTTTACAAATACAGAATTCCAGTTATCGTCAATAATTAGTAAAACTTATTTTACGAAGAAAATTCTCATTTTATTTTTCTGCAGTGCCAAAGCCACACTCTTGCTCTATAAATAAAATGTAGAGCTCTCATGTAAGCTTAATGAAACAATGATGAGTCAGATACTTCTGAAAGCCATTATCTTCTCCATGTTGGCAAATCTACTTTACACAGCTATTTAGTCTATGATAATGTTACTTCCTAGACTAATATCTGTCAGAAAAATATCCAGATTCCTGTTGCAGATGGAACAATAAAAATCTTAATTTTTCTTTTATACATCTTTGATGCATCTAAATTCATAACCTTAGACTTCCAAATTCACTCTTCCAAAGAGCGCAAATGTACTCTTCCAAGCTGGAAGAAACATTAGTAAACAGCTTACAGGACTGTAGCCCATGAGCCATTAAACCAGCTTTCAAACCCCCCCCCCCCAAAATTAAAGGAACCTAAGCATTTAAATATTATCATGTATTAAAAAGAAAAAAAATAATCACAGGGACTGACTTCAACCTAACAACTGAATATAATCTAAATTTTTATCAAACTAGGCAGTCTGCATGGTATAGCACTTCCAAAACACTAGTCCATGGATTACAGGCACCTCCTAAAGTACAAAGGTCAATAGTGCAAAGCAGTTCATGAACAGTATGAAATGAATTGTAATCATCTACACTCAGGATACCAGCATCAGGGACAGCAACTCCACTTCCTTATTTCTGGATGGATGACATAGTAACATAATATTTTATCAAGCTATTTAGATCTTTCCACATGGATAACTGCTCTCAAGCCTGGCTGACTGTACATAATCCACATCCCTGAGCTATCATGAAAGAAAAGAAAAAAAAAAGCTAACAAGCTTTCTCATGAGTGAAGCATGACAATCCCAAGATAAAGTCTGATGGCAAAATGATTTATGAAAGAGTAACTTTTTCCTAAGACAAGCAGAAGTGGGAGGTGAATGTTACACACCACTTGCATATCCACACAAGAAGCAGAAGAGGGAGGCAGAAGGAGGAGGCTGTCTCAGTTCACATCTATGATGTGTAGTGGAGGACAATACATCTTTCTAAAACAGAAAATGTGTCGAATGACAGTTAGGAACAATTCACTTGTGGTACAACCATTTTCCTAGTGAGCTTATTACAAATCATATGACACAGACATTCTCACATTGACATACAAATGGCTCCTACAAGCTACTAGAGGCAGTAACGTATATTCTCCATTTCTTTGTACAGTTTATGAATCTGTTTCTCTCCACTACTGTATTAAATGTCGATGTTGCATTGCTGTAACATATTAGCTGTCAAGGAAAGGAAGCACATCTCATCACAGTTTGTTCAGGTCAAACACTTTACCCAGACAGTATACCTGAAAATTGCCTGCTTGTCCCTAAAATGTTAACCCCATTTGTAACTGAATATAATTCAAAAAATAAACTCATGAATCAAAGTGATGACATGCAATACTGAACTCTAGGTGTGAGCATAGAAAAACAAGTTACTTACCTTTTAGTAACAATTCTTTGATATGTTTTAATTTCTGTGACTCCTGTTTCTGAAAGGATGTACCTACAACTTGTTCTCTTAGCAGTGACTCTGAAGACACAAATTCTATATACTCTGTGTAGGAGGTGCAAAATTATAGATGGAATAGGTCCAGTCTTATTCAATTCTTTCATTTTCATGGAAATCCAAAGAAAGGCTCCATTTCCATCAGAGGGGAAGGTGAATTTGGGGATCCAGATAGTCAAGCATACAACCAACCCAAGCTACTGTAAACAAACATACATCTTTTCTCCTTTAATCATTTGCCCACACAGCCTGGTAAGCAAAGCTGGTTCACAGAGATGCAACTAACAGGAATTCAATCCACAGGTGCTTCTTGAGTTAAGGTAACCAAAGCAATGACTGTACATATCCTCTTAACTCCCAGGCAACTCAACTATAGAATTAAGTACCTGAATTCTTACTTTCTCTTAGTACATGAAAATTAGCTCCAGCATTTAAGGATTCAGAGCGTCAATCCCTTACACAGAAGTCAAAAGGTAAGCATATTTGCAGAACAGATTTGTTACAGAAATATAAAAGTGAACATAATGCAGATGTACTAAATACTACACAAAGATAAAAGTAACAGCAAGAGAAAATTGGCAACTGGGAAGTCATGAAGCTTAGGAATCCAATAGTATCAGATGATTAAACAAGCAAAATTCAAATTATTTTAGTAAAAATTTCAGGTATGGGCAAAAATGGGAGGGAGTATTTTTCACAGGCTTGAAAACAACTAAGGAGTAAGCAAATCTGCAGCACGGAGGGATCAAACAAATGACAGCAGGAACTTCTTTCACTATTTTGACGCCGAAGGCAATGTGTTGCCCTAACTCCACTCCAAACATACCACTCATCTCATCTCAGTCTTCCAGGCAAGGCAGATTTTCAAGTCAGGAGACCAATTTATAACCTTTCTTCTGTCACCTGTATATCTCAGTTCTAAGATGAAAACTTTTCAAGCCAGTATGTTGTTTCAATAAAATTTACCAGAAGATAATTACACTAACTGCCACTAAGAACCCTCACCTCTAAATAGCAAGAACCTTAACAATAGGCCTAAGTTGAATTGTTAGGACTTTTCCATAAGTCAGATGAAATGCACAAAGTACATAAGCAGTTCCATAATCAAAAGATACTACACCTGGATATTAAGAAGCAAAGGTTTCTTCTTTCTTTTTCCTTTGCCTTTTTTTTTTTTAATATAGAGACGAACCTATTCTTGCAAGCAAAATGTTATTAACTACAATTAAGAGAAAGAACCAAGCCTCATATAACTTGACAGCATTATGTTCTACTAATTTCTAGTGAACAAGAATAGTATTTATATTAGAAACCACAGAGAGCTTTCAGATATTTTAATCAACGACATCCTATTATAACAACATTTCCAGTATCATTACACAAATTACATTGAACATCGATATAATTCTTTTCCATTATGTCTCTGCCTGACAATTAATAGTTTCAGACTTCAATGGTATATGAATATTGTGGTGGTATACATACATTATTCCGTTTTCTTAAGAGGCAAACAAATGAATCAACATTTAAAATATATAACAACATGAAAGATTTTGAACTTACCTTCTTTTTTTGTGTTCTGTTCCTGCCTCCCAACCAATCATCCATCTGTTCCTCAATGTCTTCAATTGAAGCTCCATGATCATATGATGGTATATACGCACTTGACTCCAGAACTGTGTATACAGGGAATTCCGATTTTGGTTTCTTGACTTTAGGCTTCTTCTCCTCTATATAAAAGTAAAAAAGAAGAAGGAAAAGTAATGCTACTAATACTGCAGAGAAGTATAATTCAGAAGTAGGCTTAGCTCCTCACCTCAACTCTTAATGCTATATTAAAATTTCCACTGAGGAACAGGCTTCAATTTCTTTGTTAAAAAGAGAATTCAGAGTTTTGCAAAATAATTTTATTTTTATGAAAAGTAAATAGCAATGCACACACCTAGCCCCTGTTCTATCTGAACTATGCTTTAAAGGGCCAAATGAGGAGCACCTCAAAAACACAGTTAGCTCTTGTTGCTGCTACACCACCTGGCAATTAAGATTAGTACAGGCAAAAGCATAGGGAGTTGTTAAAAGATTTTGAAAGTTCAGCTGGCTTCAAAGAAACTGGCAAAGGTAGGAAGGTGAGTTTTAGACAATTTTGTATTGCTTTATGGTAGCTGTGCTGAGTAAAAGCTTCTGAGTCAACAGATAGCTTCTCTGTTCTCAGATTTCTGTAACTACAAATAGCTCTGTTCTAGCACTTACACATTTAGGAAGATTTAAATGTTGGACCTCATTTCTCAAACTAATCACTATTTTCTGCTCTCTGTCCTTCAAATGGTACTAAATGGGAGCAGCAAACTCAGGGGACAGGAAGGCGGGACAACAACAACCTAAACCCCAGCAACTGAAAACATATCCACTATATAAGATGATCTCAAAAGAAAGATTTAAGATTGATCAAAAATTGCCAGAACTTTAGGAAAGACAAGAGGATGAGGATTAGAAAAAGAAGCTTGAACACTCAGAAAGCATCCAGAAACCCCAGGTATGCCAAGTGGGATGCTTTTGTTTTTTCCTCATTGTTTCAAAAATATGCTGCATTCACAATAACTGGATGCTCCTAAGGATGCTACTAAACTGAAAGAGCTGATCTAACGGCTGGCTGCAGCCAAGAGAGGAAAGTTCTACTCTACCTTTCCACTCTCCACTGTGTGCTTATGTGCTCCTCTCTCTTCTATTTGTGCTTCAACAGTAATCCAACCACTTAGCAAATGATTTCAATTCAGTAATCTAGTAGAAAATTACTCCTTTACACTCAAACGAAAAGAAAGAATCCAAGTCGTTTAAAGGTGGTGGGCAAGGAAAAGGAGAAGCACACTTCTCAGCAGCAGTGGGCCATTAGATCAGCTTATTTGCCTTTGCAACCATGCCCTAATACTTTTCTGAGCACCAGAGGAGAAATATCGGTTTTTCACGAGAATCTTCTTAAAAAAAATCCTAAAGAGGACAGAAGGACTGTTCCCTACAGACTGTGATGCAGAATTCCTTTTCCTAACAGTGTATGTGCAGGAACAGAACAGTGAAAAGACGCCACGGACTTGGCAAACTCCTAGGAACTGAATATTTAAGAGAACAATAAATGGAGAGACAACTGTTTCATGGCACCTTTCAGAAGTCCAAAAAGAACAGGAAATTCATACAGATGTTGAAAGTTAACAGAATGACTAATGATCTTTTGAACTTTTAAATGTATGTTGTTCAGAGACGTCTTTTTGTGAAAAATCTCTGACTTGAGAGTAATTTGACAATTACAAGCAATAAATGAAATATTAAGTAAAAACTTGTATTTGGATTTTTTTAGCATCCTTCTATAGGCATGCATAGTAAATATAACTAAATGACATATACTCCCCAAAAAACAAAACTAAAAGAAAGCCCAAAAACGTTAACCAGCATCTCTCTCATTGTTCAGATGTTAAAGACAATACTGTTGCAAAATTATTTTTGTCTATTTCAAAAGGTAATTTTTTTAAGCAAATCACATATATTAACCATTATCTCATTTTTCTTCAAAGTTGCCATCTGTAAGTGGCAACTCCTCTTTCTGGAGTCAGAGTTAAGATTTGCAAGGATAAGTAACAATGGCTTCAGCAGCTGGCAAAAATATTATAGGAAGTTACCTTAAATGACAATTTCCACTCCTGTATTTCCATCCTGCAAAATAATCAAGCATCCTGTGTGTGTTCACTTGGAATTATTTAACAGTGGAGACACACCGAGACAGCTGGATTTTTCTGTATCTTGCACCCCATCAGCTACTGTTTGCTAATTTTCTCTCTCAAAATATGCAAATAGTTAAAGCCTGAATGCATCTAACTAACATTTAAAAACAAAGAGCGTAGCCTGCAAATAGGTCATCTAGGCTCTTTCTGTAGTTTTAGAACTAAATCTGTAACAGTATTTCCAGAAGGCACTGCACCCCACTTTAAAATGAGGTATCAAAGACAGTGTCTAGGCTTTCTTCAGGCAGTTAAGTGAGAGGGGAAGACCTAACATAGATAAGACACCCTGCTGTTTGCTGACTATCAAAGGAACGAGAAGTCCCACCTAGAGAAGATGGCTGTATAACCTCAAACAAGCACTCAACCAGAACTAAAAAACCTGCCTCTACTGTTACCCGTACATATACAAGAAGACAGAGTTCAGCGTATCCCTTACATACCACCATGGCTGTCATAGTGAATTAAAAAAAATAAATAGAATTGAAGTCACAGTACCTTTGACATAGGGTTCCCAATAACCCAATAAATTGAGAACAGTTTCACCTCAGAATTTTTGAAAGCCACTTTTTAGAATAGGAAAGCACATAAAAGTGGTTTAACAGTAACCATAAAAGATTTTAGATAGGGGAAGTTCAGAAGTTATGTTCAGAGGTTATGATGTACACTATGACGCCCCAACTTAAGACAGCCAAGCACTGTTGTTCTTTCAGATGAAGATGGAGAAAGCAAAACAGATCACTGAAACAGAAGTCCACAGCAGACACCTAGGAATAAAACCTCTCTCTTTCCATGTTATCTTTTCATTATCAGCAATTCAACTCACAGCCCAAAAGACACTTCCAACCTGACCTGGTGCTTTCCCCTGAAGAGAAAAAGGATCAGGTTTTCCAAATAGTAGACGATGCCTAGACAGCTGAATCCTACATCTGCTAAGGCTTGACAGAGAGCCAGGAGGCTGGTGCTGCTGCCACCACCACAACCTAAAGCAAGGATGTGTTTGATGGTGCTGACAGTAGTGACAACTGCAGCTGTGATTCAGAGTTTTGAAACACAACTGCTGCCTTAATACTTGGTGTTATCTTCTAATGGTGCTGGGTTTAGACTATGTGGCCATCCACTATAACAGAACAGGCTTTTAAAATGCATTTTTCTCCTCCAGTCTCAAATATTGTTCTAATATTGTTGCATATAAACCTAACTGAAATGCAGGAAAAACATACAGAAAAATATTTCAGAGGTTCCTCCAAGTTTTCTGACAGCTTACTCACTGTCCACTGGAGATGCACTCCAACCACTATGCCCTATGCAGGCACCAATATCCAGCAGACCTTAACTATGACCAGAGTTACTGGTGCTCACACAACTAAATGCAGTGGAGAGAAACAATCTTGATGAAACCAGAGCCTGACTTCAACCTCAACAGGGTAAATTAATAGCTTACTCTCACTACTATTTTCTGGGAACATTATGTATTTTAATTTCCAAATTACAGTGTAGTAACTTTTCTAGTTTATTAAATAGAATTTAAAAAGTAGGCAACAGTAGAAAGTAAATGGATAATCCAAGATCGTTAAGTACTATGGAAATTGTTTGATATCTACCACTTCAATGTAAAATGATCAGTATTTTACATGAGTTACAACTTTTACAGAGTTCTAATCTTTCCGTAGCAGAAGAAACTTTGTTTTATCATTTGCTGAATTCATACTGCAAGGATATTCATTTTCTATGAGTAATTTCCACCTTTAGAACTACCAAGTTCTTTACCGGAAGACTAAATTTGACTGTGTATTTAACAACTTAGTGTTAAAAAAAGAGATATAATTTGTCCCCTGTGTTTAAACAGCATATAAACACACCCATCACTGGGATCCCTAGACTTTAACAGATAAAAACTAGCTAACTCTCTTACCTGTACAGTAATTTGTGTTTCTAAAGGCCTCCAAAACTATTCCGGTACTGGCTATACATTTTACTAGTTTATGGTGCCATATTCCGGGTTTTGAAGTTTGATGAATTACTTGCACATAATCAGATACTTTGACCTTCCTTGTTAGTCCTTCTACCTTGTTACTATATTAATTTTACCAGTGGCAGAATTAATTGTATCTGGCTAATAGTTATTTGCTTTAAGATATATCAGCTGTCATTTTTAGAAGATAAGGAATAAGGTAGCATTCTGGATCGAGTGCCATGTGATAAAACAGTGGTGCTTTTTCCATAATAAATATCAGAGGTCCATGTTTTAAAGTTTTCAGAAAAGTATATACTGATTTTACCTGCCAGTTGATGTAAATGTAAAGAATTCAGAGAATTTTTCACAGAAAAAATGACTGCTTCATATAGAAAGAAACAAACCAAAAACAAGTGCTGAACTTCTGCAAAGAAAGTATGACACATCAAGCTGGAGCTCCCTCTCTCTGCAAGGCTTCTAAGCTTTAAGCCTGAACAAGAATTCACGGAAAATATGATCAAAAAAAGACAGTGATGTCTTGAAAATCACAGAAAGAAAAGGGACAGAGTGACTGGTATCTCATGCACTGATAAGCAAGAAATATGATCACACACAGAGGTAGGCAGCAAACATCTTTTTGGCAAGTCAGTAAGATACTGCATTGAGATCACCTTTTCTTTCAATATTGTTCACTTACCTATGCAACTATGAAAGACAACCAAAGCATTTAGAGCATTAAAATTTGTTTAAAACATGACAGAGAAATATTCACTTGCATGTACAGCAACACGGTCAGATAGAATACAATAGACCCAAAAGTCTGGAAAAAAATTGTACCAAGGTTTTGACAGTCTACTGAAAAAATGGAGCAAACTATATGCAATATTAATGCAAATATGGGGCAAACAGTCATATGTTTACAAAATTATACATTTCTGTACTCATAATAAAGCCAATGGGATTATATGAATGCATCACGAGTTGCAGACAGATATATATATATCTGCTGTACTGAGACCTAGAAGCTAGTTTATTTTTGAGCAAACTGACTAAAAACATGCTCAGTGATGAATATATACTCAACTACAAAAAACTTCTCACAAGCTGTAGGGTTTGAGGTCTTTCATCTTTTTCTCTGAATATCTACCCTTCCCAAAACTTCCTATTCCCCCAAATTACTTCATCCCCATAATATGAAAGGGTTAGAAATAAACCTCCAATATTTGAGAGCTAATTTGCCTTCCAACAAACATATAATGAAATACACGTGCTTCTTTCAAATGAACCTCATGACACTGTATGTTAGTGGAACATCTTCTGTAAAATCTGAGGCAAATTTTGTAGGGAGAGGAATTATATAGCCTAGTTGAAAAAATTGGAAAAAACACACAAGCTTGCAAGTTCAAAATCCTTTCAGCAGGCCTGCCAAAACAATCAGTGAAATGGATGATACTTAGTTTGCCATAATTAGGCTTCAGAGGTAACAATTAAGTGATCAGAACATTCACACCCACGCCAACCAAAAAAGCATGCATTATATGAATTAATTTTCTCTGAACCTGCCTGTCAGCAAATCATTACTGAGCAGGCATGTGAACACTGCATTTTGGCAGGGATTAATACTAAACACAATTATCCAAGATATTTGTCAATTATTTGGAAGTAAACGTAAAGTCACCTTCAGTATAGTGCTAGATTACATAAATTTGGTCAAAATGGCTTACAGTGAAGAGGAAAGTACAGGAAGAAGTAGGAACATGGACTGGCTGGTAGTCTGGGACCAATCAAAACAAAAGCATTTTTGAAAATTACACAGTTAAGGACCTTATGCCATATCTGCGCTTATGAGGGACTGTGTGCAAGGAACCTTTGATGTAAGAGCTTGCAGTTATGGTGGACAAGCGATCTGAAATGAGCTATCGGGGCAATGGGAACTAAGGTAATCTGTGATTCTGTAAACAGACAGTAATAATAGAAGAAACGTGATTTTATAATCAGATGATGACAAACGTTAGAACACTATATACAAACCCAGGGTCCAATATTTACAGCTACCTTGGAAAACTAAATAGAGTACAGAAAATCCACAGAAATTAAGGGCTAAATAAATGCTTTATATAAAGAAAACCTGCAGATAAATAAAACTTCTTTTTTTAAGCACAGAAAAATGCTAATAATGAACAACTGAAAGCTAAAGCTAGAGAAATCCATACTGAAATTAAGATATAACTATATAACAATAAAATTAATTGTCTGAACAAACCATGAAGAACAGAAGGCATCTCAAGGTTTTCTGATCAATATTGTGTCTTGCATAACAAGACGCTAAAAGCTAAAGTGCATCACTGCTACAAGTCAAACAAGACAAATCATGAGAATCAGTATTTTTTCACTGATTTTTGCCTGTAAGGGTCTGAAATAAACACATTATACTAAATGATCTAGTGATGTCTTCTATCCCTAAGTTTCATGACACAACATAAAAAGCTACCCAAGCAACATGCTATATTCCAATCTGTCTGGAAAGGGAGAACCACCAAGCCTAACCAAACTTAATTAAATGTATTAAAGGTTTCATGACCGCTCTGGATTTTTCACAGCAGGCACTCAGGTAAGACATGTCTTACTATAAAGCCCTATACAGGGATATAAATATCACTACAGATACCATCATAAAGCCCCAATACAGAAAGAAGGCTAGTAATGCAGCCATAGGGCTAGTAACTTTGTATTTCAGTTAAAGCTTTGAATGATAGGGGTGAGGAAAAACACCCATAAAACTAAGTACTATTCAAGATGGTTTATAACTAGAAACAAAATAGGTTCTTGCCATGGATTGTTCCAGATGCCTTGTATATCAGGGCAAGAATTCTGGATTTACAACGCAAATATGCTTGGTAACTGGGATGCCAGTGAAGAGTTCACCTGCAATATCTAGCAGGCGCTATTTCTTTAAAAAGGCGTATTTTAAAAATAAATTTAAGTCTTCATATTGAAAGTCAGGGAAAACAAACATAAGAAGAACAGAAAGTAAGAGAACTACCAAAGCTAAGTATAAAGAAAGAAAAATAGATGTGTTTTCCCCCCAAATGGAGATGATTGAAAGAAGTACTCCATGCAAGAAAAGGACCAGTAAAGGTCCTAGAATTTGTCTTGATAACTATTCAAACTTGCAGTTTAAGTTTAAAAACTGGCAGAGTCATCCCTCCTGACAAGGTACGCCTAAGTCTTCTTAATTTAATGACATACTCTATTTTACATCCCATGACTATGAAGAACAGGGCTATCTATTGTTACAGAATCATTCCCTGATGCAGGGATTATACGCATATGTGACACTACAGCAGAGGGAGAAGTTAACAGAAAGTTTGTTAATTAAAGCACTTTCATTTTAAAATAAATTTTGTGTTCTGGTATCTAAATGTGAAAAGGTCATCAGAAGACGTAAGGCAAACCACTTCTATTTTTGTATATAAAACACCCAGTTATCTGTAATTCCATACAAAACCACACTTCCTAGAAAAATAAGGTCTGTATTGTAAATTGCTATATTTTTGTAAGGTAAAGTTGCTATATTTTACTAAAGTAGTAATGACACTTTTGAATGTATTGAGAAGTGATAAGAAACACTGCAAAAGTGCCAGAAAAATAAATCAAAATGGTGCATAATATTGACTTACCAAGAAATTACTTTTTCACACGCCTTACCAAAGATAGCACTTTAATGACATCTCAATACTGTCCCCTCTTTCCTACTTTGAAAATTACATTTTCCTCCTCCAGTACCCTTCTCTGGTTTTAGTTCAAGCCACCTACAGAATACCGCACAATTTCAGCAGGAAAGCAGATAGACATGGGGGTAAGCTAGCAATTAGGTCATGAAAAAACAAGCACTGTAAAACAGCTATTGCTAATCTGCATGAGATACATTTACTCAGTTAGATAGATGGAACTGTTATTAAGAACTTGCATTCCATGGATGGTCTCTAAAATTAAGAAGAATGGGGGCAAACAAAATGCACATTTGGTGATTTACAACCTTTCTACGCTAATTGTGAAGTGACAATGCAGAACAATATAATGAAATAAGCAAATTTAACAGATGCTTCGCATGCAAGCTTCAGGATTTTTTTTTTTTCTTCCTACAGTAACATAGATGAATCTCTTGTTCTTCTCTTGGAAGCCTTATTTCTTTTTTTAAAAGTTAACTGACAGCTCATTCTGCTGCCCAGCGATAGCACTGTTATGGCTGACCAAATTAATTCAGTGCCAAATTTCAAACTCTGCTAATTATAGGTGGTGACTCTCAATCCTTCCTCTTGCTCCCTGCCAACAAGCCCACCAAGGGAGGGCAGGATGCCAACCAGTGCGACTGGTGAGGACTGGACCCTGCTCACGCAAGTGACATTGGGTCACCTAACAGACATGGGGGTCACACGCTGTATCACACCTGACAGCATGACAGGGGACAGGGTGGTGCTTCTGTGAGAAGTCAGGGATGACCTGGAGGGGGAAGAGTGCCAAACCCGCACCTCTCATGTGTGGGCACTGCTCCTGGAGGTAACAAAAAAAAAAATGACTCTCACGTGACACCTGGCAGAGAAGAAATACTGAAAAGTTCACATGTGGTCTTTCAGTGAAACACAGGAGCATGCACACTACAATTTTAATTACTTTGTACTTTCACTTGCACTTCTATTTTCAAAAACTAGTCCTTTTAAAACAGCAATTCACAGATTTCAATGAAGAATGTATGCCAGCTATTTTGAACAATGGCAATACGTTACTATCTGACAATTTAACAAGTTTTTAATAACCCAAGTCAAGACCCTTTTCGAGGGCCCATTTTGTGGTAGGTATCTCAAACATAATGGCAGGCCTCCCTAATAAGCATTAAATGCACTATTTTGCTAGATTTGGCCTGGGTCCACGATGCTCGCTGAGGTGCTGAATGTTATCCATTTTCTCAAAATAGATTCAGCTACAGATAAGTTAGGAATTATCACTGAAACTGGTTCTCTTTGCTGATTTTACAAAATTAAGCTATTTTGTAAATATAAATAATGCAGCTGTATTTTAAGTGCCTAAAGGCTTATGCATACTCAAAGCTAGTAAATTATTATAGGGCACTCAATGCACTTGTCAGAATAAAGGAACTTAAAAGCATGCACTTAAGTACAGTAAATAAAGCAAGCACGCACATACAAACACAGACAAAAAAACTTTTAAAATTGTCTTCAGAAGACGGTAGGTTTAATCATTGGCAAAAGCAAATAACTGAAAGAAGAAAAGTCACCTATAATTATTCTGAATACTTTATTAAGGGAAATGCTAATTGCCTTCTCTGGTCTTTTATAAGAGTGTAAAGACTTTAAGGCATTTATTTCAACAATAACACGAATCTATCTCCAAAGTCTGCATCCATGCTTTTGGAAATTAAAATTATGTGCAATTTCTATCACAAAAATCAACTCAATATACACAAAAAAATTATTAAACATAATATTTAAAAATATTTACAGACAAAGAGAATACAAGAATGCTCAAAATGCAAGAGGTCACTTCTGAAAATGTATACTTTGTGATCTATACATTTGAGATTACCCCCTCCTGTAAAGCAACATTTCTAGCAAAGTATGCTTTTGTTGCTACTATATAACTATCACCTGAGTTTTATGCCTCTATAGGAACAAACCAGCAGCCTGCTGCAAAATTAGTCACAAAATTAAAAGCTTATTTACATTTATAGCAGTACAGAAATATATAAAGCACACATGTTAGAAGATTATAAAAATGTTGTTCACATACATCCTGTGCAGTGGGTATATCATATTACATCTTTGTTTATTAAGACAGTGGTAAAAACTCACTCTGAAGTGTTTCAAGTTCAGCCTTAGCCAGGGCATCTTCTTTCGCCTTCATTTTTGTTTCTTTATATTCTACATATAATTGTCTGGCATCCTTTAAGAAAATGTTGCAATGGCATTAGCATCCTTATACAAACAAGTTACTGCAATGGCTCTGTTTTAAGTTCTCAATTAATCTCGCAAAAGAATCTAAGATACATTCGTTTTCTTGAGTTACAGTAATTTTCAGGATAGAAAGTATTTGTTCAGAATGTAGAATCTTTGTGTAATAAAGGTTCAAATGTAATAACGTTGATATTATAGACTATGATGCTTACTGACAACCTGAAAAGCAAAATGGTTAGAAAAAAAATTTCTGATCACTACCTACAGCCTTGTAAGAGGCCATGTACCCACTTTGCTCACATCAGCAATCTAGAAGTTCAAGGAAGAAAGAAAAGTTTTTAATTAGAGTAGTGTGTGCAGGGACAAGCAAAGGCAATTGCTAGGCAGCAGTCATCTTAGTGTGAACTCATTATGGTAACAGTAACTGCATGTTCCACAACCCAACTTGTGTGTGTCATCCCCCCCACCTTTTTTTTTTAAACCAAGTTCTACATTTCTATTAAAGTGCTGAAAATAAATATTAAGCTTTTTTTCTCCAAGGATTAGATTCTTATCTGAAATCTATTTGGCAAATTTACACATAAAACTAGAAGATCTGTCACAAATCTCACAATAAGTTACACACTTCCAAAATCTGATTTAAGTAGTAATTATAGATTTGCATTGAAAGCTTTCCAATATGAAGAACCAGATTGCTGAAGTAAGAGGTACGGAGAGTGTTCTTACTCTCACTTACCAGTTTGAGAGATTTCTATACTCATTCAAAAACAATGAATCTATAATAGAAATGCTGAAATAGACAAATTATTATTTATCATTTCCAAGCATGCAGAACATCTATTGTATTAAATCAAAATTAATTACAGTATTAGATAAAACCTAATTTTAGTTCTTTATAGCAAAAAAAAAAAATTCTTGTTATTACATTAATGTTCCCACTTTTTACATATAAAGGGTGATTTAAATTTTAACGTAGAATGTATTGTAAAACATCAGTAAATATTTTTATAATTTCAACTATAATCCCATAAATTTGAGCAAAACTTGGTCTCATTAAAAATGAAATAAGACATCTTAATACATTTTGAAAATAAAAACGGAGTTAAGCAGTCATTATTGCTGCTTCTAATGGTAGAAATCATCCAAAACACATTGCTTCCTGCAAAGATACTACAACACAACAGTTGTTTTTGCGTTATACTGGCATCTACGCCTTCAAAGATACTTGTGGGAGGTGGGACAACACAGGACAGAATCATGATCCAGCTCTGAGCAGAACTTGCTAACGTTTTGGAGACACCTCACCGATACAAGTCAGCACGCCTGAAGAACAACTCTGACAAATTCCCACAAAAGATCAGTTTCACCTCCTTCCAAAATACCTCTTCTTACTCTCTATTTATCTTTACATTTGGGTATGGGAAATGTGAGTTTACATGCCTCTGCCAGGTTTATGTAGGAAATCACGGCACACAGAAGAAATTTTAAAGACTTTACATAACTTTTTGCTGCTGGAACAAAGCAGATGAGGGAATCTCACATGCTTACAATTTTGGTTTTGGGGATGGGGAAGAGGGGGGTTTTGGAGGTTTTAGTAGAATTGGGGCTAAAAAACATGTGTTGGTACAGGAGGACTACCATTAACAGCAGATATGGAGACTTTGAGGGAACATATTCAGTTTATATGTTATAACATTGAATGACAAAATTAGGATCAGCATTGGTTCTCTTTTCTGTTTACCTGAAATACGAATTTCCTACCACATATGGAAACTTTCCTTGTACTCTCCAGATTTGAACTATTTGCATCATTAAGAAACAGAAACAGCCATAAATGTAATGGTTAACTTCTACTATAAGTTTGAGACGTTTGGGTTGTGTGGCATACACAGGACTCAAGACATACTGATATCCAAAAAAATGCTTTTGTTTAAGGCTATGATTTCAAAATGGCTACAATTAACCAGCATTTAAATTTAACCCATTTGACACTGAAAGCCAATATTTGATGCTAAATTCTGGTGTAAAATCCATTATTGCTTGTGGGATCTCCAGACAGCAGGCACTAGGGGGTAACTGTCAATCTCTCCAGCATGTCAATCACAGAACAATTGGAAATGTGGCTCAGATGAAAATGAGACACAATAGCTGAACAACAAAGAAAACTAGTCAGAAGCACGTAAATGAAATTTAGTAGTATTGTTGCTTTATAGATATAAAGTGGATTATCACTGCAAATGGAGTAATATCCAGGTAACAAAGGCAACATTAGTCTTACCTTATTAATCACAGTTTATTATGGCTGATACCATAATCACAAAAAAAGGAGAGACTGCACATTTTGAAGCACATATTAAAATGTATACATATAAAGTAAAGCAAAGAAAAAACCAACCAAAATGCATTTTGAAGATTTGAAAATCAAATCCTTCCCACAAAAGCATAAGAAATGGCTCTACAGGTTGTAAAGAGAAATTAAAAGACATACCTGGGTGAAGATTTTAGCAACAGACACAAACTATATGGGTATTAGACTTTATAAGTCAAAATGAATGAAACACTGGAAAACAGTTTAAAATAGGAAGTTCTTTGAAGAAAACTTCTGCCTTAACATAAATAAGCACATTTCAATTTACTCCTCATTAGTTTTCAATAGTATCAGTCTAAACAGGAATATCAATTTTCAAGCATATTCAGTTTTGATAGTAAGAGTATTTCAAAATAGATTTATGTTCAGATTTTTTACTTTTCCAAAGTGATACATTTAAGCAGTCATTTTGCCTCAATACAAATATTTTAGGGCCCTAAAACCACTGGCAATATAGATACAGCCTCTTACAATCTAATGCTTCTTCCCCAAGATTCAGTAATGATTTTTCTTTCAGAGGATCTTTTCCCAAACAGCTCAAAATATGCGCAACATCAAAATTTTATACCTGATGTACACTTTACCTTCAATAGGTAATAAACATAAGAAAAGCAACATTTTTGTCCTTCTGGGAGTGGAAAGGGACAGAGGAAAACCACACACAAATACAAAGCTTGGAACTGTTCTAACTAAAAGCTCCAGCTTACCTAATCAGAAATATTTTATTCTCATTTGCAGGAGTTTGAGAAGTTTTCAAAAAAGAACATCAATGCAAATATATTACTTTTCTTCACCATCAAAGCAATAATATGCATGTAGTTAAGCAAAAAGAATAATGAAGAGGGCTAATATATCCTGGTTTCTTATACTATGATTTCAAATATACACTTTCCAAAAAGAAACAGAATGAAAAAAGAGCGTATTAGAAATGCAAAATTCTGCTATTAGTATTTCTAAATTATATTTCAACTGCCATGTATAGGAAGTTCCTGTGATTACCCTCATGTTTAACCAAAAATTTCAAAAAGTGTTGTGGAAGAAAAATAAAATTGACAGACAAACACTTCATTAACATATTTTAAATATTTTAACCACAATTAAGAACCAAGAATATTGAAAAATTCTTGTATTTCAGTTCCTCTTTATATCAGTATCATCTCGTGTCAATAAATTTGAGATTGCAAAGACAAAGCTGCACTTAAGTTACACAGAAATACAGAAATTCTTGATACTGGACTTATAAGGGGATTTTTTTCTTTGTTTGGTGGTTTTGTGTTTGGGGTTTTGGCTAGGGTTTTTGGTGACTTTTTCCAGTTTTTTATTTTGTTTTGGTTTGTTTGGTTGTTGTTTTTAAATCAACATATACAGTATTTATTCAAACAGTACTAATTCTGGAATTAAAAACTTCAGTTCTGAGTAAGACTCAGCCACTCTGGCCTCTCCTTGACTTTTGGGGAGGGTTATGAGGTTTTGTTGGTTTGTTTGCTTTGTGGGGTTTCTTTTTCCCTCCAGTTAATCTTCCTGGATTTCTGGTCTACCTCAGAAAGACTAGAGATTAGGAGAAATAAGGCAAACATTGGAAACAACTTGCTGTATTGGCCATATGTGAATCTTCATTACAGATTCTGTGATAGAATCAGCTTCACATTTTACTTCTCTGGGTGAGGGACTGACACAAACAAAATGCATCCCCTCAGAATTTACAGTTAACTGGAAACTGTCCCACAAGCATACTTAAGATCAGTATATTGAAATAACTTTCTTTGCATTAATTCTTATTAAATCAATCTATAAAGAGAAATATTTGTATGAAGTTCTTGAACTAATTTTTTGTCTTTTTGAGTACATTGTTCTTGTACAAATTGTACAAAAAAACAGAGAGAGAGAAAAAGGAGTAAAATTAAAATTACCACAATATCCAACCTTCAATTTGCTATTACTACGCAATAAAAATGCCAGCCATTATACCACAGCACAAACACTCTTTTGATGGGTTTATAAACTAGTGATATCAACGTGTTATGGTAAGAAATAATGTAAAAAAAAAAAAAGTTAAACATTATGATTTATATTTATATTTGGCATTTTTACATGTTTACTCAAAGGCAAACTAGTAAATAAATAGGAATTGCATTACTTCCTCCTTTATAATCAGAAAAATCATGCTTTGACCTTGGAATAATACCAGGTGTGGCCAGGCTCTTCAGCTGCGTACAGCCTGTGGGCAGTTGAAGCATGCTTCCCAAGCCTCGGATGCACCGGATGACCAGCAGCAGGCTATGCTAATGCAGTATCTGCTGGGTATTCCACATCCACACTGGTGAAACAAAGGCAGCCAGAAGGGGGAACTGAGGCCAATGCTGCAAGGCCTCCCTGGGACCCATTCACATGCCATGAAGCCTCATACCGCAACAGAACAGTACCATTAACTGAGAGCCAGTATCACATCGTACACACAAGCTACTCTTGGAGCTACACTCCTGTATGTGTGCTGGGATATGCAGACATACAGTAAGTGATTTGAAGGAGCAGAACAAAATTGGCTGCCACAGAAAAACAGGCAATTAAAGGCAAATTTCTTTAGTGTCTTACGTTTACTTAAAACTTTTACTATGCAGGAAAGCACATTTTGTCTCCAGAGCCTCAGACAATACCCTGTTAGACACAAATTATTTTTGCTCACTTGCATACACCCAGTATACTTGTTTTACCATCCACCCTCCTCTGACCTGCTTCTAAGCTTCTAATTGACCTCAGGGTCAAGAGCTTCATCCCTACTTTGGTTCTCCCAACAGCTGCGAAATAGCAAGAAACAGAGCAAATGGGCAATCACTCGTGCCACACATCCTGCAATTGCTCGCTCCCCACAACTTGTATCAACATTGGTGCTGTACAGTAAGTTGGGACATGTCAAAACCCTGTAAAGCTAGGAATTAAGGAGATACTTAACCTTACTGACTTGAATAAATCCCTTCCAAAAAATCTCTTTTTAAAGGCATACATTATTAAATGCAATAAATTTTATTTTAATCTCATACGATGATTTTACATAAAGTCATATGTGAAGACAAAAACAACCCACACAAGTGTTTGCTGACCTAATCAAATCCTGCTTAAAAGCTAACTTTGCCAAAGGAGATGCCCTGCTGGCAAAGCCTCTTGAGTTTAATGACACATTGCCAATCCGTTTAAGGCCAAAGCTGAACCATCTCTAAACAGGTGTTGAAATGTAATCATGGATTAAAAGAAAACCTGAGGAAAAAATGCCAAGAAATTAAACACCTCTGGGTCACTAGTTTGAATCTATTCCAGGCTACTAAATCAGCTACAGTAATTACCATCTGGTAGTCTACATAAAAATAAATTACTGGCCTTTTTGTTTTAATTCACTTTGTGCTACACAAAGGTCTTTATAAACAAAAGTTTCAATTGTAATTGAAAGCTTTGTTGATAATCTCACTAGGTTATACCCAGTGCAACTATGTACTGAGCTTGAACTGCCTTCTCATTACTGGCAAGCCACCAGACGTTCTTCCAACAGTTCATTGCTAAGGTGTATGGGCTACACCTACACTATTACAGATAGAAGATAACAGGAAACTTTATTTTCTTAACAAGAGTCCATTTCTGTCTGAAGCAAACAAAAATGTTTTCTGCTTCACTACAGTCAGGACAGCAGCAGGCTCATAATTTAACTAATAAAAACCACTTCCTAGTCCTGACTTGCATTAATGAAGTTGGTGTAAAAACAAAGACATTCATTGCTAAGCTTCACCCCATCAAGGTGGAGGAAAAGTAAGTTGACAGGAACACTAAGAAACACTCCTATCTTCAGTTTTCTGAACAAAATATTTAATGAAGAATAATTAACATTTTTAAGAAAGATGACTTTTCTTAAGTTGTATGTCTGTACATCCAAAGAAAAAACTCTAGTCAGCTGTTTTGGCAATAAACTGCAATTTACATATGACTGTTCTCCCACAAAAGAAAAGTATACTTAACACAACTGTCTATTCTGTATTACATTCACCATTCGAACTGAAATTCTTGCACGCTATATTTAGCTAGTTCATTTCTTTGTAAGAACAATTTTCAGTTCCAATAAGCATTTTAATTGAGTTTTGTTTCTCCCCCCCCCCCCCCCCCCTTTTTTCTTTATTTTTTAAACATATAGCCTTCTTCCAGGTCATTCTCATGAAAGAGTAAACTATGAATGACCTTAGAAACAATTCGCATTCTTTTTCTATCTTTTTTTTGAGCCTACATTATAAGAATTAAACTTGGTAATAGTCAATGTAATTTACACTCCACTTAATGTTTCTTTCACACCACAGATATTTGATTTATCTTTATGCATTTTATGCATTCTTTTCCCTTCATTTCTTCAAAAGAGCTTAAAGATGCTGTTTTCACCCCCAAATTTAACTAAACTAAATGCGTGGACATAAAAGCCTATGTAGTCTCTCTCAAAATACAATTGTCAACAGTTTAAAAAAACAATCAGTTTTTAGTTTCTCTCATCCTCCTCTCACCCATTTTTCTTCCAGTTTCTTGACATAAAATGCAGACTACGATAAAATGGCATAGGCCATCACAAGGGCATGCAAACAAAGCATTTTTCTTCAGTAAAGGCCCACCTTAATTATTTTAAGTGCCTCCTTCTGAAATCTGACATTTTGAAGGAGGAGGGGAAGTAGGAGAAAGACACTCAATTGGATAAATGAGAGCCAGGCATGGGCAGAAGCTCAGCAACCTGAATCCTGAGACAGAGCTGTTTTAAGTAGAATATTCACATTAACTAATGGGGGAAGAGACAGATGCTAGGTAAAAGGAATCAATACAAGAAGCAGGAAAAAGTTTAAATTGACCTCTCCTTGTGGTTTTTGTTTTGTTTTGTTGGGTTTTTTTGTTGGTGGTGGTTTGGATTTGTGTGTGGGAAGGTGTGTTTGTTTTTAATAAAGTTTCTTTTGAGGAAGAACTTATGTACACAGGCAGGTGGTTTTGTTTCCTTAATTTGAGGGAGCAGTTCAGCTATTTCACTGACAGGGCTTTGAAAAACTCACTGGCAGAAGCAACATTTAATTAAGAGTATTGCTAACTCTTACCCTTTTCTGTCCCAAATGGGTTTCATTTAAATATGGATGCATTTTTAGAAGTTGATCTAGAATTGCATTTGTTGCAGACAAATGACAGCCAACTTTGAAAATAACTTGTTGGCTCTTAAATAACTGAAGAAATCATTTAGATTAACTCAATAAACAACTAAAATCTGTAGCAGCCACTGTAACACCTTGTTAAACAATTTGCGTGTGTAACTAGCACGTATAACACTACTCAGTATCTGTAGGAGTCTTATCTTCCAGATAAGCTGTCCTCGTGATTCTACTTACGCTAAAGGCCTGACATACTCTGAAATCTCAAGCCTATGTTAGTGTATTATTGAAGAGAAAAGCACTTATATTCAAAACAGGATCTCTGTACCAGGGTATAATCATGTCAGTATAGCTACTTTTTTGCTATATGTTGGTAATGGCAACTAAGGCAGAACTTGCTAAAACCTTACATACAACTCAAAAAGAGCCCAGAGGTGTCTCTGTCCAACTGGCTACAACATACAAGGTATCTTTTGCACTGTCATTTCAGAAAACCTCTCCAACATGAGGTCGCTACTGCTCTTATGCTCTTCAGAAGAGGTAATACTTCTTTAAGTGTTGTAAACTAATAAGCTACAGTAATTCATTTCAGGTACCTGAAGTCCTGAATATTCTTAATATTGAAGATTACATATATTTTATTGCATTTTAACTTACGTAATTGGCAGGTCATCTTAAACAACAACAAAACAAACCCTGGCATTAAGCATTAGTGTAATTTACATATGGGGCAATTTACTCTAGAACCCCATCTCTTTGCTTCCTCCTTGCTCCAAAGCCTTCAAGCTCTGAATTCCTCTACATCCTGCTTTCCCTGCCACCAGATCCCTGCTTGCTGGTCTCCAATTTTCCATGAGTTATTGGATAGGGTTTTTTCCACAACCATTAATTTAATGGATTTAAAATCCACAGCAAGAGGTATTGGCTAGGTGTCTACAAAGCATGAAATGTCACTTTTGTTGTATTCATCTTTTCTGCCTATCTGGCAAACACAGAAGCTGCTTTTTGAACAGAAAGTTGAAACCTGTTATACTGACTTCTTAACAGACTATCTTAAAATCATAAAAGTGAGAAAATGACAGCTCAAAAGGATTGTAAGATTCATGAAGAATTTTAAATTAGGACTTATTTTATTCTACAATATTTTGAATATTTTGCAATTAAGGCAAAAGGAAAAGTACTATAATTATGAAGAAAGTTTCAAAAATGCAGCAACAGCAATTGCTGAACTTAATTCTTTTCCATCTGACTCACCTCAATGAGGGATGAACATCAAAGCTTAATTTGGAGACAACAGTTGATTTAATTAAGCATCATCGTTTTTGCTTTGAAAACTTGCAAAAAGAAAGCTTTCTTTAATAAAACTGCCATGCAGGTCTGATGAAACTTTTAAAAGATGAAGAGATATTAACTTTTGCATCCCTTTGTAGGAAAGGTTAAAAGCTATAAAAATGGATGCTGAAAGACCAGACTTTATTGCATTTATAACTTTCACAAGCATTTTGCTAACCGATTAGGAATTATGAATTATATGCTTTTTTTCCAGCTTGAACACAGACAGAAATTGAACATTGATGCCATTTATACTGTTTATACTTCAGAATTAATACGCAATATTTCTGTAAACCAAAGTAAAATCCACCTTGCATTCCCTGATCCATACTCATTAGCAGTGGCAAGGGTATTAAAAACAAATGGGTGTATTCAAGGGAAATGAAAAGAAAGAGGATGTGATATTAAAAAAGTTATTCTGATAACTGATCTGACAATACTTACACTGGATGAATATCAGCTAAATGTTACAGTTTACAGTACTAGATTAAAAAAACACAACTGTAGGCAAGTCTGACACATTTATGTTAATAAATTACAACCATACCTTTGTTACTTTACCTTACCTTACTTTACCTTAGTAATTTCAGGTATCAATTTATATCATTATCTAGTGACTCAAAAAAACCCCAAGCCCTCAATCAGAAAAAGTAATTTCGATGTTCCCCCAAATTTAAATGACATACTAGTATTTGCTATGACAACATAGCATTTACCTATTTGAGATAAAAATACTTTTGTCAACAGATCGCTTAAAAGACCTTGCTATTCCTAATTAGACATATATATATGTCTATGACATATATATAGATCAATGATATTGAGATAGATAGATATATATATATATATATATATAAAATTACTCTTTGGAGGCAAATTTAGTATTCTAAGTTCATCAAAATATGAATATATTTTAAATGGATATTAATCTTAACGTGCTAGGGAATTCAGCAGCAGTTCCTGCTAGGCAAAACTACAAGAATAAATGATGGGAGAGGGATTATATATATATATATATGGTATGTGCTTGAGCGACAAAATTCATAAGAACAAGTGCTACACATGTAATTATGCATTATAACACCATCAAGAAAAATAAAGTAATATAACTTAAAATCATTACTATTACCTGGAATAGCTGAGGTAAAGCTTTCACAGTGAGACAGAACCATATTCCCAGTTTGCATGGAAGTAAGTCATGCCATTGTGGTTTGTCCAGTACTCTGCAGTCAAATAAAATTGTAAGTTTTTCATTACTGCCACACAATCTCAAAGTCGGAACTTTCCCATTATCCTTTAAGATGATTAGCACTTGTCAACTCCTATAAAAACGTGTAACTACATAATATTAAAGATACATTTTGAATATTGAATTCAAAATACATAACAGCTAACTTCTAATCATCGCTGTATTTTAATCTCTTAAAAAGGGCTTTTTTCCAAGCAAATAAATTCATAAGTCACGTAATCACTTCAGTTAAAAAAACCCCCAAACCGAAAAAACCTCAAGCCTCAACCAAGTGTTCCCAAGTGCTGACAACCAGATATGAAGACTGTAGCATAAACAAAACAATACATAAAAATTAATGTCATTTGCAGTTCACTGGAGCATTACTCACTGATGTCATCAGGAAAGACGACAGGCAGAATAGTCTCTGATCTCCATCCTGCATTGATCCAGTTCATGCCCCTGCTGTGTGAACTATTTAAACCCTTTATTTCTTTCTATGAATCAATAGAAGAAATGGTGGTATCTTTTGGTGTGTCCTGAAAGTCACTATTTCCCTATGCGTTTCTTAACAAACAATGGTGTTAGAAGCCTTACCAACACACTTGTTTTTAAGTTAATCAGATAAAAAGCATTAAATCAGACAAGCATTACAACACCATAAAAACTCCTTGTGTAGTATGGTAATAAACTAAAGCTTAAATAAATTGAAATTTTTTAATTGTAATCAAAAGCAAAAATCTTCAAAGACAGAAAAGTTGTAAAATCTTCTAAAACCAACTTGATGAAATAATATCCTTCTATAAGCCAGATACCATTAATACAGCCTTAATCTTTCAATTATTGTTGATCTGCTGAATAAACACCACACATTTATTTACAAATCAAAACCTGGAAACACATCTACACTGGCACGCTTTATGTCAGCAATGGCTGTTACTACAAATACAGTTATTTTTCTCAGAAAATATTCAAAAACTGCAAGGAGAAAATGATAGAATTAAACCAGTAGCTGATAAAATGTTTTAAAATGCAGAAATCAAGAGAGTTCCTTCCCACCTTTCATTTTTGTCTAGAGCAGCAAGTTTGGCTTCATCTGTACTCCTGCTGCCTGTTTTTTTCTTCTTCTCCCTCTTTTTTCTGCTAAGCAGTTCATCCTTGATGTAGAAAGAACTACGGTTACAGGTTATCATTAACATGTAAACCACAAATGTTACTGGGACTCTTCTGTGAAGGGTAAACAGTAGAGTAGCATTTATGCAAATGTATCTAGGGGTCCTACATGATTAAGTAAAATGATCTATCTTAACAATAACTGTTGCCATGGTATCCAGTCTTTAAACACACATGAAGTCCAGTTCTGTCACTCATGTGTATCTCCATAGCAATCAAAGTTTTCTAAGAGAAGAAAGCATTCAACTTGCCTCCTTTCTCATTCATCAACTTCAATAATGCAGTGGAAAATAAAAAAAGTAAATAGATGCTAATGTATGAATATTTTTCAAGTTATGCTTATTTTTTTTCTAGTCTATTAAGTGCAATAGATTTTTATATGACAAAAAATAAATAATCAAAAAATAATGTGGTTTATACTGCTTACCAATGCCTATCCTGTTAACAAAAACCCCAAACAAAAAAGTATTTAGCTAAGAACAAAGGCAAAGCAAGTATGACTTTTAAATGAATAAAACCTGATTCTTTTTAAACAACATTTAGGAAAATCATAGACATGACTACAGTAGCATATGATTCTGTGTCAATAGATGATAGAAGAGTTTTTATTCCTCTTCCTCCTTCCAGTTCAAAACCAAAGAATCATCTCTTGCTATTTGTTACCAATTCTAGAAAAGTTAAGTAGTTTTTAGATTACTATTTCTGATATGTTGAATAACTCATTCTATAATTATCACCATTTTAAATATAATCCTTTTAAGGATAATCCTTTAAGGATTACAGAAAATCCACATTCAAAACAGGGAAAGTGGTAGAGATCCCTATAATAGCCAAACTTGTGCAGGAAATTCAATACTAATAATTGAAGCAAGTTTGATTTATTACCAATACTTACCAGCTGTTTTTCCAGGTAGATTGACCAAACCACAGCATAATGACCCACTGTGAGTATAATGAACAAGAGTAATGCCAGCTCAGCATTGCTCATTTTTCTCACCCGCCTGTAGTAGAATACAGGCTGTCGCCAATCTGGTAGTCCATTGATCAGAATATCATCATACCTACAGTAGCAAATATAACAGGCTTTCATGGAGAGCTAAAAATGAAATAAGCCAAGCCATCCAATTATAAAACAAAATAAATGATAATCCACAGACCGCTTGAATAATACACACACAAAAGACTATTTAGGGGTGGTTTTTTTTTTTTTAATAGAGCAATGTCTTGTTTTGTCAGCTGCTAGGCTTGCATCTGGAAACAAACAAAATCCAGAACCAAATGCTGGGGAAATGTATCTAGTCTTCTGGGAAAAAAAAAAAATGTAGATGTGTTCTACCTGCCTAGTAATCAGTGGGCAGGTGTCCCTGATAGAAGTAAATAACAAGCCACAAACTACCAAACAGGTAGCAAGGAACAAAAGTCTCAAACACTAGAAACCTTTTTTTCTTTTACAAATTAAAAGCACGAGTGTCGGGGGGAGGGGAGAGGTATCTTTGCTTTTGTTTTGTCCTTTAGTAGAACGATATCCATTAGGTAAAAATGCTGCCAGATCTAACATCCATTCTGTGTCAGATATGAATTTAAGTTAAAGGCTTGATTTTGATGTTAGAAAACAAAGTTCAGCACAGCTAGACGATTTTGATTTTCTATTTGAAAAGCTGTCTCCAAAATCAATCTATTTTAAAACTGTTTAATTTTACTAACACTACTGACTGTATAGAAACCATTTAATGACAATTTGTCAGTTTTTCTTCACACAAATGTCTTGAAATACCTTAGTATGTCTGGGGTATTTTATTTACAGTACGTTATCATGAATTTAAAAATAAACAAGCCACAGACATGCAAAACAGATTTTTCTATTTATTAACTTTTCAGAGTAAAGTTTCAAACAAAAATCTCTACAGTAAACTCAAAAACCTGTATGTTCAAGATGCACAACCTGTTAATCTTAAATTGAACACAACTCATTACGTATTCTAATCACACCATTTCCAGAATTAAATCTGCACTGAAAGGCCTAATTTGGTGCAACACATTGACCAAAATATTTTAATTAAAAATATTCTGAGTTAGTCGCAGGCCTAATTACACGAATAGAAATAGGGCCTATATTGTCATGCAGGTCAGTAGAACTCAGTAGTAGGTTTTTCTCAAGTAAATTGACCGATCCAGGAATAATAGCGCAGCTGCTAAACTGCCAGTCTTGACATGTAAATCAATTTAAATGCAACAACTGCACTAGCTACTTTGATAGTTATTAAATTGATACCTTGGAGATGTACTAAAAAAAATTTCCACAAGCAAATTCATTTTTTAAGCAGAAAAAGAGGCAATGGTTTTCAATTTAAAAATATACTTTAATTCAGCGCATCTAGAAAAACTGAATTCTGATAAAACATTTGTTCAAGTTGGCACCGTTATTTCTATGCAAAAGATTTAACACCTCAGGATTCTGCAGTGCTCTGAATGCTACCAGAAGTAAAATTCATATTACAAAATTCTATCTTCCCTGATGATTATGAGAATAGTAAGATTAATATCCATTATTGTAAAATTTGAAGTAATAACTTTTTTCCTTTCCCAGTAAGTCAGGACGAATTAACTACTGATGCCTTAACACAAACTCTGTTCAGAAAAATTGCTTAGGATGTTATTTCAGAACTAAAACTTCCACTTAACTTTTTGTTTAAGAATTAAGTAGAATTTTTAGCATTTAAAAAATAATAATGCATTTGCTAAACATTTTGTTAGTATACAAGAAAATATTTTAGAAACAAAACCATTTTTAAAACAAATTAGGTTGATAACAAGATTTCACAAAAGATGCTCTTCCTTTCAAAGCTTCAGAGAAATATATGTAGAATCAATAAAGAAATTTTTTTAATACTACTATAAATTTATTAAGCTTTTGTCTTTCTTATACACTAAGGCTTGTTAATTGATGTACTGAAAATGTGGCTACTGATTAAATAAGGTCCATATATGGATAATGGTAACAATATAGTAACATGTAAAACTAGATTGCAAACTAACATTTGGCAACCACATTCTATTATAAATTATCTGTTAAGAAAAAATAAATTAAGACAGCAGAGTCTCTTGCATTAAACACTTTAAACAGTGCTCTGTATTTACTAGGCTATGTCTGCTGTTCTGAACAACAGCCTCCAAGGATTAAGTCTCAGAATCAATGCTCTATTGATTTTACTATCAATGAGCATTATGGCTCACACGACTGGCCATTTTAAGGGAAGATAGCTTCTATTATAACCCACTTTTTAGAATATATACTGTTAAAAGATAAATCACTGCTTTCAATAGTAATTAAGCTCTGTATTTGAAAAATAAAGATATCACTGATTTTTAGGTTTTCAACTGAAAAATGATCCTACTGAAACTCAGAAGCTTCCCCTAATTTTTAAATCTTGATTTCCAAATTTAGGATGTGGTTTAATTAAAAGCAAGTTTCTCATTAAAGAACTTCTTTATAGAAATCCGTATTAACTATGAAAGATAGTTAATCCATATGCATCAAGAATTACATTCAAAATTAAATTACAAAGCATTCTTCTTTTGGCAACCTATACTAATTGTAAGAAAAAAAATCAAGCTGAAAAGGAAAATACATGGCAGTATTTTTTCCTCAGACACATGTACACAGAATGCAGCAAGTCTTTGACATATGAGTATGCCTGCCAGTTGTCTCTGAAATGTAGCAGTCAGCAAGCTAAAAAAACCCCAAAGCACCAGTACAGAAACAAAAAGACAAAAAAAAAATCCCCATTTATAACTTAAGTTGAATCTTTATTTTAAAACTCAGGATTCTAAGCAAGACTTGTTAGTCTTGTACTAACAAGTAACCAATTGCAAGATTATTAAAATCTCATTCTTCTGTAAAGTTTCATGAAATAGTTTTTAAAGCTCTTTGTAGAATCAATTACGTTGCAAGAAAAAAAATCCATTAACTGTAGTAGCTAATTACAGTATCATCTATTTTAATATAATTATAATTTACTTTTCCCTTTAAGAGAGCCACTGCACTTCATATTTCAAATAATTTCAGAGATCTGATATAGTTTATATACTATAACCTTGAATTAATGAGATCTGTTCTGAACTGCGGGAAGACTGCTTTAGCGTTTTTTTTGGGGGGGGTCTTTTTTCCTCAAGCTGTCAAAGACATCCAGTGCAACATCAGCCAGAACAATTTACACCTATGAATATAGACATTTAATTATAATGAGAGCTAAGATAAACACCTTTCTTACTCTAAACAAGTATATCTTGATTCCTTTGCAAATGCTTCCTGTAATCAAGCCCACATTGTTACAGAGGATAGGCCTGGTAGGTAAAAAAAGCTCCTTAAAATGGTAACAAACAATGAAATTAAAATCTAAGATTTTTGCCTAATTACAATTAATAGAAGTGCGTAAAACTATCTACTTTTTCATAAATTAAAAATAATCAAAGGCTAATAATATTTATCATCATCAAGCTGCTTTACTGATAAATTCCCTAAAGTGTATTTCAGGAAACGCACCTATCTCTGCATACCCTAAAGATAAACTTTTCTGTAGAGTTTCACACACTCTGCAGTGTGTATACAAAACATAAAATATTATGTTCTGCTGCATGTATGTTTAATTTAATGTTAAACACTGCTACATTAAACAATGCTTCGTGTATGTTTAATGTTAGAATATTAGAATGTTTTGATTATGTATCAAAGTGTGTAAGAGAAAAGTACTAACACGGTAATGTTACTATATTCTGTAGTACTACTACTAATATTAGTATACTTCACAAGCAACTATATAACTTTCTCAGAAAAGCTAACCACATTTTAATCATGAAGCCCTGTATTACAATTGTCAGTAGAGGAACTATAATATTTTAAGAAAGGCTCCTCCCATCAGATAAAATAAAAATTCACTGATAAATATGAAAATACAAAGCTTTTAGAAAAATAACTACATATAGCTGGCCAACAGACCTGTCTTTTTAGAACGCTGTTTCTGTACATGCACACGAACAATTAACACCTCTGACATTCACCAAGACATGGAGGAAGGGTGTAATTAGACCCAGTTTTATTGTTTCAAAATGAGTTACTCACTCACTCATACAGTGCAGGACCTTGTTCCTGCCTTTACTGGTTCCACCCTCTGTACACACACCAGGACCAACGCTGGATTACATCACTTTTGAGATGAATACTAAGAGGCAGGTACAGCTGACTTCACTGTACAGAAGCAGAAACCTGCAGCTCACCCTTGTCGAGGTGGTGTAGTCCCGTGCCCCAAACCATTCAGGTGTCCAGTTGTGAAGGGATTCCCAGCTAAACTGCCAGAATTCCTCACCAACTAATTTGTAAGAAATTGAACTAATTTCCATCTCATCCCATCAGGTCTTTGAGTTACTTCAGAAATAAAAACTACCACACTGCCAAGGGTCCAAGGGTGGGGGTGGGGGAATCTGGCAGAAAGCCTTGTTACAGCAGACCCAAATAAGTGTCTCTGGAATCAGGACAAAACTGAGTTAATAAGCCCTGAGAGACAAAGGGTGCAGCATAGCTTCTCCCCAGCGCATGGGCATGACAGTAAACTTTGAGCCACTTCCACTAGGTCCATCACCTCACACAATGCAGAGCCAAGTATCATCATCTGAAGTAGGAAGATCCGAAAAAGCAACAACTCTCCCCTTTCCTTTGCTGTATGGTTGCAAGAAACCCATGAGTTACCTTACAACAGAAACAATATTACAGGGGGAGCAGCTCCTAGCACACTTACTTAAGACTTGTTTTAAAGACATGCTACAACAATGCCTTACAGGATACAGGACAGACCACCCTCCATTTACAAGCTCAACTGAGAGTTTATCATTAGACTGTGTAATAAATCTGATCAATAAAGGTTTTCTCAAAGCAATGATACCATATAGCTCTGCCACTCTATATGTTATTTCTAAACTCTGTGTAGTATTTCCAGAAAATTCTCTGAAGATAAACACTATTTAATCCACTACACTTACATTTAATCAACTATAGAAGCAATATCAACCATACATCCACACGGTGCAAGAAAAATACGACACTGTAGACAATGTACAAAATAAGTTATTGACAATGAAATCAATCTAAGCTAGAACAATCTACTGCTACTTTAACTTCTACTTTAACTACTTTAACTAAATTTGTAATCACTGTGCTGCACTAATTAACAATATTCTCACAAACAAGTTGGCTAAGTTAGTCACATTTGTAATGTATGCAAGGCTTAAAAACAATTTTTACAAGCTATTGCATCACAGTTCCATGCAAAAAGCTGCTGTTACAGCTGCAAGGAAATTCCTAGAAGTTCCATGCTGGAACTAAGTTCCAGAGAGGCAATATGACAAAGTGTATGTAAACAAAAAGGTGGGAAAATTTTTGGGATAACTCCCTTTTCAAGTGGTCTGAAACCACTTAGCTAACAATTTTTTTTAAACTTTCCTTGAGTAGAACTTCACAATGAAATTCTCTTGTGAGAGGTGGAATAAAAAAAAAAATACAAAATTTCCAGAAGTACTTCTATGAAGTACATTTTCATGACACTTCAAGAGAGGATTATCAAAAAGTAGCTAATCTGTACTATAAAACATGGACTCCTGCCAAGACATCTACAAAGCCAAAAACCCTTCAAGAAATGCTTTGTGAAGCCCTGTTTAAAGACTTATAAGCCAAAAGATGATTTACTAAAAGTCCAATCCAAAAGCAAAACTCTTTCAGTGTCCCAGTTTTCCTGATAATCATTAGCTTAAATGGTCATCCGGGGGTTCAAAATAGTCTTCCAGAAAGCAGATCAGCCCTAGGTTTTCAGTTCTTAATCCTACCCGCTTCAGGTACTGCTGGACCTGCTCCTGAAGCAGCAAGGACAACTATCATTTATTTAAAAAAAAAAAATTATGCTATGTATGCTATGTATATCAAAGTTTACATTATTATACATAATACATCTGAAAGAAAAAACAATGAACTAAGCAACAGAAAATAATGTTGAAGAAGACATACACTGGAAATAATCATGCAACAAACCCTGTATTGATATAGTGAGATAAAACTGACAGTTGAATCAGTGGCCTGTATTTTCAATCACATCTTTAATAAAACAAGCAATGATAATCGACACAACTCAACAAAAACTGATATAATTGTTAAGTGTTAAAAAAAATTGCTCCAAATAACAGCTAGCTTTTAAAGTTCTTTCAAATACTAGTTTTAAAGGAGAATAACCAGTATATCACACAAAAATACACACCAGCTTCCCCTTTAAGCCACATACAATCTTTAACTAAACAGCTACATAGGAATGACAAACTTAAATTATGCAAAAAATCATCTGAAGAGTTACAATTAAGCCAAATAGGACTTCAATGTATCACTGGCATGAATGCTTTATTTAAGAACCTGTGCAAATTAACTCACCTCTGCCTCCTTTCTTCATCCTTTAAAACCTCATAGATGGCCACTAACTAAAACAAAAACAGAAAAAGAAAAAAACACACAAAAGAGTTTACTTTAGGACTGAGTTTATAAAGTTTGAATAGTTGTATCATATTTTACATTTGCCAACTAATGCCCTTTGCCGGTTTTCCCTTTTCTCTACAGCACTAAGAAGCAAACTCAGTATGCAAAAGAAACAGTGACATATTCATACACAAAGTGTCATCAGATACACAAACAAGTAAGTCCTACAAAAGACTTTTTTTTAACTTCCTCACATCTGCCAAACGGGAGTCTTGTCTCAGTTACACCTTAAAAATAACAGGTATCATTTGTTTCATCCTAAAGATCTTACTGAAATTAAGTAGCCCGTATTTAGTCACTAGAAGTATCTTTTTAAAGGTAGAGCTAATTACAACAGTCTTGTGGTTTCATTCTGTAAAGATTCAAAAGGCGAAAATTCAAAAATTAAAATGAATTATTTGCATTAAATTATGCCTACATACGACTTGCATTGAGAACTGATCAGAAATTTTCCCTACTGCTTTTGAAAAGACTATTTATAAAGTCTTACATAAAGTGCAAAACATATTTTCCTCCTAAGAGCATAAGTCTAAGTATTATGTTCAAATTATTTTTAATATACAGGTAAATACTAAACCTGAGCTATTCAACAAGTTAATTCCAAAAAAGTGTACTTGGTTTTAATCTAGCTACACCAGGAAAAACGTAATTCAATGTTCTACTTAGTCATTTCAAAGGTGTACCACTGTTCTCACTAAAATGGCATCGTCATAAAAAAATTCTGATTCTATTTTCCCTAAAACTTTTATTGCCACACATTGCACTTACTTGCCTAAACTGTGTTTCTGCGTTTTCATCTTTATTCTTGTCTGGGTGTAAAATTAGTGAAAGCTTTCGATATGCTTTCCGAATGTCTGCAGATGAAGCATCCTGAAAAAGGAAAACAAAGAAAACTGTCAGAAACTAATTCCCAGAACTTTGTCAAGATGTGAAGACAGCCAACCAAGTGCAGGGACTAAGGCAACGTAATTTGAGATGTCTAACAACCAAACCATGCAACCAGCATAGCCTAAAGGACTGAACAATCATTCAGTCCAATTCATCTTCCATCTTAACTTCCTTCATTACCATACATCCATTACAATGATATTTGCCAAAACTTCCAAACACTTTCTTGCTTAAAAACTAACCCGGGCACCTTCTGCACCATTTAAAAGTTCAAATAAAAACTGAAAATTATTGCATCTGCATATCTTCAAGACAGACATCATTTCAGCAAATTATCATGCTCAATTTCCCAAACTCAGGACCTGCTATGAACTCTTCCCTTATTAATATTTACATGTAATTCACCACTAATAGGACTTCCATTCAACTTCACCATGTCTAAAGAACTGTATTTTTCTAAAGTAGCTTCAAATTGCAGTCTTGAAGCTATACTGTAGCACTGACATCAATCTATACCTTAATCATTATAAGAATTGCACAAATTTTGGGAGAAAAAATAAAACTCAGAATGTAAAATGCATCAATGAAGTACCAACTTAGCTGCACAATGCACCGATTTCTGAATTAATGACTGCTATTTAGTACATGCTATAAAGATACCCAGAAATGGAAGATTTCTAAAGAGTTGTATTATATAGTATATAGGTGTTACACTCACCAGAATATCCACAAAGCATCACATTTAAACAGAACTACTTGCCTTGGACATGTTAGTAATAGAATGCAACATTTTAGAAATCAACTGTTTATCTGACAATTTTTATTTCTTGATTTTATATATATTGTTCCCCAGTATATTCTCTCTCTTGAAATTACAGTGTCAATAGGGATTAAAAAACACCAAAACCCAGATCTGAATTAGCTGTGAGAGGAACAGAGCTGAAATAAGATAATAATTAATGCAATACTGTAATTAGTCTGTCAGGCTTTTTATTACAAATCATTATTTTCATTTTAAAATTTTCCGTTTTATAACATGAGGCTATAATAATGCTGTATACAAGTTTGGGCCAGGAGTGAATATTAGAGAAAGACTGGAGGAGGGGAAGGGGAAAAGGATAAAGCAGGGAAAAATACAGAATTTGAGAAAATTCAGCTTTGAAATTGTATTTTAAGAAAGCTGGGTTTAACCCCTAATGCAAGACCAAAGTTTACATAGTCTCTTGTCTGTCAAAGGAAGGTGCTTTTATTACTCACAGCGAAGATTTCTCCTGAAAAGACTGCATATGCATTTTTTCATTTTTAAATTTTCCAACAGCTACTTCTAAGGCGTGTGCACACCAAAGCAGAATTCCTCTGGTTAAGTACCAGCTTGCTCCCAGCTTGATTACTGCCAGTGAGTTGTTTCACATTGCCATTGTTTTACAGGTTTATTTTTAACTCTTGATTAAAGGGAAGGAAGAGACAGTGACTAAATATCTATTCTAAGCACAAAGAAACATTAAATTCTTGAGATGTAGACTTAATAGAATTATATGAAATAAATGCAAAAAATGCAAAGTAAATAGATCTTTTAAAAATTAGGGATTGAGACCACGATAACCTCAAGAAATTAGTACCTCCAGACCGTGTATTTGGGATAAACCACAGCTTATTCCTTCTCTACCACACATTTAGATGAGCTCAGTATTATTTTTGGAACACTCCCAATGAACAGTTAAAAACCTGATAAAGCATATTAAAGAGTTGTCCCACAGTATTCTTCCAATTACTTCAAACAACAAACAAGCAAAAAAAGTTACAGTGTTTTCAGCTGTATCTGAACAATTTAAACTTTAGTTTTATTTGGGAGCAGCATGATTATTTGTCTAAAAGATCAGGACAGAAGGTAGTTTATCTGTTTCATGCTTAAGCAAAGCAAGAGATCCCAAGTCAACTCTGAAAGAATAAAGTTGCTTAAATATTTGTTGCTTCACCTTAAGAAGTTGAAACAAAAATTTATAAATTTACAAAAACAGATTGTTCATATTAGTTACCAGAAATAATTTAAAGATTGTTTTGTTTCCCCTCATCTACCAACCCAGTCAGCCACTTCATAAACAACGTGGGCTTGTCTTCAAAACAAAATATACTATTTCAACACTACTATAGCAAATAAAAATCAGGAAATAGTTTACTGGCCATGGTTTTAGCTAAACCATGAAAGTGAGCTTTATGAACATATCAGCTAACTGAAATTAAGCCCCTAAAAGGTTGAAAAGGGGACAATAATACCAATAAGTAATTAAATTTGGGATGTTGCTGTAAATTATTTAATTACAACTGGTCCATACAAACTTCTAAAGCGACAATAAGTGTGCCTGCTAACTGATTCTTCACAATACTGTCAAACACAACATAGGAAAATGTTGTATGTTACAAACATTTTGCTAATTAATGCTACCTACGGGTAACATTAGGCATCTTCAGGCAAGGTTCCACATTGTCTAGGATCTGCCCTGGACAAAAGTGGTTGGTTTTTGAGAAAAGCCTCTCACCACCGCAGAACTTCCTAGCAGTGTATGACCCTAAACAAGCTACAAAACGGTTATTTTCAAACTAATAAAGAAACGTCTACCATACTGAAGTCAGCTGTTCTAAAAGACTTTCATTTACAGCTAACTGACTGCTGGCCACCTTCAGCAACAGTTCCATAAAGGCTGAGCAACAAAACACTGACTTAAGACTCAGTGTTTTCTACAGACTAAGATATTATGTTACATATTAGGACAGAAGTCCAAAGATTAGAGAGAGAAAGCCATGACCACACTAAGGTTTTGTTTGTTTTAAAGAAAAAGCTCAGAAGACGTGTTGGATGGCTTCCTTTACAATTCAGAAATCTCGATCTCAGTTACATCTAAGGAGGGAAAAATAAAATCTGTATAGGCATATCAGTTAATAGCAGAAGGAGCTGGTAACGTTACAGCCCGCTAGTGCATTCAGTGATTTCTCCAACATTGTGCTTCAGGTTGGCAAGTTTTGCCACCAATTAAGGCAAATGAGCCTGTCACACTGTCTCCCTCATGTGGATACAAACATCAAAAGCATCACCCTATTTCTTGATAACTATCTTTTCAAAGCAATATTGTCCCATCATACTTCCAAGGTTGAACGTCTCTTTACACACCCGTTTCCAGTTAACGGACCTTATAAGTTGAGAACTAGTCTCACTGCACCAACAGCACACACTTCCGCATGCAGCATCTAAGTCCACTTTCATGAGTCACTGCTGTTCAGGAGGAAAAAAGGCAATACTCCATCACGTATATTTTGAAAAACAAAGCATGATATAAGCACTTATATTAAAAGATAATGCAAAATGAATGCTCTAAGCTAAAATAAAAACTGCTCAGCTGTCAGCTGCATAGCTGGAAAAAATAGACATAGTAGACAAGTCAATGGAGGAAAAGGTGTTTTGTGCTAGAATTAGTTCTCAGAAATACCAAACTGCAAGTCTATATTTAGGTAGGCCACAGTATGGCCTCTTCTGCATGCAAATATGCAAGTATTCATATGGGAATTTTTTAATTGCTAACGCTTTATTGAACAAGCAGAGTGCCCATGTGTCTGGTTACATGACCTCTAGGCAGAAGTTAAAAGTTCAATCTTTTACACTTTTTCACATAATCCCTTACACTACAAACAAGTATTTTAGCACACAAACAGAATTACCATTTGGAGGAATCAACAGTATGTCAAAAGCTAAACACATTTCTTAAGGTACTGTGTTGGAATTTTTAATTTTTGTCTAAAGGGTGATACACATCAGATTCCCAGGGTGGGGGAGAAGAGGAAACATTCTTCTCACTATTTACGTCATTTACTTTTGGCAGCTTGTTCATTTCAGACAATGAAAAACATATTACTAAATTTTTTTTTATTCAGCATCATTTTCGTATTCTCTAGTATTACCAAGAAGAGTTGTATCATTAGACCACAAATACATAAGGAGAAACAAAGAAAGGATTTTTTCACAACACATTAAAAAAATAATCTAAATAGGCATTTGCCTTCCATTTTTTTTTAATTAGATTCTTGCTGAAAATGCACAAAGATTCAAATCTGGTCTCCTCCTCCGTCTATACAAATTCAGACTCCCACCTACAGAGTTCACTTCCACCTTTACAATAAATAGAAAAACTGGTGTAGTACAGTACAAGTATATTACTCCATTGCCTTCTGTTCCTAATGTAACTATGATTACTAATGAAGCTAAAAAGAAAAGCCTCATTGTGGTCCCAAGACAATTCTTGGTGAACACATAACATATCAGATATTGCCATAGGCAAACAGTGATTAGGTCAAGGGGAAAAAAATAATCAATGTCTACATAGTTTTCACTTACCAACATATACAATTCAAAACCTAAATTGTTCCCTTGAGTGCAATGCAGTTATACAACAAGACTTAGTTACTTACAATTTAGCAACTGCTTCTAACGCAGGAAATGTGCTCAATTCATCTTGGGTTTTAAATATGCCTGCCGATGTCTTCAAATAGGTGGCACTATCTTTATTAGCAATGGGAAGGCACATGGTCCAGAGGACTAAATATGCGGATAGAAATCACGTTTCTGTTGACTTGCAGTTTGCCCAATCACTTGTTAATGGGTGAAAAGAGAATGACATCAGTATATCTATTTCATTGCAGTGCTGTTGAATAACTGTGTAGAATTTTCCACAGCGCACATTACTGAAGCTATACAGCAACCAAAAGTGACGATTGCATAGAGCACCAGCTGACTGTATTTCAAGTGTGAACTTTATACCTGTAAATAACCTCACTGCAGGCGGGCCTTCATGAGGCCTTTTTCAGCCTTCCCAAACTATAAATCAAACTTATATAACATTTGTGTTTGGGGTTTTTTCATTCAAGAGCGATTCAAATCTATACGGTTTCTTAAAAAAAAATATTCCATTCAGAATTTTTGTGTAGAAGAAGGGGTATAAGTCACTACTTTCCTTTTGGTAACCATCAGGTATACAAGTTGAAGCAGAATGGTACAGAAAAAGAAACAAAAAGTAAGCTTTGGAAATTCACAATCACGTATTTTTCTTTCGTGATTTGAAACTGCAGGATGCACAGGTGGTCTCACAAAACAAGCAGGGACAGATAACTGGACTGATACTACAGCTGTCTATTAAACATTGTGTCAGCATTGCTACTTTCTACCTGGTTGTTTTCATGTGAAGTCCACAGAAAACTAATATCCATAAATAACAGAGACAAAACAAATATTACTGTAGGCCAACAATTAAATATCCACAGTGCTCAATTGCTTAAGCAACATGAAGGAAGACAGTGTGACCCCTCCGCCAATTGTTTCATTCTCATATGGGGACAGAACAGCAACCACTGTTGCCCCACAACCCTTGTCTAGGTAATTCTTAGGACAGAAACCATATAGCTGTGACCCTTCTTCCAACCCGATTCTCACCCCTGCTTTGGTTCAGCATAAGCTGACACATACCTCTTCAACCTGTTTGAACACCATTCTGACTCTGGAAGCTTATCACCAAAACTGTATAAATTCAATGGCTTGCATTTGCTCTAGACTTTGCACCTTTCTTTAAAAAAAAAAGTAAAAAGGTAAATGAGATTCTCTTAGAAACAAACAAAAAAAATCCCACCATCAGTACCAATAGCCTTAAATGTCACAATACATATCTTCTGTGCACAATCACAAGCATCCCCGTTTCCTCAAACACCTTTTCAGAAAGTAATTTCCCTTTAAAAAATAATAATAAAAAAAATAAAATCACACCTGCATGCTGTTTCTACACACAAAAATTGCTCAGTAGCACCAGGAGGAAAAAAAACAGCTACATAAAGCAGACATACCCATATCTAACATGGTTGCTCCTCTAACAGCAGCAACAGCACAAGACTAAGAAATAAATGAATCTTCACCCATATCAAACTTGATTAAAACATCACTCCTGTATTTGCTTCACTACATGCATCCACTGCAACCTGGTCCTAATTTATGCTCCCATGACGAGATTAGTTCCAAGAAGTACACCTGAGTTTGCCAAGTTTGCACTTGGAAAAACATCTATGAGGGAAATAGAGTCTTGTAGCAAATTCCAGAGGTGGGAAGGACCTGCTGGCAATCCTTAAGAATATGACTCTAAGAAAGAAAAGCAAGTGTCTCCCAGAAGACCAAGCGTTATTTATGAACTTTTATAGTTAACAGATGCCAGATGAGCTTTGGCTTAAATTTCTTGCTGCATAACCTTTGTTCAATTCACCCTTTATTTTTATTGAACTTCTTTCTACGACACTCATCTTTTTCAAGGATGTAAAATGAGTTAAACTCAAATCTGCTGCTTCTCTACAGATGAATGCTCCAAGTATACCCAGGCAGGAGGAGAGATCTGCTCTGCTGCAGACCGAGCCATGTGTCTCACAACATTCCGTTGATTTAAACTGAATAACAGCACAGCAGGGAAATACGTAGGAACTAAAAATAATGCTAAAAAGGTGTTTTAATGCTTTTTTATGTTGCTAAGTTTTAAAGCAATTCATGAAATGAAAATGAATACAAACCAGCACAATGTATTCCTGTGAGCTTCTGATAACTGGCACAATCCCTTCACTGGCATGTTTGTTTCCAGGGGAGTTCGTCAAATGAAAGAAGACTCTGTTTTCAGCCTAGCGTGCCAAATGAATGAAAATTCTGCTGCCTCATGCTTGAGAAACCCAAAAAAGTGTGTTCTCCTCAGCACATGTGCACAATTACACAGGCTTAGGTTTTCTTAACTATTTGAACAACAGTATTTATATGTAATTTTTTTCATCTGTTGAAACTATTTTAGCCTCTTACCTTTTTTACTTAGATTTTCAGAAACTGATTATTTAGGAAAAAATCAGATTGCCCAAGAGAACACTGTCATGTATAACCATAAGTTACGATTTAGCATGAGCTTTGCCTCTGAGATGCAGAGAACACTCACCAACTCTCAACATTTTTAGAATTACTCTTCAAATTCAAAATGGACAAAAGCTATCAAACAACAACTGAGGACATTATTCAAGCCAATACTGACTAATTCAAAATCCTGCCTACTGTTATAGTTAATTTCCATTTAGTTTTTCATTCTGGTAGTTCAAAAGGAAGGAATGAGTAGGTATCCTTTATTTATTTCACATGTTCTTCCAGAAACACTATTACATATTTATTTTGATTACATTTTATATATTACATTTATTGTTTACATATTTATATAATGTGTGTTATATATTTTTTTATAATATAGTTGTATATATTTTTATATACTGTCTATTCCCTTATAGGCTAAAGAAAGTTGTTTCTAGGTAGTTCTCTTGAAAATCTGCCTATCGCATCAGAGATTTCCAGTCTACAGCTCTCAGATAAAAACATTACCTACAAAATTCCTGATCCTGAAACATATTCACAGAAACTAAATTGCTACAAAGACAGACCACTGCTTTTACAGTCCAGGTTGGTAGGGAAACTGCAGTGTATTTCTTGCTCAATGCCTTTGCCCCTAGATAGCACAGCCCCCTGATTTACAAGACAGGTGACACTATACCCAAGGACAGCTGAATGCAGTCCACACTCACCACTGTGGAGCATCAGTATAAGAAGGCAAAGACACTGAGGTGTTGAATCTGACAAGTTCCAACCCTTCCTACATCATAATGCACAAAACATGCTATTTGATTGCTTATATAGTTTTCTTGCTACATTTCAGCTTTAGTAGGTTTGCAACTTCTTTCCAGAGGGCAAGGAATTAAAGGAAATTAGACAATCAGCAAGGCTACATCCATACCAGGCCTTTACCTCCTCCTCCTGCTTATCCTCTTCTCATTACACCCTTCCACCAGAACTGACATTACTGACCCATACGCTCCTACACACCTAGCCTGTCCTTTCAAATAACTGCTTTCCAGATCTCAATTTAAGTAATTTTTTGTAGGGAGATTAAGACCTAAGTCTGTGGTCATTAGTAAAGAAAGCCAAAGACCAAAATAAATTAAAAAAAAAAAAAAAAACAAACAAAAAAAAAACCACCAAAAAACAAACAAACAAAAAAAAACACAAACCAAAACACCAATGCTTCGGCTACTAATTACTGAATTCCTGTGTCACCTGAACTGTTGCTGTCACTTTTGTGACAACATCTTTAATCGACTTGTAAGCTCTAAAATTTTTCATATGTTTGAAAGGTGTTTATTACCCTCCCTTCTGACATCCAAAAAATGAGGAAAGGACATACAAGAGACAGGATACAGGATGTATGGCTGAAAATAAAATATTATAAAGCCATACAAGAAGCCAATAGAGAACAATTATCTCCAACACAGAAGTTTTCAAAAATCTACCCATTACTTTACACATCAACACAACATTTACATGGTGAATAATCCCCACAGGCATCAACTTTCAGAAAAAACATTAACTATTTATTAGCAGCTTCCTCAGCCCTATCAGCTGTGGAGGACACCGATTTATATGCCCATACACCCACACACATCCATCATATATATATTTTCATACAGAGATGCTAATATAAAAACACATGTAAACAAGCATACCTCCCCAAGCAGTCCTTAATGCTTATACAATGCTCTAATTTATATTTGTAATTGTTGCTCAACTTCACAAAGTAGTTTAAGAACATAGTTAAATAAAAGCTGTTACATAAGCTTGGAATGAATAGACAGTGACCATTTTCATATCTTGACTTAAGTAATGTTTTTAATGCACAACATTTTTTTAAACAAATGAGAAAAACATGGTATCATGAAGCTTCTTTTGCAGGCGAAAAACAAACTGGAAAGAAAATAAATCATACCTTGAATAGTTAAAGGATCTGTCAAAAATGAAAAGGTTTATCAAACTGGATTTTATGAGGTCTGTCCCAGGTCCACTGATACTCAATATTTTAACTGGCAAGTTGAATTACAGAATCACTATTAAACTGGTAGTCAACACTAACATGGGAAAACCTACAAAGGTGCTGTCTAAGAGAATGAGAATTTTAAAAGATCTGGACAAATTGGAGAATTCCTGTAAAACAAAAAAATGACATTATTTCCTAAGTGAAAGACTAACGGTCTACATCTGGATAGAATTCATCAACTGCACAAACACAGGATAGAAAAAAGCAGTTAGGCAGAAATGATCAGTGAATCACAAGCTGAGCATGAGTCGGTGGCATGATGTCGCCTTTCTGTGCAGCACAGCCCACCGTGACACGAGCAGTACGGCAATAAGCAACCATGCCATTTCACGCAGCAATTGTAAGACCTCAGCAGATTTCTGCGTCCAGTTCAAACAATGCGATTAAAGAAAGCTATAAGCCTGTTTGGAAGATAAGCAAAAAAATCTGAATAATAAAGAGATCTAGGAGAAAAAACAGTGACTTGTTCAGAAAAACTGAAAGAAGAAGAGTGACTTAAGCCTAAAGAAAAGGCAGCTGACACAAGGAAATAACATCTTCAAATATGTAAAAGGTAGCTGTAAAGAAAAATAGAATAATTGCCTTGTCTGATCTATCAGGGCTAAGCAGTAACAGATAACAGATAACAGCACAGGAAGATTCAAGTTAGGTACTAGGAAAACTTCCTAGAAGCATCACTGGCATATCACTGGAACAGACTGCTGAAGTCTCCTTTACAAGCAGGTCTTGCATACATTTATCAGGCATGACTTAGATTTAACTGGTCCTGTCACAGCAGGGTATAGTAGGTCACTAACAGTCCTATATTTTAGAATTTAAATATCCTTTTGATGATCAATTTAATAATGACTCTGAAAATATTCCAACTGGATTTACTGCATCTGTTTATGTAGTTTAAAAGGTCCTGGCTGAAAGACAGTATTCTTGTCACACTGAAGATGACAGATGCTCATGCTGGAAGAGAGTCAATGAGATTTTCACAAAACCTAAAAGGGCTTCAAAAGGAGTGGCAAGTATCAGAAGGTGGCAGGAAACACGTCTTTGCTATGAATTTGAAGTCCCATGGGGCCCTGGCTCCATGACTTGACCGCTAGGCATTAGGCTTATTTTTCCTGTTACATAGCAGTTACTCTGAACTACTAAGAAAGTCATCCTGTAGTAGATGATCACTAATAAGTCATCCACATAATTTGAGTTTAGAATACTTTCTCTATCCATTATCAGCTTTAGCCTTGGAAGATAATACAGAACAGATATGATCAGCAAGGTTCCTTGAGAATGTCAGATGAAAATAAGGACTAAACTGAACAAGAAAAGCAAGCAGGAATTTCTACAAATATCATTAAAACTTTTTTAAAAATTAAACTATTCTTTTAAAAATGTTCTGTATTTGGTTTATTATAAATACATACTTAATTCCTGCAATAAAAGCACCTAAATGAGGATATGGTAGAGCCACTGTAGTAAACCTTAACCAGGCACAGCAGTTATAATGTCTTCATTTATGACAGAAAGCAGGACCACCTCTCTCAAAATCATATATATATTATATGTTTACAATATATTTATATATTTCATAAATACATTTAATATATTTTCTATTTGCTTCCACCCTTCTTTTCTTATTGTTTACCTAGTTTCTGTACCATACTATATTTCTGACTAATTTTGTAGAAGCAATGTTATTTTTTCTTAGTTTAAGGACATTTAAATATAGCCCTGTCCACTGAACTTGAGCTTTGAGATCTACGTGTACCTAGGTCTGCAGTCTTTCATTTGTTTGTTTGTCCTTCTGGAAGAAGACATGAAACATTACTGAGATCAAGAAGTTTTTCATCTCACTGCTACAAAATCCACATTGTTCAGTTTGGATAAATCCTTAATACCTTTCTCCAGAAAATAACCATCGTTAAATGAAAGGCATAAAAAAGAAGATCTCATGTGTGAGGTGGTTATGTTTTCCACAAACAAAATCGTATTAGGGGAACATTACTCTCCTCCTCCCTCAAGGAGAAATTGTTCCACCATTTATTTTTGGCATACAGAACAGAAAATGTCTACAAATCTTGAGATCTTAAAAAACCCACAAAATTGGGGGGGGGGGGGGGGGGGGGGGGGGATTTTTTTTAACTTCAAACCCAACTGATCAGAAGTGGCAAAATGCTGCATATTTTTAACCAAAGATGCTTCATTACAGACTATGTTAAGGTAACTTTGAGATTATATAGCATATTAATACCTCTGAAAGCCCTAAAATACATTTACAAACCTGTATTAATTTATTAAAAATGTATTTCTATGAGTGTTTTTTCAAATACATTGCTTCAAATAGCTAGGTTTATAAAGAACTACCAGCAGTATTTATCAAATTCCTTCATTCTTTATTTAGAATACTTTCTACTGAACTAGTTAGGATTTAGCCCTACCCGTCACGTAGGAGAGTCGCATAATGATCCCTTTATACTCATTAACTACCATTTTAATGAGCTATTACTACCTCGGGACTCAGAAGACCTCAGGGAGGTTGTAACATGCCACTACCTATATAGTAATTCACTGCTGAGTTAGTACATAGCCTCCTTGAAAGAATATAGGAATGCCCTCCATCACTCTCTGTAGTACAGATGCCAGCGTCAGCAAAATTTCTGTAAGACACATCCCAGCCTACAACTTAACAAACATCTCAGTTAAACTCCAATAAGCTTAACAGATTGCCTATTACTATGGCCCACAACTTTGCTAAAAGTTATCACACTCCTAAGAAAGTGAGCTGAAAGCATGAGTATTGCGTGACCACCTCAACTCACAGTTTGATGGCATAAAATATGGCAAATCTGATAAAGGGCCAGGGCAGAAGGCAGGGGACACTAACATCCCAAAAGACTGTTCGCAAAACCTGCCAGCGTCTGTATGAGCCATAGATTAGCCAGCCAATGTTCAAAGGTACCTGGATAAAGAAATCAAGTTTAGCATTAGGAACCATCAATTAAAATTCACACAGAAAATTAATTTATAAGCAACTGAAAGCTAAATAAATTTTAAAAATGGTGCCCATATTAAATAAGCCACGTATATGCAATGACTTGTGATGGAACTGCCTTGAAGAAAGCCCTTCCCATTCACTAGCAATTTTGTATGGAAAACTGGTATTATGGTCACTAAAAATGCTGATCTGACATTATTTGTAGTGAGAATGAACGAAATAATCCTTAAGGAAGATAACTACTTCTCAAGATTTATGGCAGCTGTGGGCAGATAACTGCTACACACAGTGGCACACTGTTCCCTGAATTGCCCTCTATGTTTTTCAAATCAAAACATTTGAACTGAACCACACAGGCCCAAGTGAGAGGCAGAAAGATCACTTCCCTGCTTTTCATAAAGCCATTCCTGCAAGCAGTTACTGCGCTTCTCTTCCAGTACTACCTTGGAGGCATCATTTGCATCAGGGAAGGAGGGAAGTAATTCATACTGATCCATAAACTGCCTCCCTCTTGGCCTGCAAGAGTCGGAAGAAGAGCAGAAGACAGACTCTACCCAAATTTGGAGACCCTCACAATGGGGCATTCCCCTACAGGAGCAGCCTAGGGAACAGCTGGTAGAGGCAGCACGTGCCAAGCTTCTGCTCTCACAGCAATATCCACAGCAAGGCTGCAGCTGAACCAGATGCTCTGGAAACCCAGACAAGTTTTCTAGAAGAGACAGAGAGCAGGTCTGCACAAGGAGGGAAAGCTGCGAAGATGACTGTAACGTAAACACTTCTCCCGATCTACTTTAAGCATTCTTCAGTTAGGTGAGTGCAACACCTAACAACCTCATCACTACAAAAGGCGGTGGGTGTCAAACACGTGTACGTGCCTGCTTCTCTCCTTATCCAGACATAAAAATAATTCAGCAAAACCAAGCCTGTTCTGCTGGGAAGCTAAATAGCCTGTCACCACCATCAGAGGGCTGAGAGAGGCGAAATAATAGCTCTTACCCAACATTCCCTCTGAAGTCACAAGTGAAACAGACTGGGAAATGCTCCCCACTCCTAAGAGAAAAATAAGTAAAGGGGCAAATACCAGTTTTTCAGCCACTGATATTAAAAGGCAGCAGTTGTGTGGAGCATATTTGCCTCCCATCATCCCCCATAGAGACCTATTCTCAAGTCACAACAGCAGAGTTGGAAGTGGACAGCTGAAGAGATCTCTTGCTTCCTCCATCCCCATTTTCATTTCCCCACCATCACAACCAGAAGTAACAGATAAGAGGAATTTTCTTCTGGATAGCTAGTATTTTAAGGATAGCTCCTCAGACTGGAAGCAGTACAGAGCAGGACAGAGAGCAATAGCGAACTGCAGAAACTACAAAGTTGGGTGAGCAGAGCTGGTAGCAAGGCAAACACTGAAAGAGGAGAACAGACCAAAATAAAGGGGGAAAGTATGCCTTTTTCTATGCCTGTGAAAAAGAAGAATCAGCAGTTGAGTGAGCAGCAATAAAAACTTGGCACAGGTTACATCCCATTAACTATGCTACCAGAAATCTGTTTCAGCCAACTGACCGCAGAAGATAGTGGCTATTACCAATTCATTTACTTGCCTCTCAACATGGGATTACAGGATTATCAGCATCAAAGATAACAGTGAAAGTCAGAAGATAAGACTGTGGTCCTACTGCCTCAAGTAGAAACACTGACAAATGTAGAATATTTCAAATGCAAAAGCTACAGGAAAAGTTTTGCCATCACAGGACTTAAATGAAGCAAAGAGAAGTCCTCTACACAGTATTCTAACGTGGGTTCTCCCCCAAGTTTTCAAGTTATAAAGTCAAGACTAAAAGAATGATCAACAGACAAGCGAGAATATATTTAGTAGGTAACTTTTGACACAGGTGGAGAGGAAAGGACTGAAAGTGCAAGTCCGCAAGCTACTACATGGAAAAAAGCATTCTGTTACTGACAATCCTACAAGTATCAATAATAGGCCAAAGCCACATTTCCCTTTGTCTCATAACCTCAGCCATGGAATCAAATCCAAGAAATGAAAAAGGATTCCATCAGATGCAATTTCTTCCTCTCATAACTTATCTTTTTTGGAAGGAAAAAAACCCAAACACAAAACAGTGCTGGCAGAAATACTGCAAAACTATTTCTGAAAAAAATCACTCACAGTAAGTACACCACCAGCCAAAATAAAATAAATATTTACTGCAGGGTGAAGAAACTGAGGAAGCAGGAAGAAAGGAAGAAGGGGACTAAAATTAGTCCGTTTCCTCATCTAGCTCCCCTCTTCCAATTAGTCCCATACAAACCCTGAGCCAACTTCAGGCAGATACCAGCAGTGGAAGCTGTATACCCTGTGGCAATGTCAACAAAGAGCCCACTGTTGGCAAACAGACCAAAAGGATAAAAATTTTGGTCAAGTTCTATTTTTGTTCTTTGAATCAAGAGAGAGGATGGTACCTTTTTCTTTTTTTTTTTTGAAGTAGCAAGAGAAGCTATTGTTAAAAAAATAATGAGATTGTTAAAAGATAAGATTTGAGTTTAATTAAATCTAAAATATAAACTTAGAGTTTAAAAATTAAGGGATAACAAATATGATAAAGATAATACATGCTACAGACAATAATGAGTATTCTGAACAGTTAAAGGAGATTTGGGAAGAACTTGGTGGTTCCCTGAAACGGAACTACAATCTGTCGTCGTTACTCCTGCCTGTCTGTCTGTATCCAACATACAGAAGATGGATGACTGCTTACCCAGTGAGCAGATATTCAGTATTTTTCTCCACACATTTGTTCATGTGTGGCCTCATCTGCTCTTACCTGCATGCTGTTCAAACACATTTGGAAGCCGTGGTTATTTGTTTTGAAGCCCATCACAATGGCATCAGAGTTCATCAATAATATTATTCAACATTGTAGCATCTTAAGACAGAAGCGTGCATTACTTTCCTTTTTTTATAGATTGCAAAATGAGGCACAGATTAAGGTAAAATCTTCAGTAATCTCAGGTGCTAATTTTATCTCAGATATTATTTTTCCCAAGTGCTCAGTATTAAACAGCATTCCATACATTCAGGGCACAGACTTTAATCGACTTCAGCTGCAGCTGCAAACCCTCAGCATTTCTGCATATAAGCCCCTAGTATCTCAAATTATGCAACCAGAATTGCAGAGCACTCAAATCAATTAGTCACCACTTGGGAAAAGTTTCGTTTAAACGACTTGCCTAGCATCACATAGGAATTCTGTGGCAGAGAGAGGAACAGAATCCAATCCTCAAGGGCACTTTTCGTCTGACTAGCTTACCCATGAAACCATTTTTTTTCCCCCTACAATCTTCTCCCCCACTCTCTACATACTCTCAACATCTACAGGTTAAACAGTTTTTACAGACAACAGTCTCTTTCAATACATAAGCCTGAAGCTGCACTGGGGCCAGATCTCTCCCTGAGCCTGAATAAGTAAAGACCCTGTAGAATATAATGTAGTGAATTAAATATCATCACAATGAACAAGCACAAAGAAACCAAATTAAGATTTGAGACATTCTGAAAACTGACATTCCCTAATTTTACAGTATGCAGTCCCAGAAATTTGTTACTAGTCTTTAAAAGCAATATTAAGGTACATGGCTGTTGTACAAAAAGAGAAACAAGTAGATTCAAAAAGGAAAAAAATATTTGCATAAGCAATGCAGACCTGCTTCATAATACTAACTCAGAAGCAGCGGGTTTTTCCCCTCCTTCAAATAAATCCCGGCTCTCTGAAGAATCATTTTGATTCTAACAGGCTCCACTAAACTGCAGAATGATCTGGCTAGCTATCAGCTTGCCTATTTCAAATTACAAATCTTAACACAAATATAACATAAAATAGATTATTCCTTAAAAGAATAAAAGTGTAATGTTTCTGAGAGATATGCAGTAGTAGACTCGTATCTGCACAGTACTAAAAACCAGCATATGCTGTATCATTTTAGAAGGGCAGGGAGAAATCAGTAAAGCAAGTGCATCCATTAGGAAGGGGAAGGAGACTGCACGTATTACAAGCAGATGAGCCCAGGTGTACAAGGACAGTTCTGAAACAGGCAGTGTCCAGGCAACTGATGATTCTCTTACAGAAAAAGTGTACTTTTTGTCTCAAAAGACCCAGAAGTATTTACCAAGCACTTTCTGCAAGGCATATGTATTCTTATCATTTAAGACAAAGAAGCACAAGACCCAGCACCTTGCAAAATCTCTGAAGTATAATGAAAGTAATGAGATTCTAAAAATAATGGCAGCCACATGAGAAACCAGCTAAGCATTTTAATTACCAATTCTGTTATGGTACAACAAAGTTCTTCCTTAATAATTCAGTAGAACTTCCCTACACATGAGGGTACTCCAGAAGCACAAATGGAGATGTCTGCTTTCAGACCACAAATGACTGCAACCATTTTTTATCCAAATTACTTGGAATCTTGTTGAAATATAATTTGTGAGGCACATTTTCAGAAGTTATAAATAATCCAGAACTGTTTTGCTTATGTGAATGGCTTTGTTAACATTTATCAATACAAGACATACTTGCAATAATTTTGTATCACCCCTATCTCATTTTATCACCACATTTAATGTAAAACATTTGACTAAGAATTAAAAAGCCATATATGTCCTGGAAGACAAACTCCATCAAGCTGAATAAACATGAATAATCCAAGTCTTTTCTTAAAAAAAAAAAAAAAGAACAAGAATCTAAGTATTTGTAGTCATATTTTTGAAACAATATTTCATGTATTTTATATTTGATGTGGTTTTCCTGCACTATGTAAGAATAAAAGAATAACTTAAAATACAGAACTATACTATTCCCACATGAGGCAATCAAAATTTGCATGCAATTAAAAAACACTGTTTTAAAGATTAAAATTCCATCTCCACGAGTTTCCAGGAATCCTAGGACTCATGCATGTATTTACATGGGAGTTAAATATGACTGCTGCCTAAACACTGGTAGAATTATGCTCCCAAATAAACTGACAGGCACACTAAGCTTTTATTCAATAATATTTATAGATCTACAGTCAGACTTAAATATCCATGAACTGAAAAATTACAGGCACCTTTACAAGCAAGACAACTTTACATATGGAGAACAGTTTATCTTACCTAAGAAAACCTTTCTGTTTATATTGATCTAGAGTTGCATGAAAGAGTCTTGTTTATAAAGGCTTCTTAGCATAGCAAGCGTTCCTTGAAAAACTGAAATGAGGGCAATTTCCACAATCATCTTAATTTAGATGGACTTTACATACAACACATAGGTTATAATCTATATGCATACAAAAGTCTTCACTACCACCTGCCTCTTTTCAACTAATAATGTTAGGTAAGACCAAGCAGGGATCTAGAGGAGAGAAGCAACTCTCAAAAATGAGGAAACTACAAAAGAAAATTGGGATATGGTCCACCAAGAAACAACTATAATTAGTTTCCATATTTCTGTATCAATATTTATACCAAAAAAATGAAAAGAAAAGTATTTTTAAAAGACAACAAGTCAAGGATATTTGTTCAGTTAATCATTATTATTAACAGGAGGTACAAATAAAACCAGACACAAGAAGTAAAAAAGCTTTAGTGATAAAACAACAAAAGAGGAAATATTTTTTTTGCTTTCCTTACTGAATGAGTCTCCAGAAATCTTTAATTGGGTCTGAAATTTAGGTGAATATCAAATAAGGGCACACAAACAAAAAACTTGCTGCTCACTGCATTAATGAGCTGCAACACAATGAAACTCAAATTCTGAAAGGCTCTCTTATGGCAAAATAAAACCAAAACATTAAGAGTTAATTCTATGAGGAATTTTAAGTTCTTCATATTTATTCTGCTCTCACTAAACATTACAACAAGAAAAGCTAATCATTATACAGTTTTATATGATCAGTGTTATCAGCTTTTCTCCTATGATTCTATAACTCTAATACAGTAAAATAAAATTATTTAGAAGATCTCTCCACAGAAGGGAAACTTCTGATTATTTTCACTAATTCAGTAGTTTTAATTAGTGAATCTCTTCCATCACTATTAAAAAGTAAGCTAAGGTAAAAACGAACTCCACAATAGTATCAAGTCTTCAGTTCTGGTAGGGCATTTTTACTTTTAAATGACAAAGTTAAGCATTGACTACAGATACAGCATTAATTCTTTGTTCAAAATACACATCAGTAGTGAATCCAGGAATATTCAAGGAAATTTACTTCATATATTGGTTGCTAATTTGTGCAATTTTATGTCTTTTCCAAGAATTCACTTGTTCCTTCAACCTGAACAGGAAGTAACTGTTTGAGATTTGCTCAGCAGTCAAGGATAAATAAAAATGCCATCAACTTTTTTTTAATGCCATCAAAGAACCTCAAAGTTTTAATGATAAAGTTAATATTAAGATATAACTAAGAGACAATTTCAGGGCAAAAATGACCCCAAGTGTTAGCACAGTAAAAGAAAAAAGCCAAAGGATTTTTGAAAGATCAATATGAATTTGCCGACTTGAACAGAGATGAAATTGAGTCCTTTACTATTATCTGCAACTGTTAACCAAATAACACATTGCTTCTGGGGAATTGCTACTACTGTACTGATTAATACAGAAACTATTTAGTACAAACTCGTTACCCTCCAGGAAGTGTGAGAGTTGCATTACACCCACAGCCTTTTTTTTTTCCCTTTTATAAAAAGTGATTTCTTGAACACAAGATTTAACAATTGTATGCAGTCATATAACATAAATCCCTGAATGAATAAATTGCCCACCAGCTAGATAACTTTGTCTCGGGTGGCGAAAAAAAAAAAAACCAACAAACAAAAACCACAAAAAACACAACAGATTTTTTTAAAGTTACATTGGCTAAAATTCTTTACAATCACCTAGAAGAATAAAATTTACTTTGCACAAATATATGTATTCTTCCCATATCTGATTTTTTTGCAATTATGCTGTTCAGCCTGGCAAGCAAACAGAGCAAGATTAACACTAACTTCCTAAAACAAATTGATTTCATGTTCCAAACGCTGAGATAACTTATTTTGTACCTTTCAAATTTCAAATTCCCCTAAATCAAATAGTAGCAGCTGGAAAAGCTTGCACTAGGTTCTCTTAAA